>NC_079335.1:7551623-7851623 GCF_029582105.1 Oenanthe melanoleuca | reverse complement strand
CCCATTCATTATTCAAGTGACATTCAGATGCAGTTCCAGTCAAAGCTGCCTCTTCATAAATGTTATTAGCTACAAATGTGCCTTTAATAAAATATTACACTGTACAAAAAATAAAGCATTGTACTGATAATCAAAGGAATAAAAATGGAAGGAACCAAAATCCACAGCAATACAGTCTGCACTCCTTAATCAGTCAAAAACCTCTTTGATTTTAATGGTCAACTTCTCAGAACCAGCACAGGAATGCAGGATCAGGCCCACTGGGCACAGACAGAACACAAAAAATACCTTCTCCAAACTCTTGTGGCTTCCATGCAGACTGCTACCTGATTATTTGAGTCAGAACAGGTCTATCTGTGGTCAGTCTGACCACAGCTCAACAATACTGTCTGCAAATCCAATATACATGGTCCTCTGGACAGCTTTACATTCATTATCCAAGGACAGCACACCTTGGAAAACCCTCTGTAAATGTGTGCTGTATATGGTTCAGTGCCATTAAGGATCTGTTTTCTAGTGGGTGCTCACACTTTTTTTTTAAATTAACTTGTGTGTTGAGGAGTTTTAAGTCAGGCACTCAGAACTGAAACATCCTAAATCTAATCAGGTTTTACACGCTGGCCCCAGACTCAAGCCAGGAGCACCTATTTATTTTCTCTAAATTAATACCAGCTCAGCAAGACACTTAAGCACACATCTAACTTTGTAGCCACACAGCCATTCCCCACTCCCTTAAACAGTGCAGATGCAAATGCTCTGCTGAATCAGTTTTATAAAAATCCAAGAGCAGTCAGTAATAAATCCTGTGGCTGTGCTCTGCACCAGGAGGCTGGAGCAGCTGCTGGGATCTGCAACACAGCATCCCCACTAGTGCCACAGGGATGGCTCCACTCCCCTGCATCCCAGTCAGCTCCAGGGCACACAGCCACACACACTCCTCCTCCCCTCTCTGTCTGGGAAGGAGATGTATTTCTACACAGAAGGTATCTATTTTGCAAGATACATCTTGGGTTTCCCAGCCCTGCTCTTCTAACTGTGCATTTGAGATGAAAATACTGTCAGCAGCAAGGCTGGGTGTCTGAAGCAGGAGGGACAGGAGCAGACATGGTTTATTTGCCAGAGCAGAAGGCTTTTCTTCTGCAGCAGCTTTGCATGAAATTGGATTTATTCCTACCAGGATGAAAGAATGAAACACTTGAGTGGAGTTGGGAACCTGCCCCCAGTAAGTATAGACAGAACATGCAGAAGAGGAAGGCAAAACCAGCTCCTGCTAAACCTGGCCAGCTCAGATGGAACTCTGGACTCTGCTCTGGGAAACACTCAGAGAGACAACAAGGAGATGCCTGAGTGCAAACCTGTGCATCAAACCCCTTCAGGTCAGTGGCCCTCTTCCCACACTGGCACCTAAACTCTACAGAGACTGTCTTAAAGGACAAAACCCAAAGTACTAGTAGTGGTGATGTTCCCAGAGGCACCTGGTGTGATGTCCCAGCACACTGCACCTGGATAGAGTGAGCATTTCCCTATACCTCATGGCTGCATACAACAGGCACCCAAAAGTCACTCATTTCTCTCTCTGCCTGTGCCTCCTTGCAGTTCCCCCATTGCACATGCTGTGCCCATGGATGAGAGGGGTTTTGCAGAAAGTCAGTTTTGTAGAGAGGAAGGCTGAAGGACATCCTCCCTTCCCACCACTGAAAGCTCTGCTCAGGCTTACACCTGAAGGATTTATAATCTGTGACCTGAAAGAAGACAAGCACTGCTTGTTATTCTTTTGGAGAGGAGGAAGAACTTGGGAGGTACTTTTGGGTGAAGGTTTGAGTTGAAGGATCTGGAGTACAAAACAGGAATTCTCCTTGTAGCCTGAGAAAGGCACTCAAACAGGTGTGACTGTATGCACATGTAGAGGATCTGGCCTTGACTTATGTAAATACATAAATGACCTCAATGGCTCAAGGAAAAAGACCAAGAGAATCTCCTAACATCAGCCAACACAACAGCTTTAGGGGAAGGACCATCAGCATCAAGATGTGCCCAGGGAAAGATGCTCAAGTACATATTTATCAGAGTAAACCTGGATTAATCTAACTGGTTTTGATGCATACTCATCCCAAAGCAGCACACCAGTTTTTCTACACATCAACAATGATTTTTTTTCCGTACTTTGGGTAAACCTTTGAGATATCCATTTGATCCTGAAGGTTCACTTTCATAAAGAAGTTTCAATGGGAAGTTGTTATCCTGCCAGCCTAGGTGGAATCTATCACTGACCATAAAAAGATTATCTCACCCAGGCTGCAAAAATCAGCATTTTGCTCTTTCTGTTATGCAGGGTTATTTCCATGGAGCCAGAGGGAAGAAGCACCATCTTCACTGCTGCTCCTCACTTAGAGTTAAAACACTTTCCAAATCATACATCTATAAGCAAGATAATTTCTCAGTGCCTCTGCTAGGTTTAAAAATGAAAATTAAAGCATTATTAGGGGGTAAGGGTCAAGCATATACCCAGCCAACTATTTGGCAATGACTCCACCTGGAACAAAGAGATTCCAAAATAAATTTTTTAATGAGAAGGATGGCGAAAAGCCAAGCAGAAGTTGCAGAGGACACCTCATTAAAGAAATTGATAAGCCCAAGTCAGGTCAATCTGTTTAAGTAACTCAATGGCTTCAGTCAGATTGGAATAGATCTGTTTAATTTGCCTTCAGAAAAGCAGCAGCACAGTGGGAGCAGGGGAAGAGACCTCGCAGGGAGCCATAAGTGTTCTGTAAAAGTTGGTAATTTTGCAGAAAGTTGCATCTATGGTTTACTCATTTGGAAGAGAGACATCTCACACAAAAGGAGCTGTAGGCAGGGAGAGCAGCCACATTGAGCACAGTGTGACAGGGCAGTGGGACCTCCCCTGCCCAGCCACAGCCCCCATGGGCCCCACCAAAGGAGCCAGTCTGGCAAACACAAAACACTAAATGTGCAGCATGGGCAGAGCCTGGCTGATTTACACACCTCTGCAGCACTGGGAGAGTGTCAGAAGGAAAGAGGAGCTGATTCTCTGCCGGAACAAAGAGCTCAAATATGGTTCTCGTTGTGAAACTCAAGCTCAGGGGCCCTGAAAGGGAAAATGAATTCTTGCAGTTCTCAAGGGCTGTGCTGAGAAGCAAGCAGCACTGTCTGGTCTCTGTCAGGATGCTGCCCTGCCCCTGCTCCTGTGCTGAGTGCAGAGTTATCCCTCCCTGCAGGATCTGCACAATGCTGAGAGCAGCAGAGGCACCAGCACACCAGGACCCTGGCAGGACCTGCCCCAGCCCAGCTGCATCTGCCAAAGAACTCTGCTCCCAGGGCACTGCAGCAGCTGGAATGGGCAACTGCTGCTGAGCTCAGGCACCCCATCCAGCCACCTGGGTGCCCTCACTGCTGTCACTTTGGGGCTAATTTCATCACTGAGCAGAAGAACAATATCTTTAATTAATTGCATGGTTTGATAGTAGGTAAATAAGAACCTTGCAATTGGACAGCAATACCATGGGAGGTTTTGTCATGCTTGGACTTAATCTCCTTTTTAGAGCTGATGTATAAGAAATTATCATAATGATTAAGAGGCAAACACAGTGCAAATGGAGTCCTTGACACCCAGTCTGCAAGCATTAAACTTTATAATCTATCACTGCACAAAGTAATGAATAAGTGCATCTCTCAGAGGCTTTTGTTCCTTGCAGCTGTATTCTGAGGGGTTTGGTGCAGCCCCAAATATTAAACACCCTTCAGTAGGTCCTAAGGAACCATGAGGTTTTGAATTCTTCAAATAGACCTTCTGCTCTCAGCACTGGGAATCACACCTCAGTGCTTATCCTGCTAATAGGAAACTTAGAAAAAAAAAAAAAAAAAGCATGAAGGGAGAGATTCTCACATTGCTACCCAACCAGAAAAGGAGGCATTTTAGTGAAACACCATTAAGATGACCATGACAACATCATTAATCTTATCAACACAGCAATAACGCACAAGACTAAAACCTGCAGCATCAAAGTGAAACCCATTTATCTGGAACTGAGCAGATTATATTTTAGCCTGGAAAAAGGTATTACATCCCAATTGAAGGTTCTCCTGATTTTCCAAAAGGGGACATGTTAGGCACACACTTCACCAGGAATGTGGGGGTCCCAGGGGTCTGGGGTCTGCTGCACCAACGTCACCTGCACTACTCATTACAAACAATCAGAGTGGTTTGAGGTGGAAGGACACTTAAAGATAATTCAGTTCCAGCCCCCTGCTGTGAGCAGGGACACTTTCCACTAGACCAGGTTGTTCTAAGCCTCATCCAACCTAGCCTTGAACACACACCAAGGCACAGGGACCCTCTGGCAACCCACCACACACACAAATGGTTCTCCTTTGGGAGGAAAGGAGCCACACAGGTTGGAGAGACGAAGACTTTAGCCAGGATTTTGGATGGATGATTACTACAGGCCATTAAGCTGTTCTCCTCTGGCTGGATTTATTGTTGACTCAACAAAGAAACATGATGGGGGCTGGGTACCTGCCAGGGCTGTGCAAAGCAGTTGAGCCAAATTTATTTAAAAAAAAGGAAAAGCCAGTGTCAAATCGGAAGGAAGCCACAGACACTTGTTCTCTCTTGCACCTGCAAAACCAAAACCAACTTCCTTCTCAACAGGAAGTCTGCAAGAGAGAAGCCAGAAGCATGTCAGAAACACAGCCCCTCCTTGCCACCATGGATGTTTAGAAAATCCCATCTCCATCACACACTTCACTTCCCAAAGTTGAGCACACTGATTCACCTTCTCCTGGCAGCTTGCAGTTCCTTTTCTAGGGGGTATGACTGGCAAAGCAACGAGAAGGGGAAGAAGCAAAGCTGAGAAGTGGCCCCGTCCCCAGGGCAGCCAGCTCGGAGCCGCTGGTCCCAGGAGCGCAAGATGGATGATCTGGATCTGCAGAGAGCTCAGCTTGTCAAATGACTCCTGCAGGCTTCGTGCCAGAGCAAAGCAGAATGGAGCAGAGATAATCTGCTGAAAGAATGCCCCATGCAGCCGGGGAACAGCCAGATGCTTCCTGTGCATGGTATGTCAGTGCAGCACAAGATACAGATCAGGACAGAGGTTCAGCAAGGTCATCAGCAGCAGGTCAGAGGGGGGAAAAAAAGGTTTAAAAAAACTGGAACATAACAAAGCAAAAGCAGAACTGCAGGGCAAGCTCTTTGTGCTGGAAGTTGTGACTCCCTGAGGCCTGGCACTGAGAAAGGGCAGCCAGAGCACCAGAGACACCTCGGAGCAAAGCTGTGCGTGGGCAGGGGCAATCTGGGGGCTTCTGCAAAATATGTTCATAAAAAAGATATATTCTGCAAAAAGATATTCATAAAAGCTTCAGCAGAAAGCTGGCAAATGAGGAAAGCATCATTGTGAAACAGACCTAGTATTCCGCAACCTGAAATGCAACTTTTGATTTAAAAGCTGCAGAGCTAAAAATAAATAAATAATCAACATGTTCTAATGGCATACAGTAGAGGTTTCTTTGCTTCTTTTTTGTGGAATCGTCTGAAAGTCTAAGGATCATCCATAATAGTCATGTTAGACCTCAAAAAATTGCCCACAACTTAGCTTTGTTTCTTTTTAACACACTTCCTTAAGTATTCAAAATTAGGTAATTAAGAAAATAGTGTCTCTAGAAGAAACCTGGGCTTTCTGTGGTCAGATTTTCCAGCTATATCATGTGCTATTTAGCAACATCTGTCCTTGCCTTCAAGTATTTTAGTCTCTCAGGAGATTTTAGATCACATCACAACTAAGGCTATAGCTGCCCAGCTAATGACAAATAATCAGAATATTATGAGCTGAACACAGAGAGAGACAGAGAGCAGAGTGCTGAGAGCCAAAGGTGTGATGCAGAATTACAATATAAAATCTTCAGAAAATGAATCATGTTTTCACATCCCTCAGCTGCATTTGCAAAGCATTGCTCCTTTTGCTTCTCTACAATTGACCAGTATTTCTGGCTTTATTCTTTTACTCAGCTGTTAACAGAGAACAGAAATGGTATTTCTTTACTAAACAAATTTCACTTCTGCATCCCCTCATCCCTTCCTGAGAAAAGCCAACA
This sequence comes from Oenanthe melanoleuca, assembly GCF_029582105.1. Lineage (NCBI taxonomy): Eukaryota > Metazoa > Chordata > Aves > Passeriformes > Muscicapidae > Oenanthe > Oenanthe melanoleuca. The sequence continues at coordinate 7,845,515 of NC_079335.1, read as the reverse complement.
AAAAGCACACTTTTGCAATGACAGTGAACATGTGTAAGAGCAATGGGCTATCAAATTAAAGACAAATGTGTTATAATATCAACACTGACTTGCATGCACAGCAGAGCTGTCCTGCTGAAAAAGGAGCTAATGAATCCTCTGCTACAAATCATCAGAAAAGTGCATTTGAGCAGTGTGAACAAAGGGAAATTGCTGCTGAAATTGCAACTGTTCAGATGGTTGTACAGGAGAAATTCCATCCTCAGGTTATCACCAGCAGCTGGTGTTCCTAAAGACCACCAGAAGGTTTTGAAAGGCTCTTTCAGGCAGGAAGAGCCATTTCTTCCTTAACCCTATGGAGGCAGCAGCACAGCCCAGACAGGAGACACAGCACCTGGTGTATCAGAAACCCTGCTCTCCTGTGCACTCAAAACTGTAGCACAGTAGCAAGTCCCAGGGACAACTAGACTATGATGAAGCATCACTGCTCCACTGGAACTTGAACATTGCTATCCTTTCATTTGAGAAAAAAAACAACACTCTAGCATTTGCCCTGTGCAGAGGGCTCACAGCATCCTTTCCATCAGGGGACAAGGCAGAGTAATAAATACTTGAGGAAGCTCTTTCCTCTGTGGAAAAAACCCACTTTGCAAAGGGTGCACAGGGCTGGAGGAGCAGGAAGGCACCAACCAGTTCTCAGCTAAGCCATGGATCTAAGCACAATGGAGTATTTGGGCTTTGACTCTGTTTCATGCATTAAGGTTTTATGAAAAGAGTTTGGGTCCTCAGTTCTGCATGACACATCTCAAGTCAACCAGGCCAGTGTTTTGGGTTTTTTTTAATTTTTTTTTTTGTTTTGTTTTGTTTTTTTGTTTTTTTACTACAGAAAGAGGAGCAGATCCTGTTCATTTTGGACCATAAGGAAGCTACTCCATCTCTTTCACATTTATCTAAAAGGAACACCTATGTGTTGGATATTTTTCAAAAGATAACATACACACACATATACATACACATATATATTTGTATTTTTTTTGCTGGATTGCAGTTTTCTAATGACATAAAAGAAGCAAGGCAGCATGGCCCTCACTGACTTTCATTAAGGTGCAGACAACCAGAGCTGTTTGGGCTCTGAAAGTCTCCATCAGGTTACTGGATGGGCCCTACCTTGCTGCTTCAGTTTTCCACAGAAGGTAACCACAGACCCAGCACCAGCTCCCTATTTAGACACCCCAGCCTCTGACACCTGCAGCCCAGCTAGAGGTCAATAGGATGTCACTCCCAGCTCTGCTGGGGCAGCACCCATCCCATCTCAGGTCACACCTCAATGCCTGAGCAAGCCCTCAAGCACAGGCAAGTCCCACCTCCAGAGCCCATTTGTCCAATGCCTCTTCTAAATGAGACAAATGACATATTAAAGTGCCTGTTTCTCACTGTGACCCATAAAAGGAGGACAGCTCACCAGGTCTGACAGCAGCACATGTTTGTGCTCTGTCAGATGCACCCAACACTGATCTGCACTCTAAGGAAGTTCTAGCACAGGAAAACCCCCTTAGTTCCAAAAGGAACATGAACTGCTTTCACCTTGTAAATGCCTGTTCTCCATGCACTCACTGCCTCTCATTTCATAAGGAAAGCAGTTTTCTCCTGATTGAGAGAAACTGGAGTATTCTTAAAAGAAAATGAAGATCCAATTCCCTCCGAGACTCGTTTCTGCAAGATTGTTTTTACATGATGGGGTCACAGCAGGGTATTGCTCCCAGTATTGATTCTGCCAGTGGCTCTGTCAGCCAGCAGCAAGGAGAAGGGCAGATGGAGTGGGAGCCTTGTCCATGAGAGCCACACATGTACTAACCCTGGAGCAAGATGGAGAAACCCAGCCCTACCCTCAGTGCTGAAAGGCAAGGCTTGTTGCCAAACATGACCCTGGTTTTCCTTCATATCTTAGTCATCCCACGTTTTTGCTCTCCACTTTGCTTCTGAGGGAAATAAGTCCCAGAAGCCAGGTGTTTTTCCTAGCTGTTTGTTTTCTTGGCTCCTCTGACCACTGGCTCCAGTTGAGAGCTCTCTCTTTTCCCTTTCTGTCCTCACCACCAACCCAGGACACCCAGGAGGACAGTGCCTTGCCTGAAAAGCCACAGAAATGAAGAATAAAGACATGCCTGGGGACAAAATGTACTGGAGCTGCAATGCTCAGGAAGCCCTGAAAACCTAAAACCACCTTCCCTGGCACAGATGCAATTGCCACATTTCAACCTCATTTGCAGCACTGGGACCAAGAGGAGGCAGAGATGAAACAGTGACAGGCTTCATCCTGCCAGAGGAGGTCCATGGTGGCAGCTCCTCCACTCTCATCACTGCCTGCCAAGTACAGTAAAATCAAGTAAAATCCAAGTACAGGAAATCTCATCTGATGGTCAGCAGTCACTGCAGACTGCACAGCACCTCAGGCTGTGGAGCTGCCTGGGCAGCAGAAATTCCTCTGGCCACCAAGGCTTTCTGCTTAAGAGGATGTCACCTTTGCAGCTCTCCACACTCCCATCCCACAGGGCTCTGCTGTGCACCTGGGCTGATCCTCTCCTGCACAATGCCCTGGATGTCAGCTCTGCCTCCCTGGCAGGCATGGCAGCATCCCACCTGGATAACACCTCAATGTCCCATGGCTTTGGCATGCTGACAGCAAATCCTGCTGGGGGACATCCACTCTCAGCACGCTGTCAAACACACACTGGCATCTGTAACCACATCTGCTTCATATCAAGGGCTACTAATCACAGCATGGCTTGGGGTGGAAGGGACCTTTGAGACCTGCTTGCTCCAAACCCCTGCCATGGGCAGGGAATCTTCCATTAGAGCAAGTCACAGCACCATCAAGCTGGCCTTGAACTCCTCCAGGAATGTGACATCCACAGCTCCTCTGGGCAGCCTGTCCCAGTGTCTCACCACCCTCACAGCAAATGAGACACTCATTCTTCCCACACAGTACATTGAAGCCTACAAGGCTGTAGCTTGCAAAACCATTTAGTTAAAACTCCATCTAATGCCCCTGTTTTTCTCTCCTGTACATCAGAAGGCAAGACAAGTGCTCTATTTCTCTAGTTGCAGATTAGGACTGCACAGTGTAGACCTTGCTGGTTTTTATTATTCCCACACTCAGCAAAGCTCCCCTTCCCCTTGTTACCCTCTGACATCCTGTCAGGGGTAGAAAGGAAGGAGAAGGTAATGACACAAACCACAAGGTTTTAACCTGAAGTTTGTTCTTCTTTGGCTGCTTGAAGCATGAATGCAGTTCTGCTGTTTAAAACAGGAACTACCCAAGTGACTCACCTCTTGCTGAGAGAAACCACAGGCTTGTTCATCATGTGCCAGTGCTCATGGCACACCACTTGTCCCTGCTTACAGCAAGAACCTGATTCCTGCAATTTATTCCTGGGTCTGCTGTGGATTGCGTGGCTTTGGGGAAATTGCAATAAAAACTGGAAAACTTGGCAATTTTAAACTGATGCTTGCATTCTCAACAGCCTCTTCCTGTACAGATTGTTTAAGCTCCAATGCTGAACCTGAGATTTCAAACTTGTAAATCTCATTCACATAGTCACTAGCAGCATTAAATTGGGGAGAATCTGCTATGAAACTTCATCATCTGGTACCATGAAAAAGTGCTGGCATAGCTGTTTGATGCTGTGATAGAGGCTGGTACTCCAAACCAGGGGAGAGCAGAGCTTTTCAACTTCTGCTCATTATTGCTTTGCAATGACACAGGAAACAGCAAGAGCTTTAATCTCTAAATAATTTTTCATTCAGGGATTTGGGAACAACCTCGAGGATACAGAAGTTGTTTTGTTTTGTTTTCTCCATTAAATGCTTCATTAGAGTACTGCTCATTTAATAACAAGCTTGGGGAGAAAAAAAAAGGGATGTGTTTTTATGCAAAACCAAAACTCTGATACCTCTTTGCTCTTGTGCTACAAACAAGCTTGCTTGAATTGCAGGAGACTTGGCTTTGCATAAGAATGCTTCACAGAATAAATGGGAAAAATTACTTTAAAACACAAGGGAAAAATTAAGAGGGAAAACACAAGATAAGATGGCCAGATGAGCAGTTAAAGACTCCAACACCTTGATCTCAGCACATCAAATAGAATGCATCTACTTACATGCAGCCTGTGCCCTCTTCCTAAAAATACACTGCCTCCTTGGTGCAGATATTTGATTTCAGATCAAAGCATTCTCAAAGGTTGTTTGCTTTTTTTTTTTCTTTCAGCCACTTCCAGTCACTTCCTCCAGTAACCCTCACTGCTCCAAACACCCCTGGATACACTGAATAGAGGGCAGCACTTCAGATTCAAGTCTCAGGGATGTACATCACCATGACTGATCAGACTTCAGCAAAAGGACTGTGTAATGAAAATTTCAGGAAGAGGGAGGATTGATTTCGGTGTGATGCCACAAATCAGTCTTCATTTTAGAGTAATTAAGTCCAGCAGCTGCTGCAGGTACCCTGCAGCAATGCAAGCTTTGTGGCTAACACAGATTTATGGTGGGACTCACCTGCCCAGTAACCTCAGGTATTACTGCCACAGGCTGCCAGAGCAGTGGTGGGTGCTCCACACCTGGAAACAGCCAAGGTCAGCACAGACAGGGCTCTGAGCAGCCTGGTCTAGTGAAAACACCCATGCTCATGGCAGGGGAGTGGAACTAGGTGACTTCTAAAGGTCCTTTCCAACACAAATCATTCTGAGGTTCTGTGATTCCTCTCCCCAAGGCCAGAGGCAGACTGTGATGCCTGTAGGTCAGAGGAGCAGCAAATGCAAGAAGCACTTAATGAAGTCACACTGGCCATCCAGGCAAAATCATAAATAAATTTGGTTAAAGCTGCAGGCAAAGGAAGGAACTCAACAGCTTGATTTGCTATGGCTGGTTATTTTAAGCATAGTGGAAAATGCATCGATGATCCTTGGTTTAATAATTAAGAGCATCAAACTAAAACTTCAGGCCAAATTATGTTCTCATTTTAGTTCATTTAGATCTGTGAAAATGGATTGAATTACTCAAGATCTTCATGGATGTAATAAACCTGGTCATTTTGGCACTGCAGTCCATGGGCACTCATTACAGCAGCTAAACCACAGCTCTGCTCCAGATGGCTTGTCTCTACAACACAGCATACATCCAAGGCACTCCAAAAACTAATCACCCACTGATCATATCACTTCAATTAAAAATTACTCAATACTTCCAATTGCTGGCATCCATTTTAGAAATAACAGAAAATTATGAAGTGCTTGGCCAGTAATATGCAGCTTTTCCTACACTGTAGAAATGTCAGATAAGCAACATTAGCCAGTTCAGCAAGGCAGTAGATTTTATATCTGGTATGTGGTGTAGTTTAAAATTTCTCCACCTTTACATCTGCTGTGGCAGTAGTCTTCATGGGACCAGCAGAGACAAACAGGGAAAAATGTCTCTTACCCTATAGTGGATATATAGGGAGAATTTGATTCAATAACAAAACAAAAGGTTCAAAGGAAGGTCCAGTATCACTTTTTCACTGAAGAGGACCCAGATTGATGCACACATTGCTGTAGAGGTGAAATTGAAGGAAGGGAGAGTTTTGCTGAAGAGTGTGGGATTAACGAAGAGTTCTCATTCCCCCAGTAAATCCCACATTTGCTCACATGGCACTTACTCTGGTTTATATCAGGTAAATATAGAAAAGTAGAGAGATGTGGACCTAAGGTGATGATTCTTTTGTAGAAAACAGAAAAATGCAGAGATCTCACTACAGAGTTTTCTGGGTTACTCCTATAAACTATTGACACAAATCCTCCTGGTTTTTTATTTTAATGCCAACTCCTCAGAGCATTGCTCAGCAGCTGTTTCAGCTTGAATCAATGAAGTCTCACCTCCAGGACACAGGAGCTCCTCCAGTCTCTGCTGATAGACAGGCAGGGTTAACATCAGCCATGGCTAACAACTTGGAGTGACTAGCAATAAAACTAAATACACTTGGAGGAAGTAGCAGACTTTCTTACTTATTGTAAGAAAAATAAGGATATTTTCTGGACAAATGACTGTGCATGTCAAATTTGGTTCAGTACATTTAATGTCATAACCATGCTTTCAGGTGGGAAAGGAAAAAGTGTCTCAGCTCCACAGCAGGAGCATGTTTGCATGGGATAACTGAACCAGTGTGAGCAAAATCTTCCAATACTGGGCCTTTTTCATGTGTCTCAGAGTTCAGTGTTTTTTTTCCATTGTGCTGGGTGAATCATGGGCTGTAGGAATCCTACAGTCCATAAAGACAGGATCCACAATCATCTAACTACTGCAGTCTAAATCTTGGAGCATCTCAAATTGAGATGGCAGAGAGACAGTCACTAAGAAATCTGAGCTGATAACCAAATTCAAGAACAAAATCTGAAAGGAAATAGGTGTGCCATTGCAGGAGGCTACCCATCTGGTTCCCACTGTATGGCTACATTTAGTATATTCAAACACTGTGCAAATATGTCACCACACCAAAATTGTGCTTTGCAGAATGGCAAACATGACATGCTCATTTGAGAATATGCACAGGTATAAAATAATAGACCAGTTTCCTTTAGAGCAGCCCCATGAAAAAGTGTTTTCAACTTTCCCTTAATCACAGTGTAAACACAGGCTTAAAAATGAGCATGTAGACAACCAAAACATGAATAAAAAGAATATTAATTTAGGGCCATAAAGGAGTTGGCATGATGACTTAAAGGCAACCTAAAGGCTTTCCTACCCTAAAACTGTACATTTGCTTTTGGTACCTGTCTCAGTGAACACTAATTGAACCTGTACTAATAAAAATCAATTTTCTTCTCAGCAGCTAAGTATGACATAGCCTTTTTTTCCAGAAACCCCAATATTTTCAGCTCACAGCTTCACACTGTTCTAGGTTGCAGACCTCTTCTTACAGATGCCACTCATGACCAGAGACTCAATGTACTAACTTATTTTTGCTTCAGTGCTAGCAACCAGAGTCGCAGCAGGTCATTAAAGAGATTTGTCTGGCTGAACAGCTTCCAGAAGTGCAGTGAAGTAGTTATTTAATATCCTCAGATGAAAGGTGCTATGCAAATGCAGAGCACTGTTGTACCAAAGAGGATCCTCTGATTACCTCCCATTAGTCCAACAGAGGTAAATAGGCTCCAGCCTGAGGTTTTGCAGTACCATTTCCCTGCTAAACAAGCTGTAGTTGACTTAGCTTGACAGATTTAAACAGTTAACCCACAGGAACTCAGGTCTCCTTTTCATATTTGCAGGTCAGCTGCCTTGAGAAAGTCTGAAGTGCAAACAGCCTTTCAGGGCCAGATTCTGATTTCATTCAGGATGGTGTAAATCAGGAATAATCTCTTTAGAGATTAGTGGGAGTGAGATCAGATTCAGGCTCTTGGAATTAAAAAGTACAAACCATGTGCTTGTGGGCTTATTCTAATTCTGCTAAGTACAACACAATTCTCCTTCATGTCCTTCTCCCATTCTGACTAAAGCATTCTGAGCTGAAGAGCAAAGAAAGTCCTGCTCTGAACACACAACAGAAGATGTTTGGTATTGCAAAGTATTTTTGCCTATAAAGTTCTTAAATAAGCCTTGTGCTTAATAAAAAAAAAAAACAAAAAAACAAACCATCAACCCAAAAAAACCTCCACAAACCAACACAAAAAAAAAAAAAAAAAAAAAAAAAAAAAAAAAGAGAAAAAAGGCCACCTTCACTTTACACAAGCAGAGTGAAGATATGTTTAAAGATCCCCCTTACCCCCAAACTATTAAATGAAATACAGTAACCATTTTTTACAAGAAATCTACACATTTAATTACTCAGTTTTACAGCATCTGTCTCTGGTTCTGGGCATATATCAAAGGGAAGAACAAGCAGAGCCTTTGCTGGATGCCTGCAACATCCTTAGGAAGCATCTCAATGGAAATTCCAGCATTGCTACAAATCAATGCAATGTCACCCAAACATTTTCAGATGTGTCCTTTCCCTGCCACTGTCTCCTTTGATAGGTCAAGCAATGAAAATATAACTATGCCAGTCAGCACCCAGTTTATTTTTAGGTGAGCTCAGAAACCAAGTCAGCACCTTGATGAAAGGTTCATCTCTGTTCAGCTAAACCAAAAGGGTGTAACTTTGGCCACTCATGATGCTGTGGTGCACCTACACACTGGTTTTCAGTGTGCACCTAGAGAATCCTGATGGAAGAAGCCAAGTGACAAGTCTCCATCCTGTTTAGATAATGATACAAGTCCCATAGGTGTTGGGGCACTCTGAGAAGGAGAGCATGAGCCTGCATAAACACCACTCCATTTGGTGTGGAGTGGTGTCTGATTTGGGCCAGTTCAGGGCTGGGTTTTGGGTGGTTTTCATGCTGCCATGGTGGTGAGAAGGCTGGGAGTCCATGGGAAGCTGGGAGGAGACACAGCCAGGACAGGTGACCCCAGCTGGCCCAAGGAACATTCCAGACCATGTGGCATCATGCTCAGTAAATAAAGTGGGGGGAGCAAGGAGGAAGGGGGGACATTTGGGGTGATGTGCATTGTCTTCAAGTCACCATCACCTGTGATGGGCCCTGCTCTCCTGGAGATGGCAGAACACCTGCCTGCCCATGGGAAGAAGGAAATTATTTCCTTCTTTTGTTTGTGTGTGTGGCTTTTGCTTTCCCTGTTAAACTGTCCTTATCACAACCCATGACTTTTCCAGCTTCTACCCTTCCAATTCTCCCCCAGTCCCCCTGGTGGGGGGGTGAAAGTGGTGCTTAGTTCCTGGCTAGGGTTAAACCACAAGTGTTTTAGTCTCTCTGCCATGATGTTTACATCACTTGTGTCTCCCAAAATAGCTGACTGGGCAGGCTGAAGGACATCTTTAATGCTAATGCCAGTGCTGTGGCTTTGTTCTGCTCTTCCTGAAAAAAATCCAAACCAGTTTTAACTCTCTCAACACCCAAGACACTCTCTGGGTGTCTGCTGCATGCCCTAAAGTCACTCATCAGGCTTGAAATCTTTCACCACGTACTGTTGACAATGATCCCTTGTCCTGTGGCCTTTGAGGAAGAACATCTTGTTAACCATCTCACATCCCAACAATTTTGGACAGGAACTTGAAATTCAATAGGAGCTATAAGTGGACTGATAAGGGCTGCCACACCTCTAAAAGAATTTCCTTGGGGAAGGGAAGAAAATTTTATTTTTACTCACTTTCAGCTAGACTCTTAGACAGTGATGACTGATGGTTCTAAGGAAAGGGCTCTGCTATACAGATGGAAGAGTCCTGTTGGCTTTGGGTAAGGGAACTACAACTGACAAGCCTGTTCATACAAATGCCATGTGTTTTACAGATTAGGAGAAGCCACAAGCTTGTAAACCTCAGTGAGCAGATGTCAGCTTCAGCAATCAGTTCAAATACACGTGCTGAACAACATTCCCATGCTCACTCAGAGGGAAGCATGCTGCCCTCCCTGAATTCTGAAATACTTTGGTCTTGCCTTCAAAAGTCTCCAGGTAATGAGCAGATCAAGCTCTAACGAGCTCACCAGATACAACAGGTCCGAACTCAAGGTTACTGAGCACGACCTTGCTCTCTCTTGGACAAAGGGGAAAGTGTTATGCAGCATTTTTTCTGACTGAAGAGAGTATCATAAAAAAAATCCAGGGCTTGATCCCAGATGCAGAAACACCCTCCTTTCCTTGGAAGTCAATATTGCTGGTGCCAGGCAAAACAATGCTGACACTTACCTGCCCAGGAGCAGCAATCAGCTCACAAGAGACCACAGCAGCTGTGGGTGAGATCTGAAAGATCGATTCTGACAGCTATAAAAGCAAGAGCTTTTTAATATTCAGAAAAGTGTCAGAGCCCTAATAACAGAATTTCCAGCTCCAAGAGGTAGAGTTGTCAATTGAAGCCTGTTCAGATACAAAAGTAACAAAGGTAGATTTGCATGGATTCCCTTTGTAGAGATGAGGGACAGTGAAAGAGATACTTTTCAAAACATGCAAATCTGTTCCGTTTTGCCCTTAAATTAACCCTTGGGCAGGGGTGGCAGTGTGCCACATCTCAGGTTTAAGGAGGGGGGTGCCAGCAGCACAGCAGGTGGCTCCTGCCCAAAGGCACTTTCCCTGGGGAAGAGCTGCCTTGGAAAGCCAGCTGGTCCCTTCCAAGAGTGGGAAGGGTTAATCCCACCCTCAGGGTGTGCCCCTCTGCCCAGCCTGGAACCCCCACAGCAAGTGCAGCAAGCTGCCCTGGGGTTTGCTCCAGCTCCAGCCTGTTCCACCAGCAGCTCCTCACTGAAGATACACCATGGCATCTTCTGCATATCAGAGCCACTAAATCTCCAAGCAAGACAGCAAAGGTGTAAAAATTGTAGTGGCAGACAACAGCCAGACTCATAATACTACTTTCCAAATTCAGAGACATAACAAAAGTAAGGTTAGTGGCTTAGAGCAAGGCAGGGGAGAGTTACACCTTAATGAAAAGCTGTTTTCCAAAGTGGAGCTGTGCCTGGTGGGTTTATTTCATAAAAGACAGAGAACTTCTAAGTTTACATAGGGTAAGATAAGTCAGAAAAAAAAAAAAAAGACATTTTGAGCAGTGCTTCTTTAAAAATTCATACACACACACAAGAAGGAAAGTTGGGTGAGTGAGTCTCTGATAGTTTGCCTGAGAAGGATGTAAGGACTGCTTTCTGCTGCACTAAGATTAACTCTTGGTCCAGCATGTTCCCATAAGATAACTGTCCTTTTTCCAAGATAATAACTTGAAAATGGGGCAAATTTCTTAGGATTGTTTCTCAATTAGTGTGATGACAGTCACCACAGACAGGACTTGGGTATTTTAAACCAAAGGGACAAAGAGCTACTGTCACTGGAGTGTGGGAACCGACAGTGGCCACACTGAGCACTTCTGCCTTAACCTGGCAGAATTTTAGCTTTACCTAGCTGGAAAAGGGGCTGGAATACAAGTCTTATGAGGACCAGTTGAGGGAGATGGGGGTGTTTAACCTGGAGAAAAGGGGGCTGGGGGGAGAGCTTCCCTTCCTCTAGAACCACCTGAGAGGAGGTTATAGCCAGGTGGAGGTCAGTCTCTTCTCCCAAGTAAGAAGTGACAAGGTGAGAGGAAATGACCTCAAGTTGCATCAGGGGAAGTTCAAATTTAGCATTGGGACTTTTTTTTTCATGAAATGGGTTGTAAGGCATTGGACTGGCTACCCAGGGGAGTGGTAGAGTCACCATCCCTGCAATTGTTCAAAAAACTTGTGGATGGCACTTGAGGACATGGTTTAATGGTGAGTGTGGTGTTGGTGCTAGGCTGATGGTTTGACTGGATGATCTCAAACATCTTTTCCAACTTAATTGATTCTATGATAGACTTCTTCATCCAGACCTTTTACAGGCAAAGGAGAAGTGTGTATCCTCCTAAGAGAGCAGAAAATCAAAGGAGCCTCTCTCCTACAGCAGCAGCAGGTCAGATGGCAACGGAGGAAGAAAGGAGCAGCCTCTCCTGGTGCTCTGTGAAAGCTACATCCCCCTCCAAAGGAGTCTGATTGGTAATTCTAACCTATTGATTCGTTTCCATCATTAAAAACATTCCAAAATGAATTGCAAATGCACAGAAACGTCCTCTGCCAACACTCAGCTCAGCACAGGCAGGAGACTTTGGCCTTGGAGAAAAGCAGCTTATCCTAAACTGCTTTGTTCCTTCGCTACTTCCAAGTGTTTTAGCCACTTCTGCAATTACTGTATCACCTTCTGGTTTTCAATAACCTTGTATTTTTCAACACCCAGTATCCATCTCCTGCTCCTCTGCTCTTTGGCCTCACAGCCAGTTATGCAGTTGCTTGGGGTAATTTCTGTTTGAAGCAAAACTCTTTTACACAACAGAGCTACAGAGCTTTTGGAGAAACACAAATCAATGTCTTAGCTGGGCATTAACAGCCAACTTTTGTCAGTATAATTAACTGTCTGAAATGTGAGCATTATGTCAAATTGCTCCTGACAAATCTGGTGGCCTTCTACAATGGGCATGCAAGGGTCTCACAAAGCTACAAGATGAGGGAAGAGCCACTGGCATCATCTACATGAACCTGTGCCCAGCATTTGACACACTGTCCCACACAACATCCTTGTCTTGGAACTGGAGAGATGGATTTACCAGCAGGATGCAGGACAGCTGTGCTCCAGCATCCTCATGGTTTTATCACAAAGCTGTGAAGCTTCTTGTATTTCACACATCCAGCCACCGCAATACAGGCTTTTTCTCTATAACTCTGGGTCTGAAGCAGCTTTTACTTTTGCATATATATTTTTGCATACTCTTTAACAGAAAATCTGCTTTGACAGCCACAGGGAGTCAATGACACTATGTTCCTCTGTAAGGTCTTAAGATCCAGGCAAGCAAAAGCAGTTCATGAACTGCCACATGGATAAAGCACCAAACTGCACAATCCCTGTAGCCCTATAGTGATAACCTCATTGTAGTAAACAAAACAAAAATATCCAGAAAAAACAGAAAATATAAATTTATATTGCATCATCTGTGCTTTTGTACATCTTTGATGACTGCCCACTCAGTGGAGTGGCAGAGAGTGAATCCCTTCTCTAAAGCTCTTTCCTCCATGTAGTAGATTTCCCTTTACTTTCATAGTTCAAAAATCAAGCTGTTGGTCAAAAGAGCAATGTTTACATCTTTACAGGAATCTCCAACCACTTTACAGGCTGAACTAAACCTCCAGGAAACTGAAATACTGTCCTTTGCAGCCAGAGAGGCTGGAGCAGGGAGCTGAGAAGGGGCACTGCAAGTTCTCAACTCACTTGTCCTCAGATGGAAAGTTTGGGTGTCCCTGGCTCTCCTCTGCCTTGGTTCACTCTGATCCTGGCATGCAGAGGACAAAGGGGCTGGTGGAAGCTGCAGGAATAACCTGAGCAAGGTTGAATTTTGTGAATTTTTTTGAGCAAGGAGAATTTGTGGGACAAGAATGTGCAAAAGAAGGACTCTGGTGGTTTTGGCCAGGATAGTCAGTTTTCTTCACAGTAGCTGGCATGAGGCTGTGATTTAGATTTGTGCTGGGTACAGTGCTGATAACACAGGCATGTTCTCATTATTGCTTACACAAAGCCAAGGCCTTTTCTGCTCCTCACCCCACCCCAAGGAGGCTGGGGGAGCACAAGGACCTGAAAGAGGACACAGCCAGGAGAGCTGACCCCAACTGAGCAAGGTCTTATCACACAGCATCGTGATCAGCATGCAGAGATGGGAGCAGAAGAGAAGGAGGCATGTTCAGAGTGATGGCATGGATCTGCCCATTCACCACTTCATGGGATGGAGCTCTGCCTTCCTGGGGATGGCTGAGCAACTGCCAGAAATAGTTCTGGAACTGACACTGAAACACCTCAAGCTGGTCAAAATGGCAGGCATTATTAAGAAAAACATTGAGAAAACTCCAGGATAAGTTTGGCCTAACAAATTCCCACTAAGGCAAAAATCTCCGCAAAATCCATATGAAAATGGCCAGAAATTGTCTTAAAATCAGCACTGAAACACCTCAAACCAGTCAAAATTAAAGGCAGTCTTTGGAAAACATGGGAAAAATCCAGGATAAATTTGGCCTAACAAATTCCCACTAAAACATGCAAAAATCCCTACAATATCCATTTGAAAATGGCCACAAATTGTCCTAAAATCGACACTGGAACACAACAAACAGGTCAATATTCCAGGCATTATTGAGAAAAACATCAGAAAATCTCAGAAATCATATGAAAATGTGAAGTGACAAATTAATTCCTTAGCTTGCTTTGCTGGCCATGTGCAGCTGATGCTTTACACATTAAATTTATCTTAACCCATGAGTTTTTTCACTTTTACCTTCCCAGTTCTCTCCCACTGCAGGGATTGTGAGAGACTGGCTGTGTGGGGTGTAGCTGCTGTCTGGGGGGTTAAACCATGACAGGGAAAAAAGCCTGAAGAGCAGGACTAAAGGACATTTCAGCACCTACTCAGACAGCAGAGAAATGGAGGTGAAAGTAGAAAAAAAACTCTCTCAAAGCTCTGAAGAAGCTCTCACACACACTTTGTGCTTTCATGGGCACTCCACATCACATAACCTTGGTGGAGCTGATGTCTTTTTGCCTATAGCTGTGGTCTTGAAGCAAAGCCATATCCTGACCCCACAGCTGTGTCCCCTGCCCAGATTTTCTCCAGGAATCCACTTACACCAGCAAGGCACACCACAGGCACTTCTGGCAGCCCAGGAGAAGGGAGCTGCCTTTTACCAAATTTATAAAGCATCCCCACACACCCTCCCAAATCCTCTTATCATATGGAAACTGGAGTTGTCTATGCTGGTGCTATTTTGTAAGAGCCAGTTTACATTTCAATATTGCCTTCCTAACCAAGAGAAGTTTTTGAAAGGGTCTGTTTAGCTCCTGACCTTTTACAAAGGGCAATGCAGTTTTCCCTTGCATTTCTGTATTTCCATTACAGCACAATCTCCAGAGCACGACAGACCTTCATCCTAACATCACAACAGCAACATAACACAAGAAAGGTAAAAAAATATTAGGAAATGTCCAAAGGAGAGCTGTGAAGACAGTGAAGGGCCTGGAGGCCACATGAGGAGCAGCTTGGTGTGTTCAGCCAGGAGACTGAGGGGACACCCCACTGCAGTTACAGCTTCCCACAGGGGCAGAGGAGGGGCAGGCACTGATCCCTTCTCTCTGGGGACAGTGACAGGACCAGGGAATGGCCTGAAGCTGCATCAGGGCAGGTGTATGTTGGACAGCAGGAAAAGGCTCTTTCCCCAGAGGGTGGCTGGGCACTGAACAGCTCCCCAGGGCAGGATCCCAGCACCCAGCCTGGCAGAGCTCAAGGATCATCTGGACAACACTCAGGCACAGGGTGGGATTCTTGGGGTGTCCTGCACAGGGCCAGCTCAATGATCCCTTCCAACCAAGGATGCTCCATGATTCCACTTGCTCAGTTCCAAGGGCTGTGGCATTTTCAGCTGCTGTACATGCACCAAATCCTGCAGATTCAGCACCTACCTGCTCTGTGCTCCAGCAGTGCTTGATCCTCTGGCAGCCCCAGTGTGAGAGTCTGAGGTTTGAAGCTGAACATTTGTTAATGGGATGGGGGGTAAGCAGAAGTTCATTTTCACTTCTCAGGTTGAATTTTTAGGCTAGAATCAAGCCAGCTGCTTGAGAAGAGCAGCAGGTCTGTTTTAACAGGCAGAGTGAAGCCACAGGATATCTGATCATAAAGTCAATGCTTCTCAATAAAGGCAGATTTTAACTGAAGGGGAAAAGCAGAGGATACAGGACTTGAAAAGGAAAGGGAGATCAAGAAGGAAGAGTTCTAATTCTCCTAATAAGCACTAGACTGAGGAGCAGGAGAGATCCTCTTCTTACTCAAAATATTTAGAATTTTCCCTGAAGAGACAAACAAGGTAAACTTTCCAAAGAATAATAACTTCACTACAAAAATAGTTTCAAAGAAAAAAAGAAACAAAACCCCAAATTCAGCTATAACATCAGTATAGCCATTGGCTGACAAACTGTGACAATACAGGTGACACCAAATTCAGAGGAATCATTTTGACATCTCTGCAGACTTGGTTCTTTCAAAATGAGTAATTTTGACTACCTGAGAGGTTTGAAATGGACCTGGAATTAAGATGAAGTAAATCTAAAAGCAACAATGCATCACTTTCTCAAAACCATAATTATTTTGACTTGCCTTTGCTTAACTAAAAATTGCTTTAATTCAATGTAAATGAGTATTTTTCTCAGTGTTGTCACCAAAAATATCTAAGTCAGATAATTTGATTTAAGTGAAGCTCTAGTAAGAGAGCTTTAGATGCATGGATCAACAGCACTTGCAGGGAAAGTCTTGCAGTAATGCAGGCTGCTGGTTCATAGAAGGCATCACCATCTCCCACCAGGCTACGGAATTTCAAATACAGGCCTGGGTGTCCCTATCACACCCTAGCAGCTTTGGATGCACTCTAGAGTATCAAAAAAGAGACAGAAACTGCCAGGTCAGCTCTGATTCAAGCTGCAGGTAGCCCCACATCATGTTCTTTACACATGAGCTTGTAGAAGTCTCAGGGTGCAGTAACACAGGTCTCTGCTTCAAGACTAATCCCAAAGGACTGGCTGTAGGATTCAGAACTGCTATGGTTCAACCCAAATATTCAGACAATATCTTCCAGTTTGATCTGTGGTTTTGCATGGCAGGATCCAAGAGGGACCTTAGAAAATGTTATTAAAATCCAAACCTGGCCACATGCACTGTGCTTTGAATTTGAGCTGGCAGTGGGAATCTGATACCTCCCTAAAAGAACTGGAGGTGATGCCATATGCTTCCCTGGCAGGGTCATGTTGACTGAGCTGGCAGATTTGATAGAATTACATTTCTTTTTTGAGCTGGCACAGCACTGTGATGTGTCAGTGAAATACACAAAGTATTTCAGATAAGTAAGATTAAGTCATTGATTGAAGACCCAGCCTCTAGAAATAATGTAGTGTCCTTTAAAAGGAAACACCTTTGTTTCTTGTCCCAAAGCTTTAAAAACAAAATTTAAAAAAATCCCAAACTCCTGGAGAAATGTCAGCAGCAATTATTTAGTCCAGAGACATTTTAAAATTGTACCAGATTTAATGCCTCAGTGTCACTGTGCCAGTTTTCACTCTCCAGAACAGCCCTCCAGAGGGATGGATAAGGAGCCCACTGCAGGAGTTTTGGGAATACCAAGAGTATGTGTGGTCCCCTCCATGCCAGCAGCAGCTCTGTCAGGTGCCAGCAAGGTGGGAAATGTGCTTGGACCCTGTGGGCTCTAACCTGTCACCCACTGCCCCTTGACCACCCCTCAAATCTTTTGGGATGGAAAGCTGAGTGCTGGGCCTGCACTGAAAATCTGCTGGGACAAAGGACTTCCAAAGAGATGGAAAAGTTACTACAAAAAACAGACAAAAAAAGTTGTATTGAGATGATGTCCTTAGAGAAAGACAGCTACACTTCAAACATTTGTCACCAGGTGCAGGTTTCAACCACTATGTTGTGTCTCTTTTGCATTCTAGGATAATCTGTAATTGCTTGGCAGAAATAGCTGTGGGACTGGTCCAGAGAAACAGATGTGGCTTGATGAGGTTAACAGGTTTCCTGAAATAGAACAACTGCTCTGCTCAAAGGTTTGGTCATCTCATAGGCAGGGCACAAACCTTCTCTCCCTGAGGAGGGATGTGCACGTCAGTCCAGATGAAGCAACTTAATCACAGGCAGTTCAAAGGGAAGCAGAGCCAGGAAAGAATTGCTTTCCATCCTCCTTTCCCCCAGAACTGCATTTTAACAATTACTACAGTCTTCACAACTGATGACATTCCTAATCTTAACTCGTGCTTCAGAGCAACCTCCTACCAATACTGTGGGGAGTTTCTTTTAAAGAGCTCCCTGTGTGTCAAGACCCCCCCCATTTTCCACATTCCACAGCTATTTCACAGCTTGAGGGGGTTGTGCAGCCCTGACTTAAAAGAGTTTTTCCAAGTTTTATAGGACATTTTACACAAAGTGACTTGAGCTTGCTACTTACAAACCAGAGCATGGGACACTTGGCAGCAGTGGGAAGAGGAGGTTGGGGTAAGAGTGGGAAAGGTGACCAGAAGGGTGGCAGCAGTTCCTGTGTGGCTGCTGTTAATTAGTGCCAGGTCAGCCCAGAGCCCTTATCAGGACAAGAGGGGTCACAAGAAGCGACAACTTTGAAGAACAAACAGACACACACACACTGAACAGAGGCCACTTATGTTGATAAGGTTATCTATTCCATAAGACAGAGGTTTGTGACCAGAAAACACACATAGCTCCCACAGGGCCAGTTCAGTTGCCAGATACATTTTAGGTGCCACTGAAGACACCTTGGTCTCAAATACAACAGCAGGTGTCAGCCAGCCACACCTTTCTGTACTGGCACCAGAGGACAAGGACAGATAGTCCAGGGCAGCTCAAACAGCACTTGGAGACCAGGGGTGAGAAGCCAAGATCCCTGAAGCCTGGTAGGAGCTTCCCAGCTCCCTGAGGCACATGTTGGGTGAGCAGATACCTACTGGGCAGTGACAGACACCCAGCCAGCCAGGAGGGATGCAGACGTGCTCTGGATGGGCTCAAGGGCAGCTGCCCATCCCAGCAGGCACAGGCACACCATTCCTGCCAGCACTCAGGGGCAATGGCAGCTGTCACATCCCTAGCCAGCCACAGCCTCCCCTGGTCTGCTGGCTGCTGCCACAGGCACTGTGGTAAAGGAGCAATATAAACATTACAGCAGGGTTTTGCCCACAAGGCTGTGTCGTGCACAGGAAATCTCTGTGTGGGGCAAGGAGCTTTCTTGCTGTTGTAAGCAATTCCTCTGACCTGTGAGCTGACAGATAACCCCAGAGTTTGCTTTCAGCCTGCATACCTAAGGCATCACCTGTGAGTTAGATCTGATTTATCAGTTAGGAGCACACCATAAACATAACAGACAGGCTTAGATGCACTCAGGCAAGACTGTGGCAGAGGGGGGTGAAGTACATCTGCCATACTTCACCTTAATTCCTGGAATTCATCCCCCTGTTTTAATAACCTACATCAGGAATCTCAGATCAGTTCAAAATATATCTGCCTCTCTGCTCCTTGCAAGCTTGATTGAACACAGGCTGTTCAGCAAATATTTTATCGTAAATAAAAATATGCTATAGTAATATTTATATAAAAATATAAAAAGTACTAGTACAAAGTTAAATGGGCTTGCACTGAAAGGTTCCACCAGAGTATGTTGGCAGAGGGGATGGTTATTAAAAATAATTCTTCCACTTAAGTACTTGTGGGTGAAAACTTTATCCCCTGCTTCACCAGTTCATCTATCTGCTGCTTCAGATGAAACATCAATAGTCCTATGCTGCCTTCTGCAGAGTATAAAAGATACAGAAGACACAGAAAATTAATTGTCTAGTATGAAAAAAAAAAAGTTGAAGAAACTCCACATGTAGCATGTGAAAGTGTTGGAATAAGACAAAAAACACATCCTTTTCAGTTTCCTCAGCCAGAGCCATGAAAAGCTCCACCAGGTGGTGGGATTAACAGCACTTGGAATATGCTGTGGAGCTGAGTTTGCTCTCTCTCCTTTGCTTTTTAAAAGCAAGTTTCTGCTTCACTCCAGTTTTGAAAATAGGTGCAAAAGATGTTACAAGTAAAAATTTATTTTTACTATCATTTAATGGCAGCATTTGCAACTCATTTGACATAAAATATGTTTTTATAATCTAGAAGACAGAACTGCCATCTGCATGACCTTAATTCCCTCTCAAGTTGCTCCCAGTTTTGCATAAACAAAAAGAAAATTGATAAGCACATGCGAAATCTTACATAAAATTATGTTTAGTTTGAAAAGTAACCTTCCTCAATTGAGAGGCCATTACCATTAGCACTATAATAAAGTTTGGAAGAAAAACTGCAAAGAAGGTTTCAAGTTAGTTTCTGGCTGGGATGTGACAAATCCATACAAACAGGGCAACTCACTGTCTCCCCTGCAGAATTAGATTGTGCACCGAGTGAGCGAGCCAAAATAAGAAGTAATACAATTTCTCTCTTCTTTTGCACTTTCAGAGACAATGCTTTTACACACAACTAAGCTAAAAGGTAAAATAAATGTGTATTGGCAGAACTGTAGTTTAAAAACTTAGTGGTAGCTTTAAAGAAGAACCATAGACTGGGACTTTGTTGAGGCACAGGATTTAAACCTCCTGACACAGAAATGTTATCCTACAGCAGCACCAAAACAGTAAATGAAGTGAGAAATTGGCAGAGGAACAGACCACCAAGTTTACCATAGGCTTATGCTGGGGCTTTGTTGTTTCCAGGAAAATCAAGAAAATACATGCTATTAACTAATAAACATACCCACTCTTTTTATCCACATCCAAGCACTCCCTCCTTTACCCCCAGCCACCAAGCAGACGTGTGCTCAAGCAGATTAAAAATGGTCAGGGTCCCAGATAAGCCCAGGAAGGACCTCAAGCACAGCCATGCCTGCAGATAACATCCTGCCTCTGCTGAAAGCAGAAGAGGGAACCCAGGGCCACCCCCAGCTTCTCCCACCACGAGGGCAGCTCTGTCCAGGCTCTGTGCACAGGGGGCAGAGCATCACTGGCTCTGGGCTGGGACAGAAGAACAGAGGAGGGGTGAACACAGTGCCTTGTGGAAGGCACAGGATGCTGTGGATGTAACAAGCCAAGTGTTTCCCAGCAGCTGCTGCACACAGAGCCAGCCACCCAGGTGAAGCTGTGTAAATAACATACAGGAGGGGTGTGCTGCTCCTCCTGAAATGCCAAGAGGCAGGAAGGCTCCAGTTAAAGGCAACTCTTATTTTAACTTGTGTCACTGAAGAGCACCAAACTAAATGAACTCCTGAGGACAAGATCAAAGTAGAATAAGAGACTCGTTTTTTATATCCTTGAATCTCCTGTCCCTTTTGTACACTGAAATTTAATTTCCTTTTCAAAGACAGCTTTTGGAGCTTATGAAAATTGACCCAAAAGATTACAAGGGCTTTGTCACCCTTCCAATCTCCCTGAAAGATCCATAATTAGGGAGGTTTTTCCTTCAACATATGTGCCCAGCAGAGAAATATATAATTCAGACTTACAATTACGTGAATGAGTTATTTCAGTATATTGGCTACATACAAGCACAACCGTTACAAAGAGTTGAAAAATCTTGTGTGCCTCAAATGAGTAAATCTACATCAAGGCTTTTTTTTTTTTTTACTGGCTTGTTTTCATTTGTGCCAAGACTACACACAGTCACACTAAGGACCCGGGACGGATGTTCTCTGCTGAGATAAATATACCAAGCACAATAAAAGCAAACCGCTGACCTCGAAGATTAATTTCTAGACGAGCATAAATGACTAATTCTGCAAGGAGGAGTGCAGAGCGGATCCCTAAGACAGGCAGCCTGCTCTTTGCCCTCTAACGGAGCAGCACCGGCTCCTCTTCGGGCACACAGCCCACCCAGGGAGCGATGTCAGAACAGCGGGCTGGGCAGCCCCGGGTCCCGGGGGGCTCCCGGTGCCCCGAGCATCCCCGGCGGTGCCCCGAGCATCCCCGGCGGTGCCCCCTCGCCCCCGGCGGTGCCCCCTCGCCCCCGGCGGTGCCCCCTCGCCCCCGGCGGTGCCCCCTCGCCCCCGGCGGTGCCCCCTCGCCCCCGGCGGTGCCCCCTCGCCCCCGGCCCGCCGCCCGTGTGCCGCCCCCAGGGAATCCCGGCGCTACGGGAGCAGCCGCCCGCCGGAGCGCGCCCGGCGCCGCAGGATGCTGCGAGCTCGGCCAGCGCCGGGGCCGCCCTGCTGCCGAATAACAGGGACGATTTCAAAACCCGACAACTCAAGAGCCGAGCGAGGAGGCTGGGAGGCTCCCACCGCGCCTTGCAGCAGCGGGGAGCGGGGGCTTGCAGGTAAGCGGGGAGAAGGAGGGAGGGAAGGAGGGAGAGAGAGAGGGGGTCCCGCGGTACTCACGGCGGGGCCGGCCGAGCCCCACGGCCGGGATGGGACGGACGGACGCTGCTGTGGCTGCCGCCGCGCTGTGTGTCCGTCTGTCTGTGTGTCTGTGTGTCTGTGTGTGCCTGCCGGCCCTGCCCGCCGAGCCGCTCCGGGGCCCCGTCCCTCCCCTCGCTCCCTCCCCGGCGCTTCCTGCCGCTCATATAGCGCGCCCTCGGCCACGTGGACGGCGCGGGGCCGCCGGCTCCTCCTCGGGGCCGGGCCGGGAGGGCGGGACCCCACCGGCACCGCATCACCCCCATCATCATCCCCATCATCATCGCCCCACCGGCACCCGCATCATCCCCATCATCACCCCCATCATCACCCCCATCATCATCCTCTCCATCCTCATCCCCCCTCCATCACCCCCCCATCTCCCCCATCTCACCCCCCTCATCACCCCCATCCCACTCCCCAAGCAGCCCCCCCATCACTGCCCCATCACTGCCCCATCACTGTCCCCCATCACTGCCCCATCACTGCCCCCAGCACTGCCCCATCACTGCCCCATCACTGCCCCATCACTGTCCCCCATCACTGCCCCATCACTGCCCCCAGCACTGCCCCATCACTGCCCCCAGCACTGCCCCTGCACTGCCCCATCACTGCCCCCATCACTGCCCCTGCACTGCCCCATCACTGCCCCCATCACTGCCCCCATCACTGCCCCCATCACTGCCCCATCACTGCCCCCAGCACTGCCCCTGCACTGCCCCATCACTGCCCCCATCACTGCCCCTGCACTGCCCCCATCACTGCCCCATCACTGTCCCCCATCACTGCCCCATCACTGCCCCCAGCACTGCCCCATCACTGCCCCCTCACTGCCCCTGCACTGCCCCCATCACTGCCCCTGCACTGCCCCCATCACTGCACTGCCCCCAGCACTGCCCCCATCACTGCCCCTGCACTGCCCCCATCACTGCCCCCAGCACTTCCCCCATCACTGCCCCCATCACTGCCCCATCACTGCCCCATCACTGCCCCCATCACTGCCCCTGCACTGCCCCTGCACTGCCCCCATCACTGCCCCATCACTGCCCCCATCACTGCCCCTGCACTGCCCCTGCACTGCCCCCATCACTGCCCCATCACTGCCCCCATCACTGCCCCATCACTGCCCCCAGCACTGCCCCCCTCTCAGCCCCCATCACTGCCCCCATCACTGCCCCCAGCACTAACCCGAGCACTGCCTCATCACTGCCCCCAGCACTGCCCCTCTCTCAGCCCCATTCCCCTCCCATCACACTCACCCCGGGCGCTGCCGGGATGAAATCCTGCTCTGCTCGGGCCCTCCCTAGAGGGTGACCTCCCAGGGATGGCTGTGCTCCCCACAACCCCCAAACTGCTGTGTCTGACACTGGGCTGCAGGGATCAGCAGGGAAAGTGGAAAGGGATTTGGTGCTTCTCAGGGCAGAAAATCTATGTGGCATCTCTAATAAAAATAGTGCATAGTCGATATTCACAGAGTCACAGAATGGTTTAGGTTGGAAGGGACCTTAAAGACACTCTAGTTTCGACCCCCTTGCCGTGGACAGGGACACCTTGTATTACACCAGGTTGCCCAGAGCTCCATCCAGCCTGGGCTCAAACACATTGACAGAGGCATTCTCTGCAACCTCTCTGGGCAACCTGGTCTCACATCTCACCACCCTCACAGGAAGGAATGTCTTCCAAATACCTATTT
The DNA here is from genome assembly GCF_029582105.1 of Oenanthe melanoleuca. Taxonomy (NCBI): domain Eukaryota; kingdom Metazoa; phylum Chordata; class Aves; order Passeriformes; family Muscicapidae; genus Oenanthe; species Oenanthe melanoleuca. The sequence goes on along the minus strand of NC_079335.1, from coordinate 7,822,259 downwards.
TAACCTACTCTCTTTTGTTTTAAAGCCATTCCCCCTTGTCCTATCACTACATATCCTTGGGGGAAGAAAACCCAAAAAAAACCCAACAAAAAACCCCAAATAATTCCAGGTTTCTTGCAGCCCTTGTAAGTACTGAAAGGTGCTATAAGGTCTCCCCTGTGACTTCTCTGGGCTGAGCAATCCCCACCCTTAGCCTGTTTTTACAGGAGAGGTACTTCACCCCTCTTCTTTCTGTCCAGCATCAGACATTTTTAAGGTGACTATAAAAACTGTAGAATTAAAAAGAAAGCAGCATCATTAAAGAATCCCCCAGACAGATACATTCAAGTGATAAAGTGTCTGCTAAAACTATTTAACAACATAATGCTGTCTTTTTTAGTGTCGATGTGTAAAGACTGGAGCCTTGAGATGTGCAAAGACTGGGGCCATGACTAGAAGTGGGGGGATTATAGCACCTCCAAAGAAGCAAATGATCTCTGATCTTCTCCACCCTTCTGTAGGCAGGCAAATATGCACAGTGAACATGCACAGCACATATCAGAGGGGAGAGTGCATTCCTGAGCTCTGAAAAACATGTTCCATAACACTGGAGAGCAGTGCACACCTCCCTTGGTGAAGCAGATGAGTTTACAGGTGATTAATCTAGTTACTGAAACTGCCCACGTTGTTGGTTTATTAAACCCAGCACAAGGTACTTCCACTGGAAAGTGTAACGTGCTATGTAGGAGCTGTAATTCATCAATCACACTGAGCTTGTTTCCATAGAGTTGTATTAGCAGAAGCCTGAGTGTGGATTTAGCCTGGTGTCACATCATGTACAGTGCTGTGCAGGCATTTGCATGCAGGTGAGAGCACCTGTGACAGCCTGAGCTTTCTGCTTGGGGAGCATAACCCCACACAAGCCCTTTGAGGGACTCACCCCATCACTAAATCCTGCCTCTGGATATTCAACAGCAGCATAGTGTCATATGCTACAAAAACAGGGTTTGGAAGGGATTTAATCATTAAAGAAAAAAAAAAGTAAAAGCACATTACGAGGAATGTATCAATACAAGGAATTACTGTGTGGTGGAAACAGTCTATTAAATAGCTGTTCACTGCTTTTTCCCAGGAGCTGCTTGACACTTTGCTGGAGGTGGGATGAGGAGCTCCAATTTGATTGTCTGTTAGTGTCTCTGTTACCTTTTTGCCTTGACATTCTCATACTTTCAGGCAAATTGGTTGAATTTGGTGCTTCATTTGCTTCACAATAATAGTGGGCGAGTGGGGCTGTTTACAAAAATGAATCTCTGGGGAACAGCTCACCAGTAATAGGGGTGTGCATCAGGTTTGGAGATTTCTCCCAAGCATTTCTGGAGGGGAGGGAGGGAGTGAGAGAGCGATGAGAAAGAAGAGTCTGAGCACTCTGCATTTCACTACTTGTTGTACCTCACCTGGTCTGTCCATGAGTTCAACAGTAAAATAGATGATTTATCATCATACAACACGTAAAGTTTCACTAGGTTGTATCAAGGAAAACTTAACCCAGCAGCCAAGAACATCCTAATTATTAACAGTTAATCCAGCTGACACTGGCACAGGTTGCCTGGAGAAGCTGTGGCTGTCCCATCCTTGTCAGTGTTCAAGGCTGGGCTGGGTGGGGCTTTGAGCAGCCTGGTCTCTGCACCATTTCTCTGGAGCACACGAGAGATAAGATATGGTGCACCCCACAGCCACACCAGCCTTGGTCACACGCTGCAAGGAGCAGATATGGAGGCAAGCTCTGCAGTGGCTGGGTTTGCTCAGAAAGACTCCTTTCTGTAAAGCAAGGCAGAGGAGGAGTGTGTTTGCCCCAGAGGAGCATGATACAGTGAGCATGGAGAAGTGCAGAGCATGGAGAAGATCCACAGGTCTCTGCCAGCACCTTGAGAGCCAAGAGCAGGGAACAAAACCAAATCCACCTGAAACAGTAAGTTTGGAGCCTATTTCTCCTTTTTATATCAGTGTTACACTCACTTAATTCCTTCAGATGCTCCAAGTTCCCTGAAGCATCCCAGCGAGGTGGAGGTAACAAGTGTTCTCTGATAACACCACAGGAATTACAGCAGGGTCCAACCTGCTGGATCTGATCTCCCTCATGCTGCAGCATTTCACTAGCAAGTGTCATTTAGATGGTTTTGGGAAAGAATCCAGGATTTGTTTCACAGACAGTATTTCCTCAACAGCTCAGTGAATATGGAATAGTTTGAACTCACCATGCAAATCTTGCTTGTCGTCTTATGTAGAGAAACTATATCTATTCTAAAGTCTGGGCCAGGGCTTCCAACTGCTGAGGGGGGATAGTTATGCAGACTTCAAAGGAGCTGTATCAGCTTTTACCAAGTGGGGATCCAGACCTTTATTCATATTTTAAAATTCAGAAACTGCACCTAGGTAAAGCATTTTTCTCTATATTTTTAAGTAGCCAGGTTTTTATTTTATAGCTCTTCCCTCGGTGGCAGGATTGTTTCTCAGTAGTCAATGTTTAAAGGCCCTTCAAGGCTGACAGAATTAAAAATGAATAATTTAAAGCTGGTCTATGATGCATAATTTTTAACATATGTTTTACAGGCCATGTGGAACAATTTTTGACTTGTCAGTAGATATTTTACAAACATGCTGTGCTGGAACCAAATCCTTTTTTATTTAAGAGTCAGATTTGAGCCCTCCTATGCTTCAACACAGCAGCATGCTGGAGCCTACAAGCCATAACAAGGAAACCATTATCACCAGCACTGATCAGAAAAGAGGAGAAATGAAGCAATTGCAGCACTTTTTTCCTCTTACACACACTGCTAAACCAGATGTGGGCAGAACTGTGGTTCTCCCATCTTAAGAAGCCTTGTCCCAAGGTAGAGAAAGAGGAGCTGAGTTTTATTTGCTCTAAGGCTGCAAAAAGGGTGGAGCCAGGTAGTGCTGGAGGAGCCATGAAACCTGTTGTCTTTGGGTTATTTTTTGAAGGATAGCTGGGGTATTTTTTTACTAACCTCCTGTTAAGTCCCTAAATATTGTGCTAGGAATGCCATCTGAGTAATTCCCAATAGTTTTAATAGGCAAAGCTAATTGCTGGTGAATAACACCTTTCATGGATTTCATTTCTTGTCCCTTCCTGATTGTTTGCAACAAGAAAGGGAGGAGGCACCTACCCTGCAGATGCTCAAAGGCAGCCTGGGCTTCAACCCCATCAACTGATTCCCACACTCTTCCTTGTTTTCCTGCATTGTCCAGCTGTTCTATTTTAAAGTTACTCCATACTTGCAGCTAAAAATAAATTGATTTGGTTATTTCAAAAGCTCCTTGGGCTCAAACCCAATGTCAAGTGTTTGACCAAGCTGTAAATTGAGGCAGTGCCCTGGGAAAGTGCAGATTTGGGCTCATGTTTGCTCCCCCCTCATTAGCTCTCCCTTCAGTTCATAATCTGTCATCTTTCAAACAAGCCAATTGCCATTGTGTCTAGAAGTTAAAATAGAAAATCAGCATTTGGCATGTACACAGTTGCCAAGAAGCTATTTCTCCTCGCCTGTGTAAATAAATTGTCATTCAAAAACGGTTGGCTTGCTCTAAAAGATGTGCTAAGTGCTACCAGTGCACTGTGCTCCCAGTGGGAGGAAAGAGGAGAGGATCCAGGAGTGTGGCCAAGTAGTGCCCCCTCCCCAGCTTCTCCCCCTCCTTCTGTGGAATGGGACTGCTCCTGCACAGGCCAAGTGCCATTGGGTGGCTCCTGTCTCAGTGAGCAGAGCAGGACTGATTCCTGACCTTGCTGGTTTTGCCCCCAGGTCACCACCAGGGTGGTTCCCTTCACAGTCATTTGCTGGTAATCTATATATTTACATTAGGTAACTATTTGTGTTTATTTTATATCATACAGAAACACACCTCTTGATCAGGATGACTAGATGTGAAAGGTATTAAATAATTCCAGACTTTATAGATATGAAACTAAGAAGACTGACCACAGATGGACTGTACACAATTTATTTATTCTAACTGGCAGAAGAGACAGATGGTATATGTGTATCACATTTACATTACTTCCACTGAAGAGGTGCATTGTGCTCTGTATTCAAACATGTAAGAGTCACTGCCCTTATCATATCTTATTATATTATCGTATAATTTGAACAGCAGCACTTTATACACCGTGCTAACAAACTTGATAAGGCTATTTGGTGGCTATAGACTTTGCCATAACTGATGCACAGCTTTATTATGTCTGGCTTGGTCTTCTTACTGTTTTTTCACAAAAAACACCCCATACTTCTGACAAATGTCACAGGACTGTAACAGCTTCCCTGATCCAGAGCCTTCTAAAAGCCAGTATTAAGAGTGCAGGCTTAAAGCAAGCTTTTAGATCACATCCTCAGCCTCCACACTTCACACACCAGGCTCTGGCACCAGGGTGCATTAAGAGCAAAGAGAAGAGAAACAATAAACAGCATCCTCCCCTGCTTGCCCGTGGAATTCAAATGGTGAGGAGTTGCAAGAGCTCAGTGGTACTGACACAGACCTGGGTGCAGGCCCACATCAGAGACAGCTGTGACTTCAGAGAAAGATTTCTTGTGAGGCCAAAGTATTACACAGAGACGTGTTTTTGCCAGCTAGGACTCATTAGTGCTGAATACAGGAGCGTTGGCTATGGGTAAAGGTTGTGATTTGGTACAATCTGCTCTCAATAAATGTCTGTGAAAGTCAGAGAAACCTTTCAGTATTGCAGCACATAAAAACACACAGTAAACACCAAAAGCTGGATCTGCAGAAATATTCAGCAAATCTGGAACTCCCACAAACTCACATAAAAACCTCTCTGTGCTATGAAATACTTCTCCACTTTTGTACTCTTAGATAAATGCAAGTTTTGCTATAAGGACAGTGTAAAACCTGAGAGGAATAATAAACACTTATGAAAAATTTTTTAAAAGGCAATGATGGGACATGAAAATAGAAGAAAAAAACATAACACAGGTAGAGGTGTTCATCCTTGAAAGTGTTCAAGAAACAAGGGAACATGGCACTTTGCCATATCGGTTAGTGGGCTGGGTCAAAGGTTGGACTTGATCTCAGTGCTCTTTTCCAGCCTTAATGATTCTATGATTCTACCTCTGTCAGCATACAGGAAGATTAAAAGAATATAAAAATTATTGGCTGTAAGTATTTTACTGCAGAAGGAAGAAATGGCATAAGCACCTAAAATGAGGATGAAGGTAAGTAAGGACATGGCAAGGAGAGACAGCCCTGTGTACCTGGCGTGTGTTTCACAGATTGAACTGTAGCATTTTCAATCTCTCCAATACAAATGACCCTTCTTTGCAGTTCAGATGTCACCTACAGAACATCACAAAAGTAAAATAAACCTAATTTACCTTTGGCCATCTGGACCTCACGGTGCCTTGAGTACCATCTATTCCCAAGCACAGACTCAAAAATACGTGCATTAGGTGATTGTGAAGTTATTAGCATCATGTAATTTTATTTCATTTCACTTGTCCCCCAGGACAGTCAGGAATAAACCAGAAGGTGAAATTACACCCAGAAAATAAATGTTGTTGATTAGGTTGAAGTGTCTATTAGGCTTCTGTTTGAGTTTCCAGCCCACAAGAAGAATGGCAAGCAAAGCCTGTTAAAGACACATCTTGACAAGAATGCATTTTTCAGTGGCTCCAACAAAATAAATATAGTAACACAGAAGAACCTTCTAAAAGTCAGGCTTATGTGCTTGTCTGATCAGCACCAGCTAACAGTTCCATCTCTCCTGAATGTCACAGAAGCACACGAGCTGTGCCACCATGCAGTTCTCAAGAAAAATTCTTTTCTTCAAAGGACATCATACACATACCAGGGGCTGTACATTCTGTATTAACTTTAACACAAATAACAAAAAATCATAATTGCAGGTGAAATTCATCCCCAGGGAAAATTGGGAATAAAACACTGAAGCACACCTGGCAGATGTTACTCACACAGCTTAACTTAATATGGATAAGCATTTATTTTGAATGGTAGAAAAGCAATATAGTAACCCAGGTGGGATAAAAAACTCTGTGTGTTTTTGCTTTCTTGACAGATATATAGGTTAAAATAACTTTTCAGTCCATTCCAGCTATTGAGATAGGCTGAGAAGGGAGAAATAGCAGAATCCCTCCAAGGAGGGATGGTGAGTGCTTGTGCAGGGATAATTCTGAAGACCTGCTGTTAACCCACAGCTTGGAGCTCAGTGCAGGACAGATCAGCTGAGATGCTGCTAAAGAAAATAAAAAAGTTTAGAAATCAATTCCCCAGATGTTGCCTAGAAAATACTTATGTCGCATTATTTCAGTGTGCAAAAGCTAGCAGAATTCTTCACTAAGGCAGTACTAAGTCATGCTGTTTTAGTTCTGATATTAACAAATCAACATTTAGAGAAAATCTTGCCTCTGCAGATTGCTTAGGGGTACACTTCCCTGATGGCAGAAGAGCAAAGTTGTGCAAGATGATACAAGAATTGTGCTGTAATGATACAAGAATTGCTGACCAGATATGAGATCTGGACAAAACATTTCAAAGACTTGAAAATGGTCTTAGCATAAACCAGACAAGTGCTGCATTCAGAGCACAACCTACATCTAAGAAATTGGAAAAAAAATATTTAGAAAACCAGAAAACAATTAATCTAAGCTCAATACAGTGTGATTTCTTTGAGTAAATCCAGAAGGAAAAGACTTATTTACCATCCAGAAATAAATACATAGTGAGATAAAATGCAAATCTTTGTTCATTGGAGAGACAGTAAACAATATTACCTTGTCAGTTTATTGAGGCAATAAATGATTCTCAGAAAAAGATTAATATAATAAATTGTGTTTACCTGGCCTTTAGTTAAGCAGAAAAAAGATACCCAGATAATTTGGGCCAAAGGGTAGGAGCAGACTGGTAGTGCAGAGCCAACCTGGGTTGAGGCAGTGCTGAGCACACAGACTGGGAGATGAGCAGATGGAAAGCAGCCCTGAGGAGAAGGACTTGAGGGTGCTGATGGAGCTGGACATGACCCAGCAATGCACTCTGCAAGCCCAGAAACCACAGGGGTCCTGGGCTGCATCTGCAGCCCTGTGGGCAGCAGGTGAGGGAGGGGATTCTGCCCCTCTGCCCTGCTCTGTGAATCCCCCCTGGGGCACTGCATCCAGCTCTGGAGTCCCCAGCATGAAAAGGATGTGGAATTCCAAATGAGACTTTGAAGGTGATCAGAGGATTGGAGCACCTCTCCTATGAAATGAGACAGAGTAGATCGAGATTGTGCATTATAAATGAATTGTTTCCTGTGACGGTGGAGAGGCACTGGAATAGGTTGTCCAGAGAAGTTGTGGATGCCACATCCCTGGAAGTGTTCAAGTCCAGGCTGGATGGGGATCTGAGCAACCTGAACTAGTGAGAGGTGTCCCTGCTCTTGGCAGGTGGGTTGGAATTAAATGATCTTTATTGTCACTTCCAGCCCAAACCAAACTATGCTTTTATGGAGGTTCAGAGCCTTTGGTTCTTTTAGTGAAAGTGGATTTGAAATAGCTTCCTAAGGATACATGGGAACATTTCCAAATCTCCTACAATCTCATTGGATATACTGGTTTTTTCCTGATGTTGAGGTTCTCACCTTCACTGCTGCAGCAGCCCAAATGATCTACAAGCCTGTGCCTGCAGCCAGGGTGCAGAAACAGGCCCCTGGAGCAAGGTTCATGCCCAGTGTAATTCCAAGTGCTGCACAGCACATTCCATGAAGCAGGGTGTGATGTCACCCAAGATAATAGTGAAGTCCACCACTCAGGAGGAAAAGGTATCCAAATAAAGTATGGAAAATAGAACCATTAAGATTGGAAACTATCTCCAAGATTCATGTAGGAGGAGTTACCTGGACTGAGATAATTGCTGGAAAGCAGTCAACACCATTGAGAGAGCTGCCAAGATGTCCTTTAGGGCAAGGTAACTGAGTGAACCTCACCCTTAGAAATTTATAAAGCAGTCTGCCTTGGGATAAGAGCTCTTTACTTGCTTCCAGTGTAGGAGGGGAAGGATTGTGATGTACATGATGACTTTAAGCTGCTAGCAGGATGAAGCCCTGAAATGGGTGATTGAGATTTGCTCAACCTTGTAAAAGGAGAGCTGAAATGGGATCCCATTGCTGTTTATTGATAGGGAACAAAATGTCAGGGAAGGTGGGATGTATAGCAGATGAAGAAGAAAAGAGTTTCATGTGCAGGTGAATGTATTCAGGCTGCAAATTAAAATAATGTTGGTAAACATCATATCAAAAGTCAAAAAGATGCAGGAAAGCCTCCAGGAAGAACAAATTCTCTGAAGTTTGCAGATGGGGCTTGCATTCCTGACAAATATATTATATTTTTCTCCTGTTTGAGAAAATAACCTGCATTATATAAAGAATAGTAGCTTCATGTTTCCACAAAACAATTTCTTGTTTTACAGCAGGGAAAATGTGCAAAGCAAGGAACATTGCATGTAAAGACATGAGGACATAGCACAGTGCATGCATCACCTCCCAGCTGCCCCTGTGATGCTCTAACTCTGCTTCACAAGCAGTCAGAGGAGCTGGCAGCAGCTCCTGTGAGGCAATAGAACACGTTCTACTGAATTCTCTGAGATCTAAACTGAGCCAGCAATGCAGAGCTCAGGGCAAACTTGTCTCATTATCTCAGAAACCAGGTGGTTATGGACACCAGTACTACCTGGAGGGGGCTGAACAAACTCAACCCTTCTAACCTACATTTGTCACCTGGAGCAGGCACAGGACTGAAGAACCATTGATTCCAGCAGCAGCAGCTCAGGTGACTTGCTCTATTTGGCTTGCAAAATTGTTCCTGTCTGTGCAGATGAAATCTTTGTGCTCACTGCCATGACTGTGTAGAATGCAGTTATTTTTGAAAAGGATAATCTCTCTTTTGAAGACAAAAGAACTTACTGTATTTATTTATTTATGTGTTTATTTATTTCCCCTGCAGAGCAGAGGAGAAGATTGTTAAGTATAGAAAATTATGCAAGTTTTAAAACAAATTTAAGACAGGGACCAGCCAGACATTCTGAAGTAATCAGATCTGGTCTGATTTATGGAGCAACACAGTCTTATTCAGGTTAATAGGTTTATTTGTTTAATCCACTTTAGATGGAACTGGAGCACTGATGTTTCATAAAGACATTGGAGGCTCACAGAGATCAAGAAGCCACCTCTTCTACTGTTGAGCAGTGGCTTGTTTATTCATTGTACAGAGCCCTTCATTTTGTATTTTCTTTGCACGTATCTGGCTTCAGCCTACACCTGTTAATTCTCATTTCTGTCTGCTGTTAACAATGCCCATTGGAAACAAAACTGTCTTTACATGAAGGTCTCCTTGATATGTTAGCACTGTGATCTGCTTCTGATGAATTAAGTAGATGGAAGTTTTTCAGTCTCTCACAGGGACATATCTGGCCAGATGTGCCCTTGTACCCAACAGATACAGCCCTGGTCACCATCCCCTTGGAGTAAGCTCAGAGCAATGAGCCCTTTCTCAGTGAAGCTTGCCTCATCCCAAAGTGAATCTTTAAACCAGACTGGATAAATGTCCCTCACAGCATTCCTATTTCTCTCTAGCAACAATCAAGGAGCTCTGTGCTGGCTACCTCTCATATTGCAGCCTGAGTATTTATCACAGGCTTCTGTATTTAGGCAAGATGGATCTGACTTTTGGACTAAGGCATTTTCCCAGGTTTGAATCATTTCCTTGGCATCCTCCTCTGCACATCACACTGATGAGGCTTTGCAGATCTCCAGCAGATGCATGGTGTTGTTGCCTACATATGAGAGGATTCACTCCAAGTGCTGGGGGTGCACACAGGGGCAGTTCACTGAAAATCTGGTTAGGGAGATAGAGCTGGATTTCAATACTTAGGCAGTCCACAGTCTGTGCTTGCTATTGATTGTACCTTTCTAATGAGTTGCATGTGGCTCAGATGAGAAAATATCTTAATAATTGTGGTCCCCTGGAAAAAGAGCAGATTATGTAACTATTGATCTTGGTATTTTTTTCTTCCATAACTGTTTTCCCTTTTTCAGATACTAAAAAGCATTGCTGCATCACAGATTTCAGCTCCTTCCATCCAGCTTGGTTTCCAACATTAGCCATTCCTACATTAGCTGTATCTACTAGTACCAGGCTCAGCCACTAGCCCTGCCAGACATCTGCAGGTGTTTTATTGCTAAATAAATACTTACATCTGCCAAGTTATAAAGAAGAGAACAATGAATCCATTCTTGATGGCTTTTTTCCCTCTGTCACTTGAAGAAGGCACATTAGAATTACATACTTTCTGCAACAAATGCCAAATTTGTGTATCTCAGCAGATTCCCTTTAATTCATACAAAGTGTGTTGAGTGTTGGGATGTTGACCTTCAATCCATCATGGCTTATTAGGATTGAAGGAAAGAAGTGCAATAAAATTCCTTTCTCCTGCCCAGCATCTTGCCCCTGTGTTAAGAATGGCTGGTTGGAATGTTTTCACGTGGTAAAAATGATTGGTATATTTATATATTGCCCACTTGGATGAGTGGCAAATGGGGCTGAAGGGGAACTTCCAGTCTTTCTGGCTGGGAGAAGAAAGGAGTTTTCCCAAGAGAATCCTGCTGGTCCTTATGGAGATCTTCCACCACCAGCTGCAGGAGCAGCTCAGGTGAGTCCTATCCCCTCTGTCTCTCTGTCCCCTCTGTCTCTCTGTCCCCTCTGTTCTGTCCATTCTCTCTCCACCCTGTCTTCTTCCCCATCATGATTACTGGCTCTGATTGCAGATACTTTCAGGAAAATGAACAGCACTTTTGGACAAGTGTTGACACTTTCACTTAGTTCTGTCTGTGCCCCCACAGATGTTCAGGCCATGCTACAGAACCAAATTTCAGCCAACACTTACTCTGTCATCTAAACATAGATATATGTTTATATAGACATATATAGACACATATAGACATTTAAACATAGATAAACATAGATAAACATAAACATCTAAACATGCAGATAATGAAAGAAAATTCATGATGGCATTTATTACTTTGTCTTCTCATTTGCTCTTACCATGTTCTTTTGGGACAGGAAGAATGAACTGCAGAGAAGAAATTCCTAAAAAAAAAAAAGACTTTTCTTGTTGAATTTTGTTGTACACAACTGCAGTCAGTGAGCTGAGATGTGCAGGTGAGATCACACCACTCCCCTGCAGCTCCACATTGCTCTAAAAGTGATTTGTATCCATTTAGTTTTAGTTGGTAGGAATCAACTTCAGTTAAATCAACATAATGTGGGCTTGCATTGGTTTGAGAAGGCTCACACAATGTGCTGTACTGGTTAAAATAATTATTTTCAATATCTTTGGAAGCTGTAGTAAAAAAACAGCACATAAGCCAGTTTGAGAGCTGAGTATTTTTAGTGGTGGGTCTTTGCAGGGGTAGTAAAGTCTAGGCAAAAGTGAAAATCTTGTGGGATAAATGTGAAAGTGTTAAAAACATGAAACAATTCACTAAGAATTCAAATCATGTCTGGCATTTTGAAACTGATCTTTATTTAGCTAATGTAATCCCGCTTTTTTTTTTTTTTTTAATAGTAGTTTGTTTATTTCTTCACTTATTTTTCTGCTTTTTATATCAGATTTTTTTATGATTGTCTGTTCACAATCATACTAACAACCCTGTGACAATTGGAATAATGTTTCCTTGAGGACTAGGGGAATTTGTAGAAAGAATCATTGCTTCATGTGGGAACAATCAAGCACTCATTGCAGGCATCTTTGTTGCTTAATTTCTTTGTGCCAGTACCTTGATTTGTTTCTCAAATTTAACAAAGAAGAGTATGAAGCAACAAAAAAAATTTAAATTACAATGTAACCATATGGAAATATTAAGTTAAAGAAATCTAAGCACTTAAACCAACTGTTCAGGGTATTTTCCCCTTAATGTGCTTACATAAATCACATTAGTTTTTATGAGAGTTATTTTTCAAATTCATAGACTTTTTCAGATGGATCTTCATCTCCCAAGGTATCACATGCAGAGGCTGAGTGTGTTTCTGCAATTTAAAGTCTGTGGAATTCAAAGTTTAACTCTGACACTGGATTTGTGGATGTTATTGCATAAGCAAGTTATTCATGGACTTTTGGAAATAGCTTTTACTTTTTAGTGCTCAGTTTTGGAAAGCTGAATTGTCATTTCTGAATACCCAGCATTCAAATTATGGATGTAACAAGCAATATTTGTGTGGCAATTTTAGAAGTGTTCTGTGCTAGGGCTCCATCCCTAACAGAATCTGAAGGGGAGAAAAATCACTGCCACTATTTGAGCAAACACAGTGCACAGAAGTGTTGCTGTTTGACTGAAATCCCCCATTTCTGGAAATAGCTTGTTTGAGGGTGTTGTGGTTTAACCCTGACAGTCAGCTCATCCCCTCATGTGGGACAGGGGAGAGAAGGAGAAGGGTAAAAGTGAGAGATTCGTGGGTTGAGTTAAAAACAGTTTAACAGGTAGAGCCAAACCTGCATAATCATAAAATATACCCATGGGCAGGCAGGTGTTCAGCCACCCCGGAAAACCAGGATCCATTTCCCACCTGGGAAGGCAGCCAGCATCACTCTGAATGTACCTTCTTCCTTCTTCTCCCCCAGCTTTACACAGAGTGTGACCCCAATGGAATATCTGGAATATCCCCTGGCTCAGCTGTCCCTGCTGTGCCCCCTCCCAGCTCCTTGTCCCTCCAGCCTCCTCCCTGCTGGGTGAGATGAGGAGCAGAAAAGCCCTTGACTCTGTGTAAGCTCTGTCAGCAGTAATGAGAACACTGGCTTTCAGCACAAATCCAAAACACAGCAGCACCACATGAGCTACTTTAAAGAAAATTATCACAGGAAAAATATATATATGGGTATATTTTATGATTTAGAAAAATAATATTTCTATATGGTATTTCTAGCTTTGATGAATTATATTAACATTTATGTACTTAAATATTTATATAGTAATACTTAAATATAATGTAAATGCATATTAATTGTATTTTAATTTATACATATATATGTATATATATACATATATATACACACACGCTATTTCTAATTTTGCTAGGCAACTGAATGTGCCCTGTAGGTTCAGAAATCAGAATGCAACCCAAAACTTTACAACATTTATTTCAACATTGAATGCTATTTTGACATGGATTTGGAGATTTGGGGATGATCTAGTTCACCTGTTTTGAATTTTGCACTGCTGTGAAATTCAGTGAGTGCACTTGGGAGCCATGTGGGCTGCCTGGTGGCCCTGCAGGGAGCTCCCATGGAACAGGCAGGGCTCTGTGCTTGCAGATCACAGCATGCTGAAGGTCTAAGGAAAGGCTTCAGATGCTCAGTTAGAAGCCAAGAAGCAGAAACCAGACAAAGCACAGATGCTCACACATCTGCAGCCCAAACAGATTTTACCTTGGAGCTCTTTAATTCACCTTGAACCAACCTTTTTGCATTACTCCTTATGCAGGTATGGAGTATTTTGGAGTTAGAACTTGCCTTATACTTCCTATGTACAACTCCAGGTTCACTGTATCCCATGAGACACAGTGTCTGAAAAGCGAATCTAAATATATTTGTGAGGTGCAAGTCCATCACAGTAAGGCCAGTGAGTAAGCAGCACGAGCAAGGGAGCTGTGCTGCCCCCTGAACCTGCCCTTGGGACAGAGAGGGGCTCCTGATGCAGATTTTAGTCTGTGCTTAAGCATCTTTGAATGCTGGTTTTAACACCCTGTCTCACCCCGTGAGACTTGGAAGCTCTTCAGGAAAAGGAGAACAAAGAAGGCCAAAGTAGTTCTGTCCCACCTTTGGTGCTGACAGGGACCCTCACAAGCACTGTGAGAGGGGTCTCTGCTAGGGCTGGGCACCACCTCTGGAACTGCTCCTCCCAGAGACATCAGCTTAACTTCTGAACAAGCCAAGGCCCTCTGAGGCAGCAGCCAGGCCAGGTTTTGGGCTAGAGGGTGTTAATCCTACCTAGGACATGAGAGCAGTGCAATGAGAGGTTTTCCAACCTTTCCAGCCTTTCCAACCTTTCCAACCAAATTCAAGCCCCTCCTCTAATACCTCCTTCTTGAGGGCAGTGGGGTGTTTTCCATCCCTTGATATCTTTTCCCAAGACTGGGGGTTTAGGCTGGCTCTGCCCTTCCAGAGGACTCATGCTCAGCCAGGAGCCATGTGCTTGCTGAGGAAACCCTGCTGTACACTATCAGGGTTCAGCAGAGATGAGCACAAAGGCTCCTGCTGGCCTTACAGCCACTATTTACCCTCTTCTGGCCCACATAATGCCTGCTAACATCTGAGTCTTCACTGGCTCAGGGTTCCTCTTAGTTTCTCAAGCACCCCACCCTTGAGAAGCCTTACAGCTGCCTGGATCTGGGCTTGAACTACTTTGCTTTCCAGCTGTAGTCTAGTTCCTACACCTTAGGAGAGCATTTCCATTTAATTCCAGAGTGCCATGGCTATGAAGTGCTTTGAATGACCAAATCCTCTCTTTGTTTTCCTCTCTGACATGGGTGGGCTGAACTGACCAGTGCACAGAAGAAGCCACAGCTGCCCAGGGCTGGTGATGAGCTCTGGTGATAGTGCAGATGGCACAGAAACAATGTGGACACACAGAGATAAGGGGAGAGGCATTGCATGGTTACACAGGATGTTTTTTGGTTTTCAGCTTTGAGGTCCAGTCTTCTGCTTCCTCTTTATTTTGGGGAACAGTTTATTGTCTTTGTTTACCTAAGGAGTCAGACAGAGCTGTAACTCCCAAACTGCAGTGTTGGAAGTACATCCTGAGCAGGGCAGTTACCTGGATTACATTTTAATGAGACAAAACCCACTGCTGTGTGCTAAAAGAGCAAATTCCTTTCCCATTTTAATGACAGGTGACATCTGTACTGCCAAATGATCTGCTCAATGAACTTTTTAAAATAATCACCTCAGCGTAGCCCATATCTCATTCCCCTCTCCTTTTCATTTAGCTGCCATGGAGAGGGAAGGGCTGTGCTGTGCTGGAAGGGCAGCAGAATTACAGTGTACAGTAACTGCAGCCACATTCCTTCAGCTTAAATGGCATTAAAATAAATTCTTTCCTTGCAAGAGAAACAAAACAAGGAAGGATAAGAGGAAAGTCTGTGTGAGGGAGCATGGCATGTTAACTAGCTGGGTCTGTGCTGTCCTCTGCAAAGGGAAGTTTCATGGGAGACAGTTCTCTCTGAAATACAGAGGTGTGACAGAGCTGAAGGCTCAGATGCACCAGTGCCTGTCCCAGTGGGCTTGTTGTTGCATGATAGCTGTGCTGCTTCAGACTGGTTAAAACAATCTGCAAATTTATTCCAAAGTTGTTGTCTCGATGTTGCTAGAGAACTTGATATGCTGAAACCTATCTTTTTGCAGTCTTTCCATTTTCTCATGGTTCTCCCATCTCCAGGAAAGACCTTTGAAACTGATACATTAAGTTTTAGCTTTCATATTTTCCAGATTCCGTACTGCATTAGTATATAGCTCTGAACTTCATGTAAAGTGTTAGCAAGTTCTCTTCACAGTTTAATTAAACAAAACAATCCTTTTCCAGCCTGAGAACCAAGGACACTGTTGCAGCTTCAGGCCCAAAAACTGTGAACAACATTGAATTAAGGAGAGCAATCTGGGAGGATGGGACTGCATAACCTGGAACTGAAATTGGACAATGAATCCCAAGACTTATAAAAGTGTGAAAACTCGTGACCTGCTGTCCACCTTGGGTGTAGCCTCTGCCAGGCTCCTGTACTGCCCAAGGTGTGTCCTTTAAGGCCTTTGTAATAAATACCTACTTTATTCCTTTAACACCATCTAGCCCCTCTTCTATGTAACCTCTCAAGGCATCAAAACAGCTTGAGACATTCTTTTTCTTCTTCACAATGCCCATGGAAGAGCATTTTGTCAGCCCCACAGATCTCCATGAAGAACTCTCTCTGCAGCTCACAGCCAACTCCTCTCTCTGCATCAGGTGCTAGAAACCACCTGAAGAGCTTCAGCCTCAGAGGGAGCTGAAAGAGCATCCAAAGATATAATTCTCCATAGATAAAGAGCTCAAATACACCCATGGATCTCAGTTGTGGATTTTACAGTTACTTAAAAAAATGGGAGCTCTAAGATCCCAAATTTCTTAGGTAACTAATTCCCTTTATCCCTGAGCTTTCCTTTTTTTTCCCCCTCTTTACTTTTTTTTCCCCCCTTATTTGCCAAAATTTCTGCATCTATAGACACTCTGCAAAATCTGCCCATAATTATGTTTCCAGCCTGGTAGTCCATACTGTTCTGACGATGATTAGTGCTCCCTGGGCACCACACAGCTGCAGGCTGGGTGCTTGGGCAATGGCAGGGCACTTCTGCAAACAACCAGTGTGAAGTGACACATTCCTGTCAGGGGAAAACTCTCAGATGTTCTTTAATCTCTCAACAGAGCAAACATTTCTGTGCCAGCCTAGCAGGGAAACCATCTTTGTTATAGCACATCTGAGCCACTTTGTTCTTTTCCAGAATATGCTGCAGCACAACTTTGTGTGCCATGGGGAGCTGCACCAGGCAGACAAACTTGCTGGCTGAGACACCACTGGACACAGATTTATCCCTGAAGAAAAGGCTGAACAAGATAAAATCATCATGGCAGCACAGAGGTATCTAAGGCTCCAGGGAACAGGAACAAGCTGCAGGGTAAAGCCAGTCACCATCAACAGCTGAGCAGGTAATTCACAGCAAACCACAGCTTTGATTAAGTGCACCCTTTTATCAGCTGCAGAGAAATTGTCAAACCTCCTGGAAGTTCCCTACTTTCTTCTAGTAATTACAAATGGAGCCCTTTATGCTAAAGACCAGTGAAAGAACTGTGCATCTGTGAAATGCCCTGAAGCCCTGGAAACAGAGGATGTCACAGCATTCAAGGTGTTTCAGACACTTTGAGGACATTGTCACTGCATGAATTCCACCTACTTTGGAAGTCTTGCCTTTTGCAGTAAAGAGAATAAGGCAGAACTATCCTTATCTCCAGTCTCTAAAGGCAGGAGCCTGGCAAAAGGAAAGCATCATGCAGAGCACACGAGCAACAAGGCTGGGAGACACGAATTGTGTCATTTCTTCATAGAGATTAAAGGTCATCTGTGCTTGTCCCCTCCATGCATGAGCACGAGGGACATTGAGACAACCAAAGACGGTCCCTAGCTACTGCAGAGCCAATATCTCAGTGCCAGTGGTACCCACATTCCCTGATCACCCAGCTGTTCCTACGTGTTCCAGTCTGGTTGTGCTCCAGAGCCAGCAAACTTCAGGCACTGCAAGAACCAGCTCACACATGGGTATGGATTTAGCTTAACACAGTCAGGGAGCCCACATCACCATAGTAACTGCATGCTGTTGCATTAATTTCAGCAAATAAACAAAGCTTGTGAGTCAAGGGGTATTTATGCAGAGCAGTGAAAGAACCACACAAAGAAGCTGCAACAGTCCTGGACGAGGCAGCCAGGCTTTCCTGGCTTCTTTATCCTGCTTTTCAGGAGGACTGATTGGTGGGAAGATTCCATTAATATGATTAGTCTGTGTTTGATGTGGTGTTTTCAGATATGACTTGGGTATATCTACACAGCACAACACTGAGCCACGTAGGACAACCAGAAGTATGAAAAAGCTTCTACAGTAATGGGCACATTTTCAAAAACTGAGGTTGCTATAGGAAAATATAGCAGGTTTGAGTATTCCCCTTCTGACTGGTGACGTTTGTTTAGGAGCTTTCACATATTGATAAAGATGGGATGAATTGTTCTTTATGAGGAAAGCAAGAACTTGCCTAAGGCAGGATGGGATCCTCATTTTGATGCCAAAAGCCCACCCATTATTCTTTAAAAATTGAAACAAAGAATACCCACCAGTGGCAAACACAGGTACAAAATTCTGGTTCATCCAAGATTGACTTAAAGACAGCCTGGCTGGGAGGGAGTGGTCAAGCACTCTGCCTAAACTCGTTGGTGTCTGCAAAGTGCTGACTTCCCCTTTAGTCACATGTTTGTGGAAGTGTTGTAACAAAGAAGAACCTTTCTAATGCAGGGACTCTGGAGTCAGAAGGAAGAAAAGCATTTTTATTGGATCTGAGACTGAGTTTGTTTTCCCATGGCAGCTCTGACAGTGCTGGGCACTGATGGCTGGAAAGGTGCTGGTAGCACAGCAGAGTTCGACTCCTGCAGAGCAGAGCTGGCACAGCACCAGCACTGTCCCCCCAGAATTCCCCCATCAAGGGGCTAGGAGTGGGAAAATCCTGGGAGGGGACACAAGCAGGCCAGCTCACCCAAATTAACCAAAGGGATATTCCATACTGTGCAGCATCAGCTCTGATAGAAAAGCTAAGAAAAGGAGAGAAAACAGGGTACTTTTATTTAAAATATTTGCTGTCTGGAGAAGCTGCCACACGTGCTGAAGTCTGGCTTCCTGGGAAGTGGCTGAATATCACTTGCTGGTAGGAAGTAGAGAATGCAATTTTTTTTTTTTCTCTTTGCTTCAGTGAATGTAAACTTATTTTTTTTGCTTTAGTAAATTGCCTTATGTCAACCTATAAGTTCTTTTCCATCTTATTTTCCCTCTGCCTAGAAGAGTGAGTGTTTGAGTGGCTTGATGGGCACCTGGTGTTCAGCCAAGGTCAACCCACCACAACATTAAAAAGAATAAAGAAGAACAGAAGTACTGGCATCAACAATAAATATTCTGAAGATAGCAGAAGTTCCAGAGATGGGGCATACACAACTCCTGTAGGTTCCAGTGCCTTACCACTCTCATAGGGAAGAATTTCTTCATAATGTCTAATTTAACCTACTCTACTTTAGTTTAAAGGCATTGCTACTCCATCTACCCATGGAAAAAGTCCCTCTCCAGCTCTCTTGTAGGCTTCCTTTAGTTACTGGTAGGTGTTTTAAGGTCCCTGGAGAAGCTTCTCATATCCAGGCTGAACAGCCCCAACTATATCAGCCTTTATCCATAGCAGAGGTGCTCCAGCCCCTGATCTTCACCCTCAGGACTCACTCCAACAAGTTCACACCCTTGTTCTGTTTCCACACCCTTCTTCTGTTGGGGACCCCAGAGCTGGATGCAGCACTGCAGGTGGGGTCACACCAGAGCAGAGAAGAAGGAGCAAATCCCCTCCTTGACCTGCTGCCACAGTGCTGGGATGCAGCCCAGGGCACAGCTGGTTTCCTGGAGCACATTGCCAGCCACATCAGGCTTTGCACCAAGCACAGCCAGTCTCCTCAGGACTGCTCTCAGCTCCTCCCAGCCTGTGTTTGTGGTTGGGATTGCCTTGGCTCACGTGCAGGACCTTGCACTTGGCCCTGTTGGCCACCTGTGCTGTCTTGTTTTTGTGTTTTTGTCCAGGAGCTTACACGAGTCTGTCCTTCAGACCACCCAAGGGATTGTGTACCTGAGCCTGTCTGCTGTCCTCCTGGCACTGCATTCATCCAGAAGGGGGGCAGGATTCACCTATCAGGCTCAGGAAATTCCTCCATCCCTGATATTTTGGCAGTGACTTGGAAACACCATCTGAATGAGGGCTCCAGGCTGCCAGAAGCCCTGCTGGCTGCAGAACTCCACTGGGGTGATGTTCATACAAAATGGGAGATGGGGAGAGGACAACCCTCAGACATGACAGTCCTTGGAGTGTTGCTTGGGAGTTTTTTCAGCTTACTGGAAACTCTAGCAGCATCTAAATAACTGCAGGTTGGAGAATGCATTTTGGGGGGCTTTAGGTGCAGGGGCACAAAGGTAGTTTGGAACATCCCTGACCTGTGATTCCCATGGACCAGATGAACTCTGCAGCCTGATTCATCATCAAGAGTATTCTGATCACATCCTCTTTGCTTATGTGCAATATAAGGAAGTGGGTTTGTTTCCTTATATTTTAAAAATGCCATGTCCACCAGCCTGGTTTCTTTTCCCTGCAAAGCTATCCATTTTCCAATAAACCCTCCAGCAGCACAGGCAGTGATAATTCAGGTCACAGGTTTTGACAGAGAAACCACATTGTCAGCAAGTCACTGCTAATGAAAATGTTTTTTTCTTCCTCCTTGTGCATTTCTTCTCATGTCCAGACTTCCACTGCTTGGGAGTTTCAGATTTGTTGCAGCAGTATCTTAGGAACCCTCTAAATCTTTGCATGGGGCTGCCCTTTTGCTGAACTTTTAAATCCACAAAGGGGGTGAATTCAGGGCGTGAACAGGGTGAGCACAAAGTCACAGCCCACGCTGGGAAGTCTGGAGGAGGCAAAATGCAGGAGAGGGAATTTCTGAGGGCATCTCCAGGATCTCTGCAGGGCTAAATGGGGATGTGGGATGGTGGGAGCAGCATTGCACAGGGCAATCCTGGTTTCTACACAGAAATTCAGGGATGCTCCAGCTGCCCCTCAGCTGAGGTGGCAGAGGAAGGGACGACACTTTCTTCCTGATGCTCCCACTTGCACAGGGACAGGTGAACATATGACAGTGAATTTACAGCAAACATGACATTTTTCAATGCCATCATGATGTTCCACCCAATGTCTGTGCACTCAGTGTCTGCTTTTTCAGAAAATTAAACCAAAAGAGCTCAAAGGAGAGTCAGAAGATAACTGGACAGCAGGTCCTCTAGGGCACTGACTTCCCACCTGTGTGAGCATCCTGAGAGCTCAGGCTGAGCTGAGGCCACAGGCAGGTTCTTGGAGCCAGTCAGTTGCTACTGCCAATGTCATCTCTATAAATCCCCTATATCTCAATTGATTTCAGTCACATTCTGCTGGATTTATACCTGAGAGCAGACACTGACCTTAAGCACATGGTCTGAACAGGGCATTCCCACTCAGCTGAAACCATTTGGAGGTTTTCCAGTGCCATTTGATTGGCATTAAGACTCCAGCCATAATGGGAGAGTATATAATAGCCTGAGAACAGAATCAAACAAATCTAATCTGGGTCAGATCCTCAGACAGAGATGTTAATGGATCATAAGCCAGCTCAGTGCAGGTTTTCACTAAAAATAAGGACATGGCTCTTTAAATGTCACTGTGAAAGGCCCATATTTGATTACATAATAATAATATTTTAATTTGAGCTTGTTCCTCAACAGCACACATCTTCCTTGCTCATTAAAATTAATAAGCTACTTTCTCTGGGAAAGACAATGCCCACACCTGTGTTTCAGGAAGAAAGTGACAAGAAAACAAGGACAACATGACAGTTCAGGAATGCTCAAAGACCTTCCTTGCCTTAATGCAATGCAGAAAACAATTTTGCACAGCTCCTTAGCTGTGCAGTTCTCTCCCCTGGGCTCTCCAGTCTCTAATTTCTATGACCCTGTGAATTTAGTGTACACAAAACGAGTGACTGATGCTTCTACACAGAAAAAAAAACACATTAATTTTTAATTCTCACCAACCACAAAACTAGAAAACTGCTTCCAAGATTGTGTGAAAGTTCATCCCTGGAAAGACATTTGACTTTGGTGGGTGGATTTGATCACAGATTAGGTTTGAGAAGGCAGGAAGGAGGGAGGCAGAAAAATGTTGGCTAAATTTGAGGAGTAATTACACAGTTTCCCTTCAGAAGAGAGGAGATTGGTGGGATGCAAATGGAGGAGGTAGGAAGGGAGGAGGGGCTGTGGAATCCACAGATCAGACAGACTGTGACTGATGGATGCAGCTGTTTCCACACCCTGGGGTTTATAGCTGTGCTCTCCCTTCCCTTCTTTCTTTGGCCTTTTCCACTGAGTGATTTGGGCTGACAGAGATGGAAACCATCCCCATCTGTACCTGGAGGTGCCATGGCAGTGGCAGTGGGTGCTCTTGGGGGAGCCTGGATCCAGCAGTCAGGTGCAGCTCCATGCCCAGGTTCCAGCAGCATCCACTCCCATTATGGATCATCTTAATGCCAATCAAATGGCACTGGAAAACCTCCAAATGGTTTCAGCTGAGTGGGAATGCCCTGTTCAGACCATGTGCTTAAGGTCAGTGTCTGCTCTCAGGTATAAATCCAGCAGAATGTGACTGAAATCAATTGAGATATAGGGGATTTATAGAGATGACATTGGCAGTAGCAACTGACTGGCTCCAAGAACCTGCCTGTGGCCTCAGCTCAGCCTGAGCTCTCAGGATGCTCACACAGGTGGGAAGTCAGTGCCCTGGAGGACCTGCACTCCTGCAGGCACACACACACGCCAAGGGCACAGCTACACACCACAAATGCACACAGTACATAAATCCTGGGCACTCAGACACACAGAGAGCTCACACCAGCACTGTAAGCACCAGCTTGGAGGGTCCAGTCCCTGGGACCACAGCCCCAGCCCAGTTATTGCAGAGCAGCTCACACACACAAAGCTCTCTGGCACTCCCCTGGTCCCTCCAGCCTTCCTTGGTCCCCACCCCAGAGACTTGCTGACCCCCTTGCTCCCAGGCCATGCCACCTGCTGCTGGCTGGTCCAGCTGCAGCCTCAGTGGTGAGCACAGACTGAGCACTGCACCAACACAGGGATCCACAGCTCCTGCTCCAGCTGCTGCACTTGCAGCTGTGCCCCTGCACAAGCAGAGTCTCACACAGGAAAAGGGGTTTGAATGAGCTTTGGAATGGTGTTTGTTGAGAAGGCAGGACAGACAGCATTCATGAGGCACAGAGCATGGCCAGGCAAGCATGGTGTCCAGCAACTTGTTTATGCTTCATCCCCTTATCCCTCTATTTTCCAATGCTTGTTCCTCCCTAATCCTTGCTAATGCTTTCCTTTCCCTGCCTTGGTCACCCCCCTCACCACCCCTTGACAAGCCTTGCACAATCCAGAGATGTTCCCATGCATCCCCATACAGAGACCCTCCTCAGTCAATGGGACCCAGAGAGCTGCTGCCCACACCAGGAGTGCCACTCTATGGAGACAGAACTCCTTTTGGACATTTCTTGCTGGGGTACCAGGACTGCCCCACATCCCATGTGCCTCTGTGGGTGTGGAGATGAGCTTTTTGTGAGGTAGCAGTTACAAGGAGGGATGGAAGAAGGCAAGAGTGGAGTGTCCCAGCATGGTGGCTCTGCACTGCTCATGGTCATCAGAATGGCAAATCCAAGATGAAGTACAAAGAACCAAAACCAGAAAAAAACAACCAAACAAAACCAGCAACAACAACAAAACCCATGGTTCTAAATTTTTTTTTTTTAATCATAAGGGCTTTAGGGAAGGGTCTGACTGTCCCAACCCATTCAGCCTCCACACTCCTGTTTGCTCTCAGGTGACAAGGGCTGTCATCCTTCAGTGTTGTGTAGCTTTTGTGCAAGTGTGATTCCTGTTGCTGCTGTCAGGTGAGTGGAGAAAATTAATCATGAAGATGGGCAGAACAGGAACCCCAGGAGTAAAGAGGACACTGTGAGCAGAGCTGAGGTTTGGGGACTCCTGGATTGTTTCATTTAAAACTGGAGCCTACAACCATTCCCTTGTATGCTGCAGCAAGCCAAAGTTAACACTTGGGTTGACTAAGGCTCATTTTTCACACTAGCTTAGGACAAATTTTCAGGATGTTTAGATATTAAACTTGCACTGAAAATTTTGCTTTAAAAAGCTGTCTCTGAATCTTCTTCACTGCATAAGAGATTTGGCCACAAGTAAAATTCTGCCTCATTCCATCCATGTGGGATTTCTTTGCTGAGCTGTGAGACATGGCAAGATAAAAAGGAGCAGAAAAAGGGATCAGCAGCCTGCTGGGTCACATCTGTTGGTTTTCACTCCACAACCAAACATCTACTGTCCTGCCAACATCTTCTCCCTTAAAGTGGTAGAAAAATTGTGAAGATGTGCTTACTGAATTCTAATTAAAATTAACTGTTTCAAATGCCTCCAATCTGTGCATAGGATGGATTTAGCAATGCAGGGTCCAGCAATGTTATGCCTCATAAAAAATTTAAATATTAGGGTATTGCTCAGGTTAATCAACTTCATTGGATTTTGCTGCTGACCTTTCCCACTGGAATATTGTCTCTTAGTTTCCAGATTCCTCATCCACCTCAGATAGGTCTGAAAATCCCTTGCCAGCCTGGGGTGCCCATGATAGAACTGGGAGTGATGCCAAAATCCAAAATGAAGTTTATAAGGATTTTCCCTCCCTCACATTGGTACCTGCTCTTGGGACTTATCTTCCTCTTCCTTTGATTTTCCTGGTTTATGCATGTTTATGTCTTATGGAAAATAGGAAATATAAAGGGGAATCAGACTGATTGTCAAAAGTTAAAGATGAACTACTGAGTGGAAAAGACCTCAGTCATTTATTAGAATAGAGATCTGGGGCTTTGGGGGGGTTTTTGCATCTTTGAGGAAAAATCCCAAGGAGGCTTCTGCTCTGGTGTCTGGCTTCATGTAGGGCAAAGGATCCTACTGAGCCAGGAGAAGGAGGCAGGCACTGTGCCCTTTGGCAAGAACCTGATGGGCTGCCTTTTCTTGACAGCTGAACAACAGAGTAAATGGACATGGGAAAGTTGTATAGATTTGCTGTCATATAAATGTAGTTTGCACAAAGTGATAAATTCAGCAAGTCTAGTAGTGCTTTACCTAGGTCTCAAGGGAGAAGATGAAACAAGCATCAACACCTGCACCTAATGCCCCAAATGAGGAAGATGGACAGGTTGTAACCCTCCAGGGCAGCAAGGCTGGTATTGGAATTGTGCACTGTGGGATAAGGGATGTGTGGTAGCACAAGGTAGCACAGGTCCAGAGTTCTGGTTTTCTCCTGTCCCATGTCCCCATGGAGGCTTATTCCATGATGCAGAGTGCAGATCAGTTCCATACAGCCAGGATTTTCCAGTGCTCTTTAAATGAATACAGATGTCTCAAGTGCCCACAAAGGATCCTTCTCTCAGAACAGTTGTATTTCTCTCTTCCCTTCTTCTTTCTAACATAGATGAAGCACAGCCCTCTGTGTTCCCTTTTTTAAACCTTTTCTCAACCAAGTCTTTGGCAGTATCTCAAAACCATTAAAAAAGTGCCCAACATCATCATCCTCCTCCACTTCACCCAGTGTGTTATGTCCCATGGCACAGACTGAGAAAGTGTTTTATTCAAAGCCAAACAGAAAAGCTGCAAGACACAGATGCAGAGCCAGAGGGCTGTCCTCAGGATCTTCTTTCATCTGATGTGATGTGTTTTGGAAGAACTGTATTAGGTTGTGTGATTAAAGGCTCATCTGCACACATGCAGAGGCAGAAGGACAAGCCATGGAGCCAGAAAATCCCAGTCAGAGACACAAGGCTCTGAACTGGGCTGGGGCTGTTCCAGGAGAGCCTCAGTTTCATGGGTGGGAAGAAACACCTTCCCAGGGGAAACAGCTCCCCAGCTCAGCTGAGAGCTGGGAGAGGCATCCCTGCCTGGGTGGGGACACAGGATAGAGCAGCTGTGGATTCCACAAACCTTGTATGGGATAGGCTGGGGAAGGAACCAAAGACAGGCAAAGGGAAGGATATTACTGGTTTAGAGAGGAGCAAAGGTAGGAAAACAGAGGGAAAAGGGGGTTGAGTGGCCAGCCCCAGGTAAATAGGTTGCCAGTTGGTGTGCTTGTATGCAAGACATGCTCTGAGCAATGAGACCAGGGGAATAGATCTTTGGAGAGCTGTTAACAAGGAGATTGGATGGCCCTGTTTTACAAGACCATCTTTCTTTTGGTAATTACTTCACACCTTGCTCTGGCATAGCCCAAGTGTGGTGCTATTCTCACCCCTAAGCACACTAATGAGCAGTGAAGACAGGAATGCATCTCACTTTTCCATTCTACATTCCTTTTGTGGGTTTATAGGGGCACTGTTAACAGAACAACAGACTGAGGAGTTCACCCTCTGAATTCCTTAGACTCTTTTGTGATTCTGGCTCTAAAAGTCTCACTGAGAGCAAAATCCAATGAGAATCATTTATATTAAAATCAGACAGATACAGACCCTAAAACAATTTGATCATATAAGGAACCTTCAGTCTTGAATTAATTTAATTTCTGAATTTGCTAGTTACAAGTCTATGAGCTTACAAAATGCTTATCAGGAAATGCAAGCCCCCATAAACCAGCAAAACACATAAATCCTGTCTGTGCTAATTATTTGGAAGATGACAACTAGAGTGGTTACATACACACAAGGGTCTGGGTTATGACCCTGAGGAACTGATAGATATAGCCAAAGGATGATCGGAATTTCCTGTTGGCTATAATTTCTTTGGGCTGGCTTTTACTGTGTTTGGCTCCTGCCAGGATTTAAACCATGATTTCTGAATCTGGAAGCCTTCCAATCTCTTGCTTACCACCATGATGTCCTTGTGAGGTTCACAGCAAAAATCAGATGCAGTGAAAGGGAGTTTTGGGGCACAGAGAATACCCCCTGGGCTGAGCCCCCTGCCTTGGATTATTGCAGGTTTCTTCTCAGGTGCCAGATGTTTTTATGGACATCTGCATTTCACTGCACAGAGAGACCTGCACTAAGGTTGTTGTGCAGCAAACCTGCACTCACCAGTGTAAACTTTTTTCTTTGGATAGTTTCTAAGTATTTGCAATTGCTTTAAGAAGCCATCTTGTCTGTTGCCCAGATCTCAAGCATAGTTCCACATCAGACCTGCTCCTGAAGCAGCCTGATTTATGCCACTCTGTTCTCATGCATGAAGTGACTCCTTGAATTGAACAGTTCTAGACAAATTATAATGCAATGAAAAAGAAGTATATTTGAGGTCTGTAGGCAGTTTTGTGCCACTCAAAATATCACCCTTCTTCCTGCAGTGATGTGCACAAGTCCCACTGAAAGACAGCACTTCCCAGTTTATCTCACTGACATTTGCTTTCTGGGTTGCAAATCATGATCAGGGTAAATCCTGCTTGTGTAGGAAAAGTTCTTCTGCTTCTGAGAAACAAAATGCAGTTTTGAACACATGTCCATCCTCACACTGGCAACCTTCCCCTGTATGCACACCAAGCTCCTCAAGGAAATTGACCCTCAGCTCTCACTGCAGGGCACAGGGCATGGAAATGGTTTGGTGTTTCCTTGGAGTGTTGGAGGATGAACCTCATTGCATGCTTGCATATTAAAAGGGCTTAGAGTATTTATTTTTGCATTAAGCTATTCTTTCCTCAAACAACTGGTGACAATATGCCTCCCTTAGGGTGGAAGTCTGTTCTGATGATATAATATATCTAATGTTTCTCTGAAGCAGCTGGTCTTCTCAAAATATCACATTGGATTGATAACCTTCAAGGAAGGATTGTACTGCATGTGATGACTGCTTCCTATTTTATCATGACAGTGAGAATTGTTTTAAGTTTCTTCCTTTTTCATCACCCATAGGTCCTACAAGGAGGTAGGTGGCACTTATGTGTCACCTGCACGGGTGGTTCAGGCAACTCTCCCACCAAATTTTGTCATTGGTGCCTTTGGTAATAATCTTGGGACTCAGAAGAAGGCAAGTAAGATTAGTAGGCATGAGAAATAGAGGTATCCATGCTATCACTCAATGCATCCATGCCTTAAAAGCTGCAGAAGCTTTGTAAATATTTCTCTTAGGAAAAAAAGCTGTTTTAAGGTTGTGAGCTCTGAGTTCTTTCATGGTCATTACCCATTAGAGAGAAATCAGTTCTCCTGAGCCAGTTTTTCAGAGGGGTTTGCCTTTCCTGGTAACACTAATAAAAACTGATGTGCATGTGGGGTCATATAGGTAGAAGGAGGTAGAAGACTGAGCTTTTTCTTGTCCCAAAACTTATCTATCATGGATTTTAATTAGGAGAAAAATTATACACAAGCTGAAAAGGGTTTTCCTAAGCCCTCTGAAGTCAATGGATGAGGTCCTCTAACCCTTCCCAGTCTCAGTGATTGGATCATATGCACCCACTACTCAAATGTTACAGACATTGCTGCTGAATGGTCTCAAATCAGGGGCAGTGAAATCATTGTCTTAATTTAGAGGTGAACTTGGACAGCACTGTGGTTTCCATCTTGCAGGCTTACACTGTTCATGCCCATGTTTTTAATCACTATGCAATTCCCTTCATTAGGCACATGTGTCCCACACAGCTCCTACATAAGCATTTCAAAATATACAAAATACCTCTAGTCCTAAGTCCAATTTTATTACATTCCTAAAAGTTTATTTTTGGAGTTAGCATGATGGACAAATCCCACTCTGCCTAAGTAGTGCATGACCTTTAGCTTTCCTTTAAATCAGGCTTCTCCATCTGTGTAATCTTTACCAATCAAAATGTCGTTCAATTAAATCTAATCTTCCACTTGCAACTCTTGCCAGGGATTCCTCTGCTGCTGTGGGACCAGGCTCCTGAGTGACAAGGACATGGAGGGAGGAGGAAGTTTCTCATTGTTGTTTAAGCTGGTGTGTCACACTGCTCATCCATAGTGACACTGGATCAGGACAGTGTTAAATTACCCAACTGCAGTGTAATTTCACTAATAGAAAATGCAAACTGTGTTTGATTCATTATTAAAATGATGGTCCTCATGCTCCTTCCTGTGAGAAGTAGGTGATTGTCACCAATTCTCTCCATGTCCTCCAGCAATGGAGTTGCTTAAAAAATCCCTTCTTCCCTGCTTGCTTCAAAGATCTTCCAGGTCTTTGAATTGCTGCTAAGCAAATGCATGCTTTGATGCTGAAGTAATGAGCATTATGGAAGAAAAAAATACCATTATGTGTACATATGTGCAGCTCATATCTCTGTATATCAGTTCATGATTCATTCTATCTCCAGCCATCCTGTCTAGGACTTATGGGTTGTTTCAATATTAAAAAATTTCATTCTAGGTAACAACAGACCCCAGACCAAGCTTATGAGTCATTCCCTTCCTTCAAAGGACATAGATTAACTGTCTTAAAATAACACAATGAATTTCTGATCAACAGCTGAGACTTGGTGCAAAAATCTGAACAACTGTGTGACAGACTTTCATGTCAAAGCTCCCCAAATCAAGTTTAATGTATTTTATGCTCTCTTTTAATCAAAGTTCAGTGACCTGTTTTTGCACTCGTGTTGTTAGACACATAGGAGAAGTATTGTATGGATTTTAAAACTGTGGTATACATCCAGATAACTAGAATCAATGGCTGAACTAGCCTAGAGGTAGTTCTGCCTGGACACATTAAAGAACACCCCACAAATGGGTCCATGTTTGTTACCAAGAAGAAAACTGTGGTGCAGCCCCTTGTCTTAATTGCTGTAGCCAAGCCTGTTGGAGACAGTTCTCTGAAGCTGCAAACCATTGTCACTCTGAGGAGGAAGGTCCTGGATCACTCCCCATGCCTTAGTGACACAGCCTCTTCTGGAAAAGGAGGGCAGGAGTGCCTCTGTTTTATTCTAAGTAATTTCTGATGCTCAGGAAAAAATTTATACAGCAGCAGTAGATTAAACTCTAGCACACACAGCAATCTGGTCTTCTCATTGTCTGCACCTTGAGAACGGCAGGTGGGTAAAATTATCTTGTTAATCTGGTGAGCACTGACTCACTCCATCGTTAACCTCAGACATCTGGGGGGTTTCTGAGCTTCTGAGCCAATATGTAAACACAGTTCTGCCAGTTGTCTTGAGCAAACCTAGGTAAAGCAACATCCTGAGTCTGTTGAGCGAGGAGCCAGAATCTACTTTAGGGGGTTGTGATCAAGCTTCTTTCCTGACAATAAGATTAAAAGGGAGTCTGGGAAATAGGTGGCAGTGACATCACAGTGGAACAGGAACACAGACATGCATTAAAGGACAGGAACATGACAAAGTCATTCTCTGTTAGCAGCCAGCAGCTAAAGCCACATGTGGACAAGGGCTTTTTTAGGGACCAATAAGTTGTTTCATTGAGTAAAGTGATAATCTGCTTCATTCTTTCACTCTTGATGGATAAAGTTATTGTCTGAAGGTGAAGTGGATTATTCCATATGTGGAAATGGGATTATGGCTGAAGGAAATGGAGCACTCTGCTGTTTCAGCTCATTAGACAGAGGATTAAGCTTCACCTTGCTTGTCCAGGTGCTGGAGGCACACGCTGAGAGCAATGCCCACTGACGTGGTTCAGGGCACAGGTCAGAGCACCTGGCAATCCCTTGGCTGCTGCAGATGAGGATCAGGAAAGAGGATCAGGATTTGACAACTGTCCAGAGAAAACCCCTCTCCTTTGTATTTGATAAACCTTCAGGGTTTGTTTTCTTAACATTCTACTTTATTTAGGCAAGATTCCTTTTATTTTCTTCCTGTGCCACCTTTTGAGTGAGTACTGGAGGTGGCTTAGGTTTTGTTTGAAGTCAGCTGGTGCAGCTGCAATATGATCACTGGATCTGGCTTAGCCCCTTGTGAGCCTTTGCCATTGCTGATGCTCATACTTATGACAACAAGACTCTCTTGTTACCAGCTCAGAAAGAGGTCTCTGAGGCTGTCTCCCCTCTGGGCTGAAGATAGACCCTGTCAGGACCTTTCTGTCTCATCTCCAGCTCACCTTCAAATGTATTGCAAAGCTGCATCAGGAATGGTATGAGAGTCTTGTAATGGGAGCCTTGAGCACTTCCTCCTTCCCTTTCCATTGGCTCTGGTGTGATTGAAGGCTGTCTTTCCAGCCCAATTCACACTGAAGTGACAGATGACATTTCAGTCATTTTAGTTATATATGGGAAGAAAATTCAAAATACATTCTCTAGGATCAAAGGAAAAGCAGCATTTGATGCTGAAGGAGAGTCTGTGACTGCTGCCATATGTCACTTCTGAAAATGAATGGGCAGCAAAGGAGACTAAGGGACCACACACAGCTGGGCAATGAGAGAGAGCATGTCCTTCATAATAACCCATAATAATCCCTTCCCTTCCCTTCCCTTCCCTTCTCTTCCCTTCCCTTCCCTTCCCTTCCCTTCCCTTCCCTTCCCTTCCCTTCCCTTCCCTTCCCTTCCCTTCCCTTCCCTTCCCTTCCCTTCCCTTCCCTTCCCTTCCCTTCCCTTCCCTTCCCTTCCCTGAAACTTCCCTGAAACTTCCCTGAAACTTCCCTGAAACTTCCCTGAAACTTCCCTGAAACTTCCCTTCCCTGAAACTTCCCTTCCCTGAAACTTCCCTTCCCTGAAACTTCCCTTCCCTGAAACTTCCCTTCCCTTCCCTTCCCTTCCCTTCCCTTCCCTTCCCTTCCCTTCCCTTCCCTTCCCTTCCCTTCCCTTCCCTTCCCTTCCCTTCCCTTCCCTTCCCTTCCCTTCCCTTCCCTTCCCTTCCCTTCCCTTCCCTTCCCTTCCCTTCCCTTCCCTTCCCT
This sequence comes from Oenanthe melanoleuca, assembly GCF_029582105.1. Lineage (NCBI taxonomy): Eukaryota > Metazoa > Chordata > Aves > Passeriformes > Muscicapidae > Oenanthe > Oenanthe melanoleuca. Next base: position 7,790,949 of record NC_079335.1, on the reverse strand, counting down.
TCCCTTCCCTTCCCTTCCCTGAAACTTCCCTGAAACTTCCCTGAAACTTCCCTGAAACTTCCCTGAAACTTCCCTGAAACTTCCCTGAAACTTCCCTGAAACTTCCCTGAAACTTCCCTGAAACTTCCCTGAAACTTCCCTTCCCTGAAACTTCCCTTCCCTTCCCTTCCCTTCCCTTCCCTTCCCTTCCCTTCCCTTCCCTTCCCTTCCCTTCCCTTCCCTTCCCTTCCCTTCCCTTCCCTTCCCTTCCCTTCCCTTCCCTTCCCTTCCCTTCCCTTCCCTTCCCTTCCCTTCCCTTCCCTGAAACTTCCCTGAAACTTCCCTGAAACTTCCCTGAAACTTCCCTGAAACTTCCCTTCCCTTCCCTTCCCTTCCCTTCCCTTCCCTTCCCTTCCCTTCCCTTCCCTTCCCTTCCCTTCCCTTCCCTTCCCTTCCCTTCCCTTCCCTTCCCTTCCCTTCCCTTCCCTTCCCTTCCCTTCCCTTCCCTTCCCTTCCCTTCCCTTCCCTTCCCTTCCCTTCCCTTCCCTTCCCTTCCCTTCCCTTCCCTTCCCTTCCCTTCCCTTCCCTTCCCTTCCCTTCCCTTCCCTTCCCTTCCCTTCCCTTCCCTTCCCTTCCCTTCCCTTCTCCAGTGAAAGAGCAGTACTGGCAGCCATAAATTAGATTCTGAAAAGTCAAATCCTTGCTGAGTTATCAGTGAGCATGGTTCCTGTTGCACATGGGGCTTTTTGGAAAAAGAGAGCTGCAGGGAACAACGCCAAGGCAGTGAGATCCTTTTCCTAGGCTGGGTGGCAGTGATAGATGTGCAGTGGTAAGTTTATACCAACCATTTATTTTCCAATGTTTTAAGGCTGTAACTCACCATAAAAATCCAGTTTTTGCCTGCCCTGCCATATCTTCTTATAAAATATAAGTGATCTACCAGTCTAAATTTGGCAAGTACATGCTATAGGCATAAAAGGTTACAAATAAGAAGTGATTTCATAACATGATAATCAAAACCTCTATGGAATCAGCTTTCAGATAAGCATTTTTGAATGTAACCTTACAATTCATTGCACTTATTGTTTTAAACCAACCCTAAACCAAACCCTTGTTTGGGTAAAGGATTTCCTTGTCATCTAATTGTGTTCTGCTCACATCTGATCCCCAAGGAGATTCCCTGCTGATATAATGATGATGATAAGCCATAGCATTCTTCACCTGGAAATTACCTGTGATTGCTATGGTTTTGTTCTGTGACAGTGGCTCTGTCTAACCCTTACAGAGAGAGCAGCTAGAGAATGATTTGTGTGCTCTTCCCCCCAACTGGGGGGCCCAGTGACATGTGAACATCACTGTCTGTTCTCCTGGGGTCAGAATGTCTTTGGGAGGGGACGGGTGTGCTTGGGCACACTCACAGTGTCTGGGAGACACCGAGGTGTTAGCACACTTAAAGCACCCTCTGTTCCTGTGGGATGGACCCACCTTGCAACAGTCCATGGAGAGCTGCTGCTCCTGAGATGGACTTGGAGAGATTCATGGAGACTGAATGGCAGGACAGATACAGGGGTGCAAAAATTACTTTAGAGATTTGCTTTGCTAGTCAGTAGAAATACTAGCAAGCCAGAAAAACAAGCTATCCCTCCTACACCTGGATGTTTCAAACACTGGCTACTCACATGCCTTCCCAAAATAAGAACACTTATCCTTTGTCTCACCATTTGTACAGACCAAGGCACAGCAGCAAAGTGCAGAGACGTAGGACTTTTTCCTGACCTCCCCTGACCATTATCTTCTGGCCTCAGCATGAGATATTACCCTTTTCACACCCAAGTTTGCAGGGTTACTGATGCCCCAACTGTCCAACACACAAAACTTGGACTTTCATTGCAATAACCCACAGAGGAGGCACTAAAGGCACTGCAAAGTATTATCAACAGAACTTATTAACAAATAACCAAGCAGAAGGATTTATTGCACATAAATTCTGAAACCAATTATATCTCCTTTGGGGCCTGGGTAATGAAAAGTCTCCTGTGTGTGCTTTCACAGCACTATAAATCTGATGTGTTCTTCAGTGTCCTCACCTACAAAATGGGTCTAGTGTTGTAGGCTGCAGCAAGCTGGATGCACTGGTTATGGCCACCCAGCTACTCTGAACTGACAGCAAAACAAGAAATTCTTTTTAGAATCTGCACACTTTTTAGCATTTTGGGGTTTTTTTAGTTGTATTTTGATTTTTGGTGTGGCTGTAGTTGACTTGCCTTTGGTGGGGCAGGATTGTTTGTTTGATTTTTTAAAATAAAATAATGGCCACTTCCTGAAGGACCTATTTGGGGTTGTATTTAATTTAATTTTTATTGTTGCTGCATGCTCCAGGATGCATGTGGATTCTTCTCCATGAGTAAACACTCCTCATAGCTGTAAATTGTAGAGATGGGAGGATAGAATCTTCAACATACTTAAGACTTTTCATCTTTAAGCACCTGAATCTAAACTCATCATAAATTTAAATTTCAAAATGTTCTATATGTCTGTCTTTTTGCAGAAAAAAAATAGGAACAGTGATGAGAAGATGTTTTATTATTATAATGATTACAAGACTAGGTATATCTATACCACACACACCTAGCAGCCTGAATAATTATAGAGATGGTGAGGGAAAACATGGCTGAGAAATTGTCAGTGTCTGCAAATAGATACAGAAAATAAAAGAGGAGGGTCAAAAAGCTAAACCCAATGGCCAGGGTGTTTGTAGGCATTGGTGCTTTTAACTGACCTGGGGGAGTGAGCAAGAAAGCAGTAGCTCATTGTAGTCCCATTCTCAATCCTGAAATTACCTCCTTCTTTGTGGCCTCATTATGTTGCCATCTTTCTTGATAGTAGCATTTGGGACTAAATCTTTATTGCTCTGCAATGTTTGTGCATCCTACACTTGCTGTACCAGGCCTGAGATAAACCATACAACTCATAAGGCACGCTCCAGCTCAGCCTTGTTTGCAGCTGCAGTTTTGAGCAGTGCTCCTTGCTACTTGCAGCTGCCATCCAAATTTTAATTGATTCCTCAGGCTGAAATGACAGACTGACATTTTTTCTATAGGATCTACTCTGTTGTGTGATGTCTGTGGAGAGACAGTCAGCAAGGTGGATTTCTGGACTACAGAGATGCAGCATGAAAGAGGATAATGGAGCTGAGAAGTTACTTTTACTGGGAAATGATGTGGTGCTTAGCTCACGTGTGTCTCAAGCTGCTATTGCAGCCTTGGGGTGAAGGAGATGAACTCAGAAAATGGAAAACACCATGTAATTAGATGGTCTGAAAAAGAATTGGTATGGGACATTCTGAACTAAGAAGTGAGTAGCTGTCACTGCTCTACTTCTTGGTACTGGGAAGTTGTAATGGTTTTGAAATCAAAACCAGTGAGAGACTCCAAGCCATATGCACAATTTAATAGGAAAAAGGGAAAAATAAAATACATGCAATAGTACAAAAGAAAAACCACTGACAGAGTCAGAATACAACCTGACACCCCACTAGTTAGGGTGGTGGTAGCAGTCCAGATGAAGTGATCTTGTTGAAGCAGTGATCCTGTAGAAAGGTCTGGTAGCTCTTGTCCTCTGGAAACCAGTGGGTAAGGGCTGTTTGGTGTTCCAAATCTCAGTTTTTATCTGGGTAGGAAATGTTTGGCTCCTCCCCCTGGGTGGAGCATCTCCCAGTGGGATGATGTAATTTTATCAGTCATGCAGTGAGACTCACTGTCCCATTAACAGAAGATATCTCCCTGGTCTTGGGAAAGACAAAGAACATTGCCCCAGCTGGTTTTTAACAGCTGGCCCATTAGCAGAGGATATCTCCCACAGAGATAAGAATCACTGCCCACCTGGTTTCAGCAGATGGATAGAATACATACTTTTGGGCATGTCTTTACACTGTAACCTGGGACAGTAGTACTAACCAGATAATTCACAGTGGAGGATGTTTCTTGACTGCTGCAGTGATGTGCTCTGCCTCAAGCCACAGATCTAGACACCACAGGGAAGAAGACAGATCTGCCAAGCTTGGGCTCCAAGCTGTAGGTACCAGCCACAAATTGATTCCTGCACCTGGCAGCAAAGTTCAAAGGGAAGAGGAGCAAAAGGGCATAAAGCCAACAGGAAATGGAAATGGGAGGTTGGCACACTTGATTGATGTGTGAGATTTGTTAGATAGAGAGAAACAAGCTTTGGGATGCTGTATCTTTTGGCAGGAGCATGGAAAGGTTGGAGAAATGCAACCAGAGCCAGAGGGGGGTGGTTTTACTTCAGCTTTCTGACCAGAACTACAAAGAAACAGGAGGGGTAAGAAAATAGCAAGGGCTTGCTCACAAGAAGAAAGAACAGAAATAGCATCTGTCATAGGGAAGAAAAGTTCTTACTAAAGCTCAAACTACTGAAGCTATCAAGGAATCCCACCCTGGAGTAATTCATCTCTGTGCTGTGTAATTCATAACTGTGCTGAGTAAAATGATTGCAAGACCTGAAGAGATCCCTGGCACAGAATAGCAATGGGTCCAATCAACTGCATTCATCCTGCTGCCCCTGTGATGCCAGCTGGGTGTAAGAGCTAGAAGGAAACTAAGCCCCTAGAGGAAAAACTGTCTGCTAGGTTCTGCTGAGGGCAGAGAGGGCTTTAATTTCATTCTTTCCTTCCTTCTTGAATCCTTAGAAATATGAGGCTGAAACATGTTCTCAAGTCTGAAAGAGACTGCTCTGACTGTTTTGCTCCCAGGAGGGGCAGTGCCTCTCCTATAGCATTCCAAGCAAAAGAGAAGCATTTATGATGATTTGGTCCAAGATATCTATTTGCTGCTGATGGACTCTTGCTGGGGAGGACATATCTTTATATTTATTCAACTTGGGGAAAAATAAGGGTCCATACCCTTCTCCAATTGCATCTTAGTTCTATGGAAACATTTGCTATTCTGAAAGTATTGTTTTTTGGCTTTTTTCTTCTCTGCTGCACTGTGTTCTGCTCCTTTCTCCCTGTCCTTTTTCAGGCAGCACTTTTTCATACTCTTTTTCCAAGTAATTTCCCTACCCCTCTCTCTTGCCCCAGTTTCTATCTTCTTTCAGTCTCCTCCCATTTTCTCCCAATCTGCCCTTTTGTCTCTTGCCCTGCTTTGCTGTCCTCCTCCCTCTGTCCTCTCACTTTGATCTTCCATCTCTCTTTATCAGCTTTGTCTTCTGCACAATCCCCTGCACTGTTTCCTTCCTTGCTCCCCTCCCAGCCTCCCCTGGTGCAGATCACTGTCTGCTGCTGCAGCTTCTCTGGTGGCTTGGAACACAGCTGACCTCTCCTCACAGGAGCCAGAGATCTCAGTTTGATGCAAGACACATCTTAAGACTCTGATATTTCACTTGTGACAGCAGACACTTCAATTGCCTCTGGAGATTTGTCTCTCTGGGTCACTTAAGCTGTCACCAGAGGTATCCAGTTAACTGCTGCAGTTCTCCTTGTCTGATCTACAGCTTCAGATTTTCCAGTCTGTTCTCTCTTTCCCTGTGAGTCGTGGGTGGGAGCAACCAACTTCCTTCTACACCTGGATCATTGGGAGGAAAAGGAGACTCCTGAAGGGAGTTTTATTCTGCCTGGCTCTCTGTGAGGACACTCACCTGGAAGGGGCATGCTGCAGAAGGAGACCTGGGTGTGGCAAAGAGCTTTCCTGAGCAGTAGGTGTCCTGGAAAATATTCACAGTGTGGTCTTAAATGAAGGGCATGCACAGGCAGAGAGCTCTGGGGAAAAGTCTCTGCAGGAGACCAAGTGGAACAATATCTACAGAAAGCCACTGAGGCAATGCATTTACTAGATTGGAGGAAAACTGATGAAAATACACTTTCTTTGTGTCTCTCAGGCATCCCTGGGCCCTCTGCCCCTCCAGGTGAGCCTCATCTGCCCACTCAGCTACAGTTATGGAATGGTTTGGGGTGGAAGGAAACTTAAATATCAGCTACTTCCACCTCTTTGCCAAGGGCAAGGACACAGTCCACTACACCAGGTTGTTCAGAGCTCCATCCAACCTGGTCTTAAACGCTTCCAGGGATGCCCATTTCTCTGGGCAACCTGATCCAGTGTCTCATCAGCCTCACAGTAAACAATTTTTTCCTAACATCTAATCTAAATCTCCCTTTCTTAAGTTTAAAACTCTTTTCCCTTGTCATGTCTCTTTCTGCCCATGTAAAGGGTTTCTCTTCGTATTTTTTAGTAGTTTCCTTTAGGTTTTGGAAAGCTACCATAAGGTTTTTGTTGATCCTTCTCACCTCCAGGCTGAATAACCCCAGCTCTCTCAGCTCACAGGAGAGGTGCTGCAGCCCTTTCTGGACCTGCCCTGGCAGGTTTGTGTCCTGTGCTGAGGACATGTAGGAGCAAGAGGAAGGGGAGCCTGTAGAGGAAGGTCTCACAGGAGCAGAGCAGAGGGCAGAACCCCCTCCCTTGCCTGCTGCCCATGTGCTTTGGATGCAGCCCAGGATGGGTTTGGCTTTCTGGACTGCCAGCACGCATTGCCAGGTCATGCCCAGCTCTTCATCCCAAAGGAGCCCAAAACCTTTCTGTAGGACTGCTCTCAGTGAGTCTGTACTTGTGACTGGGATTGCCCCAACAAAGCTGCAGCACTTTTTTGGACTTGTTGAACCTCATGAGGTTCTTGTGGGGCCACATCCCACGTTTGTCCAGGTGCCTCTGGATGGCATCCCATCCTTCAGTGCCAGCTGTCCTGCTCTGTGGACACTGCTGGGGGCTCGTGGGGAACCTAGTCAGGTTTTTCCCCAGGTTGTTCACTTTTCTCAGCTCCAGCCTGAAATCTTTCCCAGGATGGAAATCCTTCTCAGACACAAAACAAGGAAAGGTAGAAAGAAAACACAGATAGACACCTGGTGTTGTCGTGTGAGTGTCTCATATTTTGGAAGAGGTGTTGCCTTCTTTGACCAATGAGTCTTTTCTACTTTGTTTTCCACTATCTCCCTTATATAAATGCCATGGCTTTTCAATAAATTCCTCCTTCTTGCTGTTAGGAAGAGTCATGTTGCTGTATTCTTTTGCCACTTCCTAGCCCCCCAGCTGCCCTGCTCAGCTTGGTGTCATCTGCAGATCTGCTGAAGGTTCACTCTATTTCCCTTTCCATGTCACTGTGAAGTGTGGATGGTATGGAAAGGTCCTGAGACACAGCCTGAGGGACACCACTCACCACCAGCCTCTACCTGGACACAGCAGACATTGACCACAACTGTCTGGCTGTCCCCCTCCAGACAATTCCTTACCCACATCAAATCCATGTCTCTCCTTTGGAGAAAACCATGTCATGCTGTGTCAAAGACCTTGCAGAGCTCTAGGCAAATGGCATCACTCAATCCTCCCTTGTTGCCTGCTGCAGTCACTCCATCACACAATATCACTAGATTGGTCAGGCATAATTTTCCCCCTTAGTGAAGAAATTTAGATCTTTTTAGCCCTTCAGATCTATGGACCAAGGCACAGGATGTTCTCCCTAAGCCTCATTAATCTTCAGCTTTCAGCTTCTTTATAGCACACCTTGACACTGAGAGCTCTTATCCTCAATTTCCAGTGCACCTCTGCAAATGAAGGAAAACGTGGTAGCAGGGTCTCTGGGGATGCTCTGCTATTGGAAAGCAAGAGGAACCCTCCCTCTTCTCAAAGGCTGTGTCAAGACACCAGGCAATTAAGCACAGTTATAAGTGAATTCCCTTTAATCTTAATAAAAGCAAAGGAATTCCCTGCAGAAAACTCCTGAGTTCCTCTTACTGACAATGTATGTGCCCAATATAAACCAGAGTCAGAAGACATCATTTATTGTGTAAAAGTTCACAGTTAAAGAAAAAGGATTGCTCTATATTTTTAACTGTGTCTGTGCTCTTTTCCTTCTCTCTCCCTTGACTCCATTTAACCCTCCCACAGGATGTGCTGAGACTAATGGGAAATGTTCTGGACTGGACTAAAATGGCAGTCCTACTCCCAAAGATGCAGGACTTTAAACAAGATAAAGCAAAGGGCTGGTAGCCCAGATTACTGTAATATTGCTATAACACATACATAGCACAATAAAATATGATCTAAACTCATCTAATCTGTCAACACAGGATAAGTAATTACTGGAGAGTTGAAAGTTGTTTCAATTTTTTTCACATTAAGAATGCTTTCAAATTTGGTAATATGTTAAACTGATGGCCACTTGTGAAACAGTTTATTGGAAAAGCAATGCCTTTTCTGCCAGGGAAGTTGTGCTGTCACAACTCCTCCAGAATCAGCTCCAAGAGGGACTTTCCTAAGCAGAAATATCCATGACAGTGTTCATGGCTCTCCCTGGATTTTTCCATCTGGCTGCATGCCTGGTGGCAGCTCTTCCCCTGCAAATCCCAGCAATAGTGGAAGGGTGCTCAACAACTTTCGCTGCATTCCAGTTTTTTGTCCTGGAGCAAACCTCACGTCATTTCTTGTGAATTTGTGGTCTGGCCTTAGCCTTAGCACACTGGACAGGACCCAGGCAGGGCAGGGAAAGAGACACAGACTCTCTTCCTCTGTGCTCCTCACTCTCCCAGTTCCCCAACAAAGATGCCCTGAGTGATGCTCCATTGATTCCCATACTTTGGCATTTTATTCTGCCTCTTGCTGAGTTTCTTCTCTATTTTAAAGTCACTGAAAGGACTTACTTCTAAAAGATGGGATCAGCTGTTCCACAAAAGGAAGGAAAAATTCCTGTGTCTGGGAAGGACAACCTCATGCAACAATGTGTGGTGGAAAACCCCATGGAATGCACAGATGGAAATCACTTGTGCAGTACAGGGGGTCCCAGTGGGCACCAAGCTGAACGTGAGCCAGCAAGGTGTGCTTGCAACAGAGAGGACACTGGTGTCCTGGGGATAATCAGGCAGAGCACTGCCAGCAGGATGAGGGATGTGATCCTTCTTTTCTGCTCAGGAATGGTTGAGACACATCTGCAATGTTCTATCCAGAGCTGAGCTGCCAAACACGGACATATTTGAGAGATCCAACAAAGGGCCACGAAGATGATTAAAGCAATGCAGCATTTTTGATATGCAGAAAGGCTGAGAGAACTGGGACTATTCAGCCTGGAGAAGAGAAGGCTCAGAAGGATCTTATCAATACAGATAAATATCTGAAGGCAGGGTGCAAATCAAATGGACCCAGGTTCTTTTCTGTGATGCCCTGTGCTAGGATCAGAGGCAATGGGCAAAGACTGAAACAGAGGAGGCTCCCTGTGAACACCAGGAAACTCTTCCTTACTGCAAGGCTGGCTGGATGCTGACACAGATTGCCCAGGCAGACTGGGCAGTTTTCCTTGTTGGGGATATTCAGGAGTCATCTGGACCTGGTGCTCAGGAACTGCTGTAGGTGGCCTTGCCTGAGCAAGGGGTTTGGGCTGGATGACCCCTGCAACCTCAGCCTTTCTGTGGTTCTGTGATTTAGACTGTAGAAATGCATATGCTTCTCTGTACTTTTTCTTTTTAAAGGAAAAAAAGGAAAATGAAAGAAGATTCTTTATGAATAGTCAGCAGCCAGAGATTCCCAGAGGTGGAGACCTTCTTCCCCCCACTGTGCCTTTGAGGGACCACACTTCAGGCATGATGAAACAATTCCATTTCCATGGCCAGCCAGCCCTTGGCTCCTCTTCTGAGTCACAGACTTTGCAGCACTGTTCTGTGGAGTGGCAGGTCCAGCTCAGCAGCACTGGGCTGAGTGGGGAGCTGTGTGCTGGAAATAGAATTGAGTGCACATGTAGTGAAGGGAATAGCAAGTTTCTTCAACAGGAATCAGGAATTTCTGAAGCAAAGCACCCTCTCAGCCTGTTCAAGATGCTGCTGCAAGCTCAAATCAAGCCTCACTCTGTCCTACCTGACGAGTCCTTTTGGTGTGCTGGAGACAGCAGTGCTGGATGCTGGTGGCAGCAGCTGCAGCACAGCTGTGGTGGAACAGGCACAGATTTGGGACCTCACATCTGCCCAGAGCAGAGATCATGTGCTGTTCCTCCTCAGTAGCCCAGGGCAGCTGGTTACAAGAGAGGCTTTTAGAGCTCAGTTTTCCAGGAAGGGATAACACAAAGTAGAAATGTCATGAAGACCACATGATGTGTGGAGAAAAGCCTGAGGATCAGTAATGCTGTGAGAGAGCATTATGAACATCTACTCTGAGCAAGTCAGCACCCCCAGCAGCTTTGCTGTCAGCACAGCTTCCTTTGAGAGGGGCTCCTCAGACACCAGTCCCTGCCTTGTGCAGGAAACTGCACAAATCACTCGAATTTCTAGGTTAATGCTCAAGCTGAAGCACGAGAGCAGTGCAGGATTCCCAGGATTTACAGCCCAATCACCAGTGTCAAGTCCTGCTTTTCGTGGGAAGTGCATTTCCCTGCTCCCTAAGGCAGCTGGGGTGAGGAGAAGCCTGGTGGGCTCCACCACAGGCTCTCAGGTGAAACCTTTGTGGCAGTGCCCTCTGCCACACCAGGCTTCCCTCAGCCCAGAGGAGTGATGCTCGCTGATGCTCACTGCCCTCCCACCTGCTGTGCCAGCATCCTTTGTTGCACAGCCCACCCCATTCCACGTAGAGACTTTGGCTTTTTCATCCCAGAAATGACATTTTTTTTACCAGCAAAGCAACAAACATTCATTCATTGTCCTGCTCAGGTTGCATAAACAATGTATTCATCTAATACCTGACTCTGGGAGGTGACCTAAGCTAATTAAATTTTGTCTGTCAATTTGCACTGAATTTTCCACAATTATTAATCTGCTATCACTTGGTAGGCTGATGAAACCTTTAAAAAATACTGCAAAAGAGTGCATCCAATTTCTTTTTCCCAAGCAATTAATGGAAAATATAAAAAAATCACAGCAGCTGTTTTCAGGTGCCAGGATTTAAAACAAATTCCTTTCTTTTAACTACTGTCTGAGATATTTGTGGAAAGTATTAGTAAGCCTGAGTGACCACAGACATTTGTGGTTTTGTGAAAATTGACTTTTGTAAAAAAAGAATAACCATTAAAAGAAATATTTTAAACCCATGGCATTTTCAAAACCCACAGAGGTCTCTGGATAAAGGAAATAGTTTTTAAAATGCCATATTTCAGTTGGAGGAGGGGGTTTCCAGAAGTTACAAACTTGAATATTTCTGGAGCTTTGGAGAAATGATATCCAGCTGGCATAAGCACATAGCAGAGGCAGCTGAGATCTTTGGAATTTTAATGCCCACTGTTTGCTGTGGGGCAGGCTCAACTCTGCCTGGGATTTAGTGTGAGGCTGGAGGGGAGGTTGTACAGACCCTGGGGGGGAGCAGGGCCAGGTTCTCAGACCAGGTGGGCTGGGCTTTGCTTGTGCCCTGCCAGTGCTCAGAAGTGGCTTCACTCAGTGGGAAGCCAGAAACAACAGCTCTGCCTTCCTGGAGATGGTTCTTTAATCTCCTTGCAGAAAAAAAGCTGATCTTGCTCTTTTGACTCAATTTGGAACATTTAGGGTGACCTTTTTATGTTGCTATCCAACAGAAATGTTAAAAATTGTTACTTCAAGAGATATCAGAATTGTATTTTTATTTTCTTCTCTCCCCTTCACTTACCTCTCCCTTATATCTTGGTTTACACTGCACCAGCTCAGTGGCACACACTGCTTTTCATGAACACTGTGCACAGTTTCAGTTTCTTCACTACCTTCTGCTACAGTGAAAGGTGAGATTTTACCCAGCAGTTTCCTGTCCCCCCACTTCTGAGAAGGCAAGTGTTTGGGGGGTTTCTTCTTATTTTTTTTTCTTTCTTTCTTTTTCTTCTTCTTTTTCTCCTTTTTCTTCTTCTTTTTCTTCTTTTTCTTCTTCTTTTTCTTCTTTTTCTTCTTTTTCTTCTTTTTCTTCTTCTTCTTCTTCTTCTTCTTCTTCTTCTTCTTCTTCTTCTTCTTCTTTCTCCTCCTTCTTATTTTTTTTTTTTCTCTTCTCTTTTTAATTTTCATCTTAACCATCTCATGGGTTAATTTCTGTGGTCTCACTTACATCATTGAGGTCAGGATGTTCCACAGCCTGACTGCAGCCCATGTCACATGCTACAAGTCACTGTGTGTATGTATCTGTTTCCTTCTTTCTCACTCTCCTGACCCATAATGGCTCATAAAAGTTTTGATTTTAGATTAAATGCCAGATGGATCATCTTCTACACAGGAGAACTTAAAATCCCTTTCAAACCATACACTTCCATAGCAATGACAAACATGAAGCTATCTTTAAGATTTGGCTTCAATTGGATATTATCAACATTTTAAGGAGAAGAAGAATATACATGAAAGGAAAAGGAGCACCACACACGCAGACAAATATTCCCAAGAATTCTGGATTTTCCACTGGATTGTCAATTTTTAACTGGAGTGTAAGACTGATGGATAAAGTGCATGGGCAGCAAAAACAGGGCAGCTGGTCACACTACATCTGTGCAAGGAAATGTGTCCAAGCCCCTTCTCACTGCCCTGCTTTGCCCAGGAATGTGCAGGTGCAACCCTGAGAGATGGTGCTAAACCCTGTTTAACCAGAGACCACCACTGCACTGGTGATGCCACTAACTCATCCACAGCCAGCATGGAACTCCCAAATATTGTCATCTTGGCCACATTTTACAAATATTTGTCTTCCCCTGTGGTAAAGTAAAGGAATCCCCTGGAGTTCAATGAAGGGAGTTCAATTAACTCCTGTAGATGTTCATTGCTTGCATGGTTGCCCAAACTAAACTAGGATCCAAATTTTTAAAAGATTACTTAAAACACACATCTGACTCCTCAGTGACACTGGGATCTAAGTGCTTAATTTATTTTTTTAAAGAACATGAATGATAAAAAAAGCATGACATAATTCTTCAGGGTGAGAAATTGATGTTTTCCTAGAAGGGGGCAGCAATGATAGACTTAAAAATTGAGCCCTTTTAAGGATTAATATGCACATTTCTATTCCAGATCTTCAAAGCTTCATTAGTAATTCTGGGTACACAACTTCTTTTATCAGACACACTTGAGGGAGCACTGAGCATGGTGAATCCTTAAAACCCATGTCCCTCCAAGGTGTCTCAAGACACCCATCAAAAAATACAGTCAATTTGGAGCACAAGTCACTTCACAGATCTTTTATTGCTTCTAAATAGCTGCTGTCATCCTGTACCAAATCAGTACAGAAACTCCACACCTGCCATCCCAAATAACTGCATTTGGGGTGGAGTTATTTGGCAGCAAGCAGCACTGTACACCCTACAAAACCTTTAAGTGTAATAATGGAAGCACTGAATTATTTGTGTATTGTCATTTCTGATTTATATCAAATGACATATTCCCCTTCAGTCTTCCTAATGACCAGTATTTTTTAATCCTTTTTATTTTTATTTTTTAATTTTTTATTAATATCTGGGTGTATTTACTGAATGTCAAATGCCTTATTTCATATAATTTTCAGCTTGGGAGGTTAGAACATTGGAAGTTCTGGAGATGCTGCTTTGAATTATTTGGAAGGATAAATCTATAAGATTTAATGAATTTCAGGAGTATTTTTTTCATTAAAAATGTATCACAGGGGTTCTGTGTGTGATTTCTTGAGTCATATTAGGCATTTTTAATTAATTTTTGAACCTGGCAAAGTGCTTTTTCCCAGAGTGAATAAGTTGTCTGCCAAAGGGAGTTTTGTGATGCTCTGAAATGTAACTCAGGCTGTCTAGCTTGTGCTTTGACTTATAACAAGAAAAAAAGGGTGGGGGAAATACAGGAGTGCTGCCCTACAAGACTCAAATGCACATTATTGCCCATTATGAAAATACTCTTTTTTTAACACTAACAACTTAATGATTCCTAAAATACTAAACCAAATCTTAGATGAGCTATGGTCCTCAGTTTCTGCATAATAACATAACACATCACACATTCTATAAATTATCATTTTAAAATGTATAAGAAATGAAATCATCAACTCCAGCTTCTTTTTTGGTAGAGTTGTTTAAAGAGACTTCTAATGGACATGATTAAATTATTTTTTTTTTCATTGGAGAACATAAGCTTTTTCAAGACAGTTTGATGTTTCACCAGGAAAATCTCCCAGCAGTCAAAGGGGACATCAAATCTGTCATGAGAATTTCAGCTAAGGGAGCTGCAGACAGACTAGGATTAAAGGAGGGACAGTGAATCTCCTTCCTTTGCTCCCTTTCCAGTAGCAAGAGGAGGTGTGAGGAAGGAGCATTCTCACCCTCTGGCCAGCCTGGAAGATTTAGTGGAGTTAATTTCATCAGTAAGGCCTGAGACTCACAAAATTGCCATTTCACCTCTCCTACAATTTAAATATGGAGAAACATTATTGCTTAAAGAGTGCTGAGAGTTTGTTGTTGCTGGACTTTTTCTCCTCCTTTGTTTTTTCCTCTGGCCACTGGCTTGAAGCCATGTGCAGGAATTGGACATTACCAGTTAGACACCCCCTGCACTCACATCCTTGTGCCATCAGGCCAGCTGGGGAGGGTTTCAAGCTTACAACTCCCAAGTACCTGCCCTGGATACAGGGAACAGGATCCAGCCTCCCTGTTTGATCCTGCAGAAGCTGATAGCAAACATTTCCATCCATCAGAAAACAATTCACAGAAGTTCTCAGTAAAACAGGGGATTTATATATGTCTCTTTGTACTGTTACCTGCAGCCCCTGGAAGATGCCAAAATCTTGTGGAGGAAGTGCTTGCTGATCCCTACCAGCTGTTTAATGGGATGGGTGACTCAGTGTTGCTCTAATTAATGCACGGGAAGACCTTTTCTAAAACACATTTGGTATGTCTCCTCCTGGAGACAGGAGATACCTGCAGCAAGCACATCCTCCCACACTTTCCTGGGCACTTGAACTTATTGTGAATGCCCTACTGATGCTTTTTGACTAGGGCAGGTACAGCTGTAACAACCATCATGGGAAATGTAGGGGAGGTAGAGCTCAGGAACTCTGGCAACGAGTTTTAATTTCATCTTGTGTCATGAATCAACCATGAATTCTAATGGCCAACCATGTGCTAAAGGTCTGCCATCTCACCTAGTCTGTTAATAAAATGCTTCTGCATGAAGGAGATGGGTAGGCCAGCCAAAAATGATAATATAAACCTCTGCCTCCCTGACATCACTGTAGAGAGTATGAGGTATCTTTGGGGTATCCTTCCTTCACAAGCTTGCCATCATGAAAATTCCCCACTGTTTTCACATGGTTACTTGCAGTAGCAAGTTCTTAGCTCAGAGGGAAAAAATATCCTACCCAAACATGCAAATAAGGAGATGATTTGAGTGAAATAAAAACCCAACAGTGTCCCAGCAAAGCTTTTTGAAGCATTTATTCATTTAGGTTAGCCTCATGCCAAAATTTGCTCACTGGAAGGATTGACAGAGTTTTCATAAAGTGTTAGAACTCCACAGCTCTGACATCTGTCAATATTTTTGGCCAGCAGGTTCAGAGGTTGTTAGTACAAATCCCACAGACACACAGCCTAATCAGAAAAACTGAATTGCATTGGTGACAGTGGGCTTTAAAGAAAAGTAGAAACTGGAAAAAAAAAAAAAAGTTTAGCTGGAAACTAGAACTGCAAGAAATTACTGGTATTACTCAGGGAGTGTGAGACAATTTCTCTGGTCACTCCATCACTCCCCAAAGGTTGTGTGGTTGTTGCTGGGATACTCTGGCAAGGGCTACTGGCATGGGAGAGAACAGAGGAATCTGACTTTGGGATGTGCCTTACAAGCCAGGCAGAGGGGCTCACCCTGGAGAGGGGGCAGCAATGTGATGTCTCTATCAATGTGCCTGTTTGCAGCTCTCCAACCAGCAGTGACCCAGGAAACTACAAACCCTCCACTGATGGCTTTACTACTGGTGATTTAGAGGTGAGTCCATCTTCCCTAGTCTTTCCTCCCTCATGTGCAGTGATTTTTTGCTTCTTTGCCAGGTTCATTTACCACTGGCCATTTTGCTTTTTACAACCTTTTTTTATGTGTGGATTTGGCAGCACTGGTTGACAGCATCTTCTGTGTGGTGGGTTGCCCTTGTCTGTCTCTCAAGTACCTACCCAATTCCTCTCTCAGACCCTCTCTTCAGCAGGACAGGGCAAGAAAATAAGCTGAAAAACTTATTGGTCAGTTTAATGAAAGAAAGCAAAGGCCATGTATGGAAGCAAAGGATATAAAAGAAATTCACTACTTCAAATCAGCATATGATGCTCAGCTACTTTCTGGGGGGTAGATCTTAATATGTGTAGTGTTTGCTTTGGAACACAAATATCTTAGTAACATATGCCCTGCTCTTATCTTTTCTATAAGGTTTTTTTGCTGAACATGGCATCCTATGGTATGGGACAGCCTTTTGGTCATCTTGGCCAGCTGTCCTGGCTGTATCACTGCCCAGGGTCTTGTCCACACCCAGCCTATGGGTCTTGGAGGGAGGAATTGAAAGAAAGATTTGGTACTGTGGGAACAGTGCTCAGCAACAGCTGAAACACTGGTGTGTTATCAGCTCTGTGCCAGCTACAGACACAGCAGGGCTGCTTGGGGGGAAAGTTAACTCCAGCCCAGAAAGAGCCAGGGTGCTGTGGGGAAAGTTAATTCCAGCCCAAACAGAGCAGGGATGCTGTGGGGAAAGTTAATTCCAGCCCAAACAGAGCAGGGTGCTGTGGGGAAAGTTAACTCCAGCCCTGCCAGAGCCAGGGTGATGTGGGGAGAGTTAACTCCAGCCCTGCCAGGGCCAGCACAGCCCCCCAGAGAAGCCAGGCTGAGAGGGGGCTGCAGGTGCCTCTACATGAGCTGGTCTGGGAAATCTCCTGAGATTTAACCCAGTCCCATCCCTCAAGGCTTGGAGGAATACTGGTGACACTGAAGACAGGGACAGGTGTGAGCTCTGCCTTGAGCTCCAGGCAGCCTTGGACAATATTTCCTGGCTCTGTGCAAAACTTTAGTATCCTAGAGAGAGTCCTCAGGAGAGCTCTTTGCCTTCAGTGCAAGATAAATCACTGAACATTTGTCTGCCTGGGCAGAGAGAGAACAGCTGCTGCAGCTGAGTGGAAACCTGCTTGTCCTGACTCTGCCATGCATTGCCCCACACCTCTGTGAAAACAGGCCATGCACTCACCCAGACTGGCATCTCTGTAAGGAAAGTGACTGTCGGTCTCAGCCCTTTATGAAAACACCAAAATTATTGGAGTTCCCTCTTTCCATGTCATTTATGGCTAATAAGAGGGAACTAGGCAGGGGGGAGATGCTGTTCTTCCCAGTTGTTTTTAGGTATTGCAGGATTAGAAGAGTGGCATCCTGCTCTCCCTTATCTCCATCTCCACAGCATTGAACGAGGGGTGATGAGGAAGACTTTGTCAGGTGTAGCTGTCTACAGAGATCTGTTTTTTCTCTTAAGACAGGCCTCACAGCATGTGGAAGTAACTCACAGCTGAGAAATTCTGCCAGACTGCCTAGATCTGCCTGTGCCAGTCAGTATTTTATCCAAAATCCCACAGGTGTTTCTCCCACTCCTTAGCCAGATGTTTGTGCTCCTTGGGCTGTTTCACACTTAGTACTCAGGAAAAAGAGCTGAGAGAATAACTGAGAAAACTTCTTTTAAGCCATCCCACAACAAATCCAAGGTTTCTTGCTGATTTAGCAATATCTTTCTATTGTGTCAACAGAGGGCCAGCCAGGCCATTTCTGTGAGATATTTTTGGTCATTGACAAACACTTTGATCCAGCAGATTTATAGTTGTCTGGCAAAAGTCCTCAGCTGGTGTTCATCATGCTGATTTACACTGGTTGAATCCTTGCCTTGCTGTGCCTCTCAAATCAAGACAGATTTCTTTTTGTGTGTGCAGTTCCTTTGTTGCTTTAGGAGAAAAAAACCTCAAAAATATACCCCACACCTTACCATATAAAATAAAAATGAGCACAGGATGCACAAAATAAGCCTGCAAAAGGGAGATGTCTCTTGGAAGAAAATTGAAATTCTTCTAAGTGAGAACATTATAGCCTATGGCACTGTCATGTAGCTGCACTTTTATAATGGACACAATATAATGAGTGCTGTTCATGAAAGCTGGTTATTATATCCTAGCTGGAGGTCATACTTTGGCATATACAGAGCCAGTAATTTGTATACAGTGGAGTTCTGCTGCTCTTCTGGTTTTCTTAGGTTAAGTCTATATCATATAGTATATCATACTCAAGCTCATATTGCCTCCTAAACTACCCCATCATCCTCAATTCAGAGATGAGCATTTGAAGCTCAGTTTCAGCCCAAGCCCTTAAGCTCTGCTGATGTCAAAGCTCTTTCCTTGGTCAGTTTGTAGAGTGGTTTGAGTGTGTCTCTGAGAGGATTGTTCCTGAGATGGGATACAGGGAATCCTTCCTCTGGTCTCCCATGGTCTCAGCCTTTTTGGACTCTTCTGCTCCTGCTCTGTGTGATGTTGGACATCAGGTTTTCCTTTTGCTCATTTTTTCCCATGTATTAAAGTTTAAGTGAAAGCTGTTATTGAGCTATTCACTCCTTTCAGTGAGTGACAGGGTTTGGCTTATCCTCACCAGGGTATTGGCACAGAGACTGTAGGATGGCTGCAGGAAGGAAGATTTTGGCTGGCAGTGCCTTCTGTGGTCCCATCTTCAGTCTCTCTTCAGGGGTAAGGTACAAACCATTCATCTTGTTCCACCTCTCCTCGGGCACTTCTTGGAGGAGTCAGAGAGAGTCTCTGGGAGATGCTGCTTTTGAGTTTGTTATGTGGCAAGAATTCTACATGGTGGAGTGATCATTGAAACAAAACAACTTCTGCTGACAGGTCTGACTGTGCTCATTGCTTTTGTTCATCTTTGGGAGCTCAGTAGAACCTCCAGGGTTTTTGTTTGAAAACTTTACATTGTTGTCTGTTCAACTATGAGAGAAGTGAAAACAGCAGCTATGCTAGAAGTTTTATTGAAGTACAAAAAATGAAACAAGCAATCTAAAATGGCTAATAAAATGGTGCCCTGTGCCCCAAACTACAAGCAAGAAATGTTATATTAGAACTGATACCTAATCTAGCAGATAAAGCAGCTCGTGTCCATACATAAAATTAATTAGGCACAAAATACTATGTACAGGCAGGCAGTCCCCATTATCCCTGAGGTTTTATTCTTTGTAAGTAAAGATAAACAGAACCAAAATATTAATAGTGGTTTTTTTCAGTAAAGCATAACCTACACTATTTTTCTCTCTATCACATAGCAGGCACCTTAGGTTATGCATTAAAATTTCTGATGTGTTATGGATGAGAAGATATCATGCACCTGTGTTCTCTCTAGTGTTTCCTGATTGGAAAGCTTGGACAGGGAATAGAGAAATTTTCTGGCTCTGCCCTTGAGTGTGGTGGGTCTGCTCCAGGGAAGCCTGCTGTGTGCTCCCCTCACCAGTTGTCTCAGAGAACCAGAAGCTGCATATTTCCAACCAGCAGTAGAAATATTAGCCCCCCACATTTGTAACATCTGTCTTCCTTCAAATTATCATTATATGGCAGAATAAGAGGAGGGTCTCAAGTGTACCTCCCTGAATGGACCATTGTGTCTTCAATTCATCAAAACTCTGCTATAATTTCCTTTTCTTTATGCACTGGCTTTTTCTTCAAGCACATCTCTTCCCCATCTCTTCCACACAGAAGGAGTCTGTGTTTCCTCTGTATCTTCCCTCCTCCCATCAGTGCTACTTTGCTCCCTTTCTAAGCCCTTAGGTTGGCCAAACAATATCTGCTGCATTCCCCATGGGTGGGGGTCTCATGTCACTTCAGATGCCATGAACCATGTGGACCTCAAAATGAGAGCCAAACACATTTGCACTGACTGTGGTTTAATACTGTGGGTGAGGAAGGGCATCCATGTGCTCCCCTGAAGCAGAGAGGGCAGCCAGAAATAATTTGCAGTTGGATTTTTAGATGCAAATAAAACTGCAGACTGCATGCAAATGTAAAGCACCTCAGCATGACAGGGCACTCTACACAGTTGTGTCTACAGATACCCACCAGCACTAAGACAGGCTTAGCTACCAAAATCTCATCCTCAGCAATTTTCCTTGCTGATCCATGGGATCAGGATCATGGCAGTGCCTTCATGCTGCATTTTGCACACAATATTTTGTCATCTGCTTCCAGGGGATACATTTTTGAACATTGCATTGCTCATATCCAAAATATACATAACTTTAGAACTAGTAATTATTTCTGATATATTCTGGCATATCTGGCGAAAGCTTTCAAAGCTTTCATGGAAAGAAACACAGTAAGTAAGAGATGGTCCATCCAAAGGAGCCACACAAAGACATCATAGAGCAAAGATAATTTCAACTTGCCTTCCAATCAAAGGGCTTCAAATCAGGGAAAGTTTGTGATTTATTTCTTGCTTCCCAAGGCATCAGGAGAGCAATGGACAAGGACCTGGAAAAGCAGGAAGATCAGTCTGGGGGGTGGTCATGCAGGGCAGCAAGGCCAGCAAGTCATTTTGCATGTAGCTCTTCTAGAGCTAGTCCCAAGGTGCCCTAAAGGAGCCTGGACTCAAGAGGAAATAAGAGTCAATAAATGCAGCTTTATACTAGCCAAGTAGAGATGTCTACCTGTGCCCAACAAATCTCCAATTCACAGAGAAATAAAGTTTCCAAGCATCTTTTCTTTTTTTTTTTTTTTTTTTTTTTTTTTTTTCCCCTAAGGAAGTTGTTAATTAAAGGTAGTGCAGATGAGCAATAAGTTCCTCCTTCAGATTTTTAAGTTCCAGAAATGCCTGAAATCGACCTGCACATAATAAAGAAAGCGATAAAAGAAAACAGTGCATTGCCTTGTGCGAAAATCTCCACATCCCACTTTTATTCAAAGCCAGGCACAGTGGTAAATTAGGCACAAAGGACTTTGTATTTCTGTGTGGTGTGGGTACCAGCTCCTAAAACAGCTTGAAGCACTTGCAAGGCAGGCTGTTCCCAGCAGAGAGGAGCAGGAGCAGCAGGGCTCAGCTGTGCTGCGTGCAGGATGCTCAGAGCTCTGGGGCAGAGCAGATGGAAACAGTCCCAGCCTCTCTTTTATTTGCTTGCCTTTATTTCTGGCTGTGTAGATAAACACTGGGGGACTGTGCTCACAGGGAAGTGTAAACACTCCCAGGCAGCCGGGAGAGCCCAGAGAGGAGGAGGCAGGGATGGGAAGTGTCAGGGTGTGTGCTGTGCCAAGGCAGGTTCAGCACCCTGTCCATCAGCCCCAGGAGGGCACAGCCACCCTGGTAGTGACTCCTGGGCTCTGCTTCACTGGGGGCTTTGACCATGGCTGCCAACATCCTGATCAGTGGGTCAAAGCACAGGGAGGCTGCTCTGCTGGCAGACAGCTCAGTGGCCAGGCAGAGGGCTCCATTTTCATCCAAACCTGGTTACACTAATTTCCATTCCAAAACATCAATGAAGGCAATGGGGTTAAAGGAGAATTCAGCTGATTTTAAATGTCTGGCTTCCAAAAAAATTGAAACAATCTATTTGAATTTTGACATAGCATTTCTTTTGCTATGTCAGAATTTTTATAAGAGAAGGAAGCACTGCATGCCTATGAGAATATTTTTGCTCCACCTGTATCATCCCATGTAATAAAAGACATTAATTCTCCCCACAAGTCATGCTTGACCATAAAATGAAATAATTTTCAAAACAAACAAAAAAAAAAAGCTATTTCATTACTTCAATGATTTGTGCTGCTTAGATCAAACTGCTGAATTTTGTATTTTTTATTTGAGACATTTTTATTTTTTATATTCTTGCATGAAAAAATATTATCACATTATTTCATTTGATTTTCTGGCTCCACAAGGAGGCATTTTCCAGTAGAAAAGTATTTTTGAGTCAGCTCTTTTTAAAAACCCATCAATTATTATAATTGTCCCAGTGCATCCTAAGGACGTTTAATTAGTGGTACACTGGAGAGGGGCTGAGCAGTATAATTTAGTAGTTATCCAGATTTTTGGAGTACTTTGCTGAATGTTCTAAAGTATCTGTATCTAGAAAATTGGAAAAAAGAAAGCCAACTGACCTTAAGGTAAAGGAGAAAGCAAGCCTGTGGTTGCTCAGGGGACAGGTGCAGTGGTTGCTTGTAGAACAGATACCAAAGCACCAGAGCAGATCCAGGAGCTCCAAGTCTAACCAACCGCCTGGAGTAGGAAAGGAAATACTTTTAAAAGCTGTTTGCTATATCATGAGTGTTTAGGGCCAGTTTTTCAGTTACTACTTCCACAGCTTACCCAGATCATCCATTCCAGAGGCTGGAAGGGAGCAGCTGGCACAGGTGCCTTGTGTTCCTTGATTTCAGAACAGCCTTGCCATGCATTTCATGGTGTTCCCATGCTGTGCTCCTCTTTCTGTCACTGCCAGTGATGCTAAAACAAAATGATCTCTATTTTTCACTTGTGGGAACTGATTCAGGGCTAAAGCAATACAAGGAAAAATAAATTCTATGTCTATCAAGAACTCATTATTGCAACAATAGGATATTAATAATTTGTTTCCGCTGGAAAAAGCAGAAAGGAAATGTCAATAACATTTACCAGTATGAATACTCTGAGAATTGCTACACATTTAATTACAGCTTTGGATTTAAAAGTCTCTTTTTTCTCTCTCTCTAAGCAAACACAGTTTATTCAACCAGGAACAGAGTTCCTCTATCGTCAGAAAAAACCACAAGATATCTCCTATCTGCCCTCCTGGGAAGCAATTTCAAATATTTGTGAGGTAAGAAATCATTTCAGGCTGATGTTTTAACTGCATTTCCAGCTGCTAGACTTTGCTTCCTGCCTGCCTGTTTCAGCTTTTCCTTGGTTGCTGCCAAGCCCTGCTTCTGTGACATCTAGTCTAGGTTGGCCACTTGCCACTTTTCCTTCCAGCCTCTGCAGCCTGGTGAAAAAGACATTCCTGCTCCAGGAGTGACCACAGTGGTGGCAGGCAGCTTGGGCACGGGCACTGCTCCTATCCTGGACTGAGAGTGACTTTAGAGGCAGGAGCAGCTCAGCAGCCCCAGTAATTGCAGTAAGAATGAAAGAAGCCAGGCAGCACCACCACAAATGTACAGCTGAGGGAAATGACAGCCCTGGCACAGAATTCCCACTGGGACTCCCCAAATGGCAGAGTCACCCCTGCACCACTTTCTGGGGGCTCCTTTCTCATTTAGCTTCTCCACAGGCTCTCTGACTTCAGACACACATCCCCAGGAAACACACTGGAATTCCTCTGAAACAGGATGCTGCCTGCAGTGCTGGCTGGGTTCCTGTGAGCTGCCAGGACCAGCAAGAGCAGGGCCTGCAGTGCAGCTGGCACTCAAAAAAATCCCCCAAAACAGCACATCTCACTGAAAATGGCTGTGTATGCATGCACCTGGGTCTTCAACCCTGGAGGTGAAGCTGGGAGAAAACCCAGGGTAGCACTGCAGAGCTACATTTTGTACCTACACATGGACCTGCACAGGGTGAGGCAGCAATTTGCTAATTGAATGGTGTTAACACTGACTTCTAAATCACAGAAATATGTTATAGTATGTCTGTAGCCATAGGCTGAGCATGAGCCAGTTATTAGTGAAGATAATTAGGCCAACACTAGACTGTCATTGCTTCTCTTGAAGCTACAGAGGTTACATTTTCCAGCCCACAGTATCCAGATTTCTATCTAGTTCTGCATAATTTGCTCAGGATTTTAAGTCATTAAGTGAGCCATTTTTTTCCTCCTAGTTTCATTAAACAAAGTGACACAAACTGTGTGCAGAAAACCTCTTTCTTTGCCAGCCATTAATTTTTTCAGGCATTAAAATAGCACCTGATCAGCTTCTCTTGCAACACACAGCTTGCCTTGTTAATGTTTCAACAGAAAATTTGCTTTGCTACAGGGAAAAATACACATGGATATAGTCCCTTCTGATACCCATCTTATGACAGACCATAAGAGGGATGTAGGCAATATCTATAAATCATTAAATGCTTGCAGAAAGTGAACAGGAACTAGTTTGTCCAGGTGGTTTTTGTTTAGCAAAAACTGGATTATATCAAATAACACACAGAAAGTAACTCCTATTTACACAGCACATGGACTATTGCCACTGACATCACGTCTGCACTGAATACAAGCTTCATCTGTTTTTTTCTTCTTCTGCCCAAATGAAACAAAGAAAAATGGGACATTCACATTGTCTCTTGAGCCAAATGCTCTCTGCTCTTTCTTTTTTTACTGGACTGTGTTCCCTGGGATACAAGTTTCCCAAAATTCCTGGGAAGAAAGTAACATCTCTGGTAAATTTGCACAATTATCAGAAAGTAGAACCTGCTGTCTCAGGTATTTTCATCTAGTATCTTTACCTCCAAAAGATCCATGTCTATTCAAAATATTTTTTAGACCTTTCATATTTGCATTTTGACAGGAAAATTAGCCCACCTGTGGGGTTGTGCAGCACATGGGGAGGCTCAGACTTTGTCATTTTTAGCTGTTGCTTTAGCATGGAAAAGAGGGAGACTTCAATTTAATCAGTTTCCTGTTTGAATGACATACAAGCCTGAAACAGGGAGAAATTTTGGGCAGTGTTTTTAATGCACATCAGTGCATTTTACAGCAAGTAAAACAAGGCAATCTCCTGGCCCCTGTAACATGATTTAGCCTGATTAGGACTGCCTAGCTCCTTTCTCACTGCAACCAACCAAGAGCAATATAGAGCCATCCATAATATGTGTGCCTTGCAGAAGGAAATAGCTGCATCCTGATGTGAAGGAACCTGGCTTGGATTGTCCACCCATTGTTGGTTTTGTTATAGCCCAGTTTGCACAGTCTGCAAGCACAGGGAGTAAGGGACAGGCTTTGAGCCTTAGGAATGCACACTCAGGAATGTTTTGGAATGTTTTGGAACAAGGTGCTCTGGGGTACAGCAGGTGGATTGGCCAAACTGTCTCTGACAACCTTCTGGCAGCTGGCATAGGTGATCAACAAGCATGGTCCTGACCTTCCTGTTTGCCCTTGATATTTTTTTGTAGACACAGTATGTCTGCCATACATCAAGGGTTTGGAATATTTAGGGTACTTTGGGAAAGTTATATACTGTTTATGGGAGCTTTGCAGCGCCTCAAGGGGCTGCAAAAGAACTGGAGAGGGACTTTTAACACGGGCATTTAATGATAGAACAAGGGTTAATGGCTTTGAACTGAAAGAGGGTAGGTTTGGATTAGAAATTAGGAAGAAATTTCTTTTACTTTGAGGGTGGTGAGGAACTGAAACAGGTTTATCAGAGCCCCATCTCTGGAAGTATTCAAGGCCAGGTTGGACGTGCTTTTGAACAGCCTGGTCTAGCAGAAGGTGTCCCTGACCATGGCAGGAAGGTTGGAACTCAGTGATATTTAATTTCTTCCAACCCAAACTATTCTATGATTCTAAGTTTATAGCTCTAATGTCACCCATCTGTTTGTGTGTGTGTATCTGTGTTGGTTAGATAAACACCCTGGGGCTTATCCAAGAAGAACTTCAGAAGTCCTTTTCCTTCTGAGGTCCCTCTCTGACTTGAACTGACAGGATTTTCTGAGGGCCAAGTAGTCATGATATGTGGCTGACACAATTCTGAGAATTTGGGCTATGCAGAAGAATTATCCACCCCCAGCTGAGTGCAGAGAGGAAGTGAGTAAATGCCACTGCAGCAGACAGGGCTCTGCCAGGCTCCATCAGCCCTAGGGCATCTCTATGCAACCTGTAGGTGGTTGGAAACACCTGATGGTTCATTAAATGGAGAAAATGCTGCTGGGACACCTTGTGCAATGGAAGTGCCTGTTGGAAGGGGTTTCACATGTAATAGAAAGAGTCATAGGGAGCCACTGACTCTGCAAAAGCCAGGCTAAAAATACCCATGTGCCGACATCAGCTTCCTTTTATTTTTTTCTTAGAATAGCAGAAATGACCTTGGCACAAAGCACTGCCTGGAGGCAAATGACCAGGTGGGATTAATGGCCCTTGACTTAATTTCTGCCCATCAGCACCTCCCAGCCAGTCATTAATCCTGCTGAAATGGTCTGTGCATTGATTATTATTGATTCATTCATTGATTGTGTCCAGGGTCTGAAGTTAGAAGTTGAAGTACTGAAGGCACCCTGGAGACTCTTCCAATAAGGTGAGTTTGCTTAATTCATAGACTATTTGAGGCACTTTAAAAAGAAGCATCATAAAAAGAGGTAGAAAAGGCAAAGAGCACTTATGGGACAATGAAACCCAGATTCCTGGGCTATTAGAGTTGATGGCATGCACCAAATTACTTCAAGCAGGCCTGGTACAGAAAGCAGGAGCACAGAGGAGTTTGATGTGTATTACATGTGTCACTTCCCAAAATTCCAGGCAAGAAAGCCCCTCAGATAATCTGGGTGTAGGGCAGGGAAGGCATTTGTGGGGTCAATGTCCCACCTCTCTTGCTGAAGACATCACTGTTTCCTTTGCCTTCAGAAACACAGACATCCTCATTTTCTGCACATTGCCTGGGCACGTTTAATTCCTCTTCCCTTGCACTTGTTGCTGTCTGTCCTCATCTGCTCTTCAGGGAGTTTGATCTGAATAATTAATATCATACTTTTCAGGAAACCAGACTGATTGCTTTTAATACCTCCTTTATGAACAGGATTTGCAAATTGTAAAAGAGAGAAAAAACAGTTTAAAAGACAATATGGTTTAATAACCTGACACCTCCACATTTTTTCTTCAAGTTGCTCTTCTGGGATTCAGTGTAAAGGATAAATTAAAAGTAGCAGTATCATCTTTGGATGAGTTATTTCACATATTTTGATATATCAAATGACAAGAATATACATTAAAACCACTGGTAGAAAGTATTCCCAAATGTACATTGCTGAGGTGCTTCCAAAATGCTGATGGCTGCCAAGCACTCTGTGGTGATACCAACACAATTGGACAAGTTGTCCTGTTTCTGAAGAATGTGGGTACATTTTGAATAACAGAAAAGAAATAGAGTAGTCTTTTTAAGGAATTACTCCTCTGTTTCACATACTTTACCATTAAAATATGAGTACTGTTCTCTTCTTCCATAAGATACATGCATATATTAAATGCTGTAGAATGCAATGAGTTCTTTGGATAGGAAAGTCTCCCAACCTACTATTGTGAATAGGCAATAAAGGGTTCTTTTGGTGAGATTAACTGTCTCCAAAATATCACACTGTGAGCTGTTTATTCAGAAACTATCAAATCCACATAATCAGTTCCTTACAAAAATAGTGCCTCGTGTGGGAGAACAAAAAACAGACTTGAGAAAGTTGTACTCTCTGCAAGTCTGAGGTCAGTTCTCAAGAACATTTTTCTTGTGAAACTATGGTTCTACAGTAAAAACTGTGATGCCTAAGAGGTATTGTATGTACCTATATAATGCATACATCATTATAGTCATCTTCAGTCAATTGGAAGAAATAGGTATTTTCAGGATGTGATTTTAATGAATCTGTTTTATGCATCCACCTTAAGATGAGGTGGCACCTGAGACCCACTCTCTGTTTTCTTTAAACACTAATGGGAGCTTGAGCTGTCTAGGTCTCTTGTGTTTTTCTAAACATCCACACTAAGGTAGAAGAGTTTCATATCTAATGCATGACAAGTGTCACTGCAGTCCAGTGCTGACATCCACCATCTAGTGAGTAGGAAATGAATCCACACAGCAGGGGTGCAGAGCAGAGACTGGTCCAGATTATTTTCTCAGTTTCTCATCCCTCCATTTTTTGTAGAACAGGGAACATACAACTAGACTGCTGTTTTTCCAGTTTCATATTGGATAAAGGAAGATGAACTTCACAATCTCCTGTACTTCAGGAAAAAGGTGCAGAGTGACTGTGAGATTCTTGGCAGTGCTGGTCTCTGAGAGTCCCTCCCTGAAGCCCCAAGATAAACCCCTTGACTTGGAGAGCTGTGATGCTGCCTTGGTGTGAGACAAGTTAGGAGGAATGATCATATCCTGCTGGAAAACAGAAACAGCCCTACAAGACAGGTCTTGTGGATCTCACTCTAAGATGTTTGTTTTTTCCTGATCTGCAGTGACAGCCTAGGAGTCTAATGGAGTCACGTGAATTCCATGAGGTGGAAGACATCTAGAAGTTCAGTGCCATGATGGCAAGCTATGCAAAATATGCAGCTTCTGTGGGTTTAGCCTTGCTTATTTATGTCTCAATGCAGCAACAAAACCTTGCTATTTCCTGGCTGTGAATGCTTTGTCTCAATGTGTCTGGTAAGCCTCTTTCCCAATGTGGCAGGGGATTGAATTCATCCAGAGAAATACCAAAAATGCAGGAGATGGAAGTAATGCTGTGGTCTTCTCAACATTTGGAGATACCTGTGCTCAAGTATCGATGAATGCAGACCATGTTTTGTGACCACCGAATTTCCTCCCTTTGGTTGAGTCTACTGAGCTTTGTCTGGTTGGTTTTATTCCTTCTGGGATCCTGCCACAGTTAATAGAGATGTAATTTGGCAAGGCTCTGGAATCTCCATGGTCTACTCTCTCTGCTCAGATATTCAGATAATTGTTTTTCTCAGCCCTGCTTTCTTCTCGTTTTTATTTTTTAGAACTACTGAAAGGCTTTTAGAGTTTTCACAGTCCTGTTCAAAGATAAGTGACAAAGGCAAGTGTTACTGATAGTGCCATCCTGAGCAGAGAGCTGCCACATCATACCCTCATTCCCAGTGTCTCTATATCCTCAAAGCTGTGAGATTCCCAGAGTAAAAAATTGTAATATTTTAGAAGACAGCATACATTGGCAGGTAAATCTTAATGAAATTACTTCTAATTAGCACTTCCAGCAGATGACAAATCCTTTAGTCACAGCAGAGTATCACCTGAAAATGTGCATGTTCTTGTTTTGCCTTTGAAACCATCAAAGAAAAATCATATTTATTGCTTTGACTCTATTGCCATAATTTTTCATGAGAAATAGAAGAAAGAAATGAGTGGAGAAAGGCAGGAATGGATATGAAAAAATGAAAAATGGCTTTGGCAAAATGAGATCTACTTTGAATGGAGCATTGCACTCCATTCTGCAGTCAATTTCCTATTTCTAACAGGTACTATCTCACTCTCTTCCACTCACACCAAAATTTCTTCATGAACTTTATTAAAAAGCTGAATTGTGAATCGCAATGAAAAGCAACATGTTCACATGTTTATTCAGATCCCTTATCTCCATCTGGAAATGTTAATTGGAATTCCAACATTAATTGGAACTTCAACATTAATTGGGATTTGCTGGAATATTTCCAGGCTGAATTGGTTCTCTTTATCAGGGAGAACATGTTCCCTTTAGAGAGCCTAGGAAGGGAAATCTATTCACTCTTATGCCAAAACCTGTGGAAAGACAAACAAAACAAGAAGAAACAGAGAAAGGGATGATCAGGGGGAACACAGAATAAGTTAATTTTCCTTCCTGCCCTCTGGCCCAGATTTCCAAAATGCTAAGTGCATCTCTCCTGTTTGCTTACATGGGCACTTTCTCAGGTCTGAGAAGGTATCCAGGTCTGAGTCTTTACCCTGACCACAATCCAAGCTTTGTTTTGGCACTGTAGAGTGAAACAACTGACTGTAGTGGATTATGCATTCCAGTTTTCACCAAGGCCAAACTATGACATAGTAAACCCCTCAACAGTAAGGGCCATTGTTAAACTACAGAACATGAGTGTGAGTGCCTCAAAGAAGAAAAACAGAGTGCTTGTTTCAAGACAAAGGAGGAATAGGTTAATCCTAATTAGAAGTTGCCCTTAGGTCCATTTAGAGCCCCCCAGGGCACTGCACCCACAAATATGTCATTATTTATCTTGAGCACTCCGATGGCTACATGCCTGCTGAAAAAGTATACACAAAGGTTGATTGCCAGCTCATTCTAAATATGTCAGGCTTCCATTTGTCATGATCCAACGTTCAGGGACCACACAGGCTCTGCAGCAGTCCCAGAGAAGGAGTTTGCCTCCTTTTGCTCAAAGCTCAGATTTGTCCATGCGTGCTTTTCTTGCTATTGTTGTTCCAAACTATTCCTCTGTGCATGAAAAGGGACAGGTATCTTCAGAAGGCAGCTGAGATCTTCAGGCTGTTGAACTGCCTTGAGAAAACACTGCTTTCATTCTGTTGCCTAGACAGGAACAGGGTAGGTCCATGACTGATTAAAAGCAGCCAGAAACTTCAGATGATGTGTTCTGTTTATCCTAAAGTGGTACCAAACCATTCCATCCATCTAAATAATGTTTCATATCAATTCCTATTCTTTCTGTCTCTAAATACAGCTGGTGGTAGAGGGAAAACACATTAGATCACTTTACATTCTAAATGTTTAAATTCTACCACTCACTAGATTGATAAATTTTCTTTGTGTGGAGGAAGTCAGTAATATAATTACATGGTCTAAAAATACTGGGATCTGATAAATTTTAAGTGTATTTGTGAAATTTCTTTACTGACAATGACTCTTGATACAAAGTAAGAGCTTAATAGGGGTTTTGCTGGGATCCTCTTTAACCATTCAAAATGAGAATTTGTCACTGTTATAATTTTACTTTTTATTTACATTTCACTCATTGCAATTATCCAAAAAGTGATTTGGCAATACCTTAAAAAGTACCCTTTCCCAGTTTAATCATCACAATTCCCCCAACTCCATCTGTTAAACCTGAGGGGCTGCACAGGTGGCACACCAGCTGAGCATTCCACAACATCCTCCTCCCTGCACAGAGCTCTTATCCACTGGGACTGCAAAAAAAGCCACATTACCATATTGTCTATACATCACCACTGAGAATATCTGGATGGTAAAGTTAAGCATGTGGTTCTGCTTCTTTTTGAATCTCAGTTTCATTTTTTGGTTCTCCGTATTTTAGCTAGCACAAGTCTTTATGTTTCTAATTCTCCATATGTGAACAGTTGCTTTTCTGTGAAATAGATCTCTTTAGTGTAAATATTTGAAATAAGAATGTTTCCCTCCATATTTTTACATCAGGTTTTTAATGTAAAAATCAAATGACAGATCTCTTTATATTCATGCTTTCCTAGTATTTTTTTCCTAATTGCATCAGAACACTAGCTTACAGTACCTATGTGTTTTGCCAAGTGATAGAACAGGTTTTCTGCTTCTTGCTTAACTGCATTTTGTTAATTGCTTTTCATTTTGAAAATATGTTTTTTTTCTCCATTTCCATTTTTTCATCTTTTTTTTGTTTTTCTGCCTATTTTATTCCTTCAGTATCTTTGCTTATTATGCCTTTTCAATTACTATTGTTTTTGGGGTGTTTTTTTTGGGGGAGTTATTTTTTATTGTCTCTGCCTTTTTCTCTCTTTACTGGAATAGTATGAAAGAATATTTTGTCATAGCTTTGAAATCTTTCATTTTCTTCTAGAAGACATGAGTTAAGGTCAGTGGAACTTACTAAAAAAGGAAACTATGTGAAGCTTTATGGCTATATGTGGCAAAGTGAGTTCAGCAATTATAGTCGACTCAAGGCAGAATTGCAAGCTTCAGACAGCTTATTCCAAAGTTTAATTTGATTTTATGATTTCTTCCTGGCATACTTAACATTGTCTGAAGCTAGGCAGGGTTTAGTGGTTTTGTTTGTTTGTTTTTTTGTTTCTTGGGAAAATTCGATTACCAGAAGTTGCCAATATTTCAATTGAAATTGAAATATTTCCTTGAAGAGTGACAAGATTAGGAGAGCATTAATTCTCTCAGTTTGGAGTGAGCTTTTATTGCTGCTTATGTGCTATACAGAAGTTTTGCTTTTCCTAGTGCTTTGCTTAGAATAGATAAGTTCAGGCTCCTGATAAATATTGCTGCCTCCAAAAACCTCTGGGTATTTTCTCATTCTCACTTGCATTTTACATGGCTCTGCCTTAGATTACCTCTGAAATCCCTACACAACTGCTTTGTCTGATCCAGCTGCAGCTCAGCTGAGTTTTCCTGTGGGCTGACACAGAATCAGATTGCTGTTCATCAGCAGATGTGTCAAGCTGTTCAAAGACAGCATCTCTGGTGATGTAAATCCCTCTTTAGGCACTGACTGTAGCGCTCGTTACCATAGTACCTGCAACTCCAAACTTTATAAAGTAGACACTGCTCCAAGAGAGAGAAATATCACTGCTTCAGCTTTCATGGTGCAGGAAATGGAGTTATGCTAAGCTGGGAACAGTGGGAGCCTGAAAATAGTAGTCTGAGGTTTTTCCCAGATTAAAGACTGAGGGAAGTCACCAGTGCAGCTCCGTTAAGTCCCTGCTCTGAAATTTGTCCTGGAGGAAGCTTCCACTGTTTACTGGTTAAGCACAGAGCCTAAAGAGACAACCTAAATATACTAGCATCATGCTGGTACTCTGAAAAGAGCAGGAATCAACAGAGAGTTTTCTTGTTACAGCAAATAAATTCTGTAATGGTTTTGAAATCAAAACCAGTAAGCGACTCCAAGTCAGAAATACAATTTAATTGGAAAAAAGGGAAAAATAAAATACATGCAGTAGTACAAAAGAAAAACCATTGACAGAGTCAGAATACAACCTGACACCCCGCTAGTTAGAGTGGTGGTAGCAGTCCAGATGAAGTGCTCTTGTTGAAGTAGTGATCCTGTAAAAAGGTCTGGTAGCTCTTGTCCTCTGGGTAAGGGCTGTTTGGTGTTCCAAATCTCAGTTTTTATCTGGGTATGAAATATTTGGCTCCTCTCCCTGGCTGGAGCATCTCCCAAAGGGATGATGTAATTTTATCAGTCATGCAGTGGGACCCAGTGTCCCATTAATAGGAGATATCTCCCTGGAGGAAGGGTGGGTCTTGGGAAAGACAAAGAACATTGCCCTATCTGTTTTTTAACAGCTGGCCCATTAGCAGAGGATATCTCCCACAGAGATAAGAATCACTGCCCCACCTGGTTTCAGCAGATGGTGATAGAACACGAACCTTTGGTCATAAATTTACACTGTAACCTGGGACACCTTCCCACTGAATTTAACGCCCAGAGCAGCCCAGCCTCTCTGCTCTCTCTCCCCACCCCTGGAGAGCTTTCCTACCCTGTTCTACACTTTCTGCCCCTTTTGTGATGGTCCTTCCCTCCCTGCCCTGTGTGCTCAGCAAAGCCAGCAGGCACTGAGGGCAGCCCCCCTTGGTACCTCTGGCACCCTCACCTTGCATTCTGCAGTTCAGAGCAGCTCACCACTGCTGTGGGTTGGAATCTTGATGCTGTCTCAACCCTAGTGAACAGTGACCACATTCACCCTTCTGGCTGAGCACAAAAAAGGTGTCATTTAGACCACTTGACTTTAACCAGACGTGCAGCTGAAAATGTTTGATGGCAGTCTTTAAAATCTTCCTGCACAACCCCTATAGACAAGATGTGACTTGTGTGAATGCTAATGAAATTTAAATGTCACGAATGCACAGTGTCATTTTGAAATTGCTAAATGTTCAGAACAGTCCAGATCCTCTAAGGCATTTGAATATTTAGTTTCTTGCAAACAACAGCACCCATGAAGCTAAATCCTTTGGGGCAGATGTAATCTGTGTTATTGTGGGATGTTGGAATGAATGCACACCAGACAACTTGCTGTCAGGCCTAAGAGGAGCCTTATGTTGCTGCATCTCCCAGTGTTACCCAGCATCATCTTTCAGCTCACGATGCCAAGTCTAACTTTCCAGAAAGCTTCCAGCTCCCAAAAAAAGCAAAAATAAATTTTTAAAATATTAAGAGACTACTTGGAATACAGGATAAACCTCCACAAGAAAGGAAAAAACACTTTCCCTTCTCATATGTATTTCTGCCTTTAGTGAAATAATGTTCACTGACAACAGTTTGTTCTTGCAGTTCTTCCTTTTAAGGCCTTTGCCATCTGGGATGCCTAACTCCTCCTCTTCTAGAAGAGGACATTAACATCTGCTGACATTGACCTTGACCTTCTTTACATTGCAGTATTCTTGAAGCATTATGTTCTGCATACTTCACACACCAAATCCGAACAGTTACACAGTTTCTTCTCTTGGAAAATCATATTTTATGACTAGTCATGACTTCACTATCTAGGAGAATAAAAATAAATTATATTTATGCCACCAAACTACAATCCTGATTTTGGTTCTGTGACTCTTTCATGAATTGTATTTTGGAGTTGGCTATAATAGAAAATGAAAAATAGGTATATGACAGCTTTCTTATTTAAGTGCATACTGGGGGTGAATGTTCTTGTTGTGTTTCCTCACAACTTTTCCAGGATACAGCATCAAGATGAGCAGCCACAATGGGAAAAATCTGTTTATTTTTAACTTAACTTTTATTGTGCCAGCCTGAAACACCTGGCATTTCTTAAAGTTTAAGACAACAACATCAAGCACATCACTGCTAAGCAAACATGGAAATTAAGTAAGTTTATAATTCCACAGGTCATATTCCACCATTAGTGCATTGGCAGAGGAGCTCACAAACTGTTGGGTTAATTGCTTTATCTTAGTTTATTCTTCTTGATTTTTCTCTGCCTTAGAAATATCACATCTAGGCTTTGAAGGAAGCAGTTCCTCTCCTCATCAGCTGTACAGTGCCCAGGGGCAATTCAGTCCTGTGCTCTTCCTTTCCACTTCCACCTCCAAAGGCAACAAAAATCAGGAATGTGGGTCCACCAATCCATAATGCCACAGCTGGCATTTATCTTACCTTCCTTCAGACATCTCCAGTGTAGGTTTGTTCATTTGAGATGGTCAACTTGACCTGTCTTTACAGTCAGCATGGAGAAGCAAGCACTTTTGGGACATTGATTCCTCTGCCTTGTTTTGGCTCTCAGCTTTAGGAAAAAGGAATTATGCCTTCAACTGTCTGTACAATAGATGCTGGATCTTCACTGGGCACTACAGAACAACTAGTCACTAGAAGTGACTTGTTTTAGTTAAGGGAAACAGTGTCACAGCTTGCTGGTCATTTGTGTTTAGGAACTTTCCTTCCATGTAAGTAATTTTTTTGCTTGCTTTGCACCCTGGGAGCAGCACAGAGGAAGTTTATCCAAAATGTTTCCCAATTACTTCAAGCCCTACAGGAGATCTCATAGAAATCAACTCAACTGGACTTGGGAAATTTGAAGGACACTGTGGTCAAAAGAAGATGAACTTGAGCAGAATCTGATTTTATGTTTCTCTGCATTTAAACCAAAAATGGAAGGAGAAGGAGTCACAACAGAAGGCTTCATGTTAAAGCTGAGATTCATAACCTTCACACCACAACAAACCCTTCAGAAATTGTGATTGTTTCACAGCCACAGAAGTCATGAAGGGTGGAAGCAAGGTAACTCTCAGTCTGTCACTCTGGCAGTTGTCTGGGACCCAGCCAAATATACAGTTGTTTTTTTTTTTGTTTGTTTTTTTTTTTCCTTGAGACTCATTTTTGGTTCAAATGTGAAAGATATTAGAGATGTGGAAGATTTCATCAGAGCCTATCCAAGAATGGGTCTTCAGCAGGTGTTAACTGTTATCACTCTTTTGAAGCCATAAAAATATTATGCATCATATTCTCCTATAGTGCCTCTTTTTACAAGCAAATAAATTTGCAGGCTGGAGGAAATGGCAGACAATGCTGCTGAATAAAAAATTATTTCAAATACCAGCACTTTTCATAGTATCATCTCTCCATTCCACAAAGGCAAACAACAGTAAGACAGGGTGTAACATTTGGATTAAAAACCTGCTTTGATAACTCCTGAATGAAATGTCATTGCTTTAAGGATAATTTCACTATTTTAAGCATGTGACTCAGTTTTGTTTGCAGCTTGAAGAACACAGTATTGTACAATGAAATTATCTGCTATGTACAAATAAGACTCGGTGCTATTTGGAGCTACTTATTTGAGCAAAGCTACCAAAGTAGAAATCATTTGCTGATGATCAGCACTGTGTGTTCACTGCACCACAGGAGGTGACTTCTTCTAATTTCATTTTAGCCAGAGTTCAATTTTCACTTCACTGTTTATTTGTAAACATCAAGATGATACAGACCAGATCTTTTGGATGATAATGTTCCTGAAACAACAGCTATCTGCAATTACAAGATTGAATTAGCTTCAACTTCATCATCATCTAACTCTGCTGAAATGCATGAATATATCTCCCTTAACAGCAGCTTGCATCAGTCATTTCCAGGCATTATATCTTTATTTCTGAGATAAGACAAAAAGTCTTGTTGCTGCTGAGCAGAGCTTGCTCAGAGCCCTTCCCCAGGGGGAGCCTGGGGTGCACAAGGGCTGGGAGGGGGCACAGCCAGGACAGCTGACCCCAGCTGGCCCAAGGGACAGGCCACACCACATGGGGCCATGCTTAGGCAAGGATGGATGTTCAGAGTGATGGCATTTCTCCCCCCAAATCTCAATTATGAGTGATGGAGCCCTGCTGTCCTGGGGTGGCTGAACACCTGCCTGCCCATGGGAAGTACTGAGTGAGTTCCTGGACCTGCTTTGCTTCTGTGCATGGCTTTTGCTTATTAAACTGTCTTTATTTCAACCCATAGGTTTTGCCACGTTTACCTTTGCAATTCTCTCCCCATCCCAGCAGGGCAGGCTGAGCAGGTGTGTGTGGGGCTGAGCTGCCAGCTGTGGTTAAACCACAGCAAACTGATACTCCTGAGATCACAGGAACAGAGCACAGAGCATGCATCATTCCTCAAAGAAGAAACAGCTCCTGCTGCACACTGACAACTGGCATGCAGTCTAGATATATGTGAATGCTGTCACAAAGCTTTATCAGCATGTGCTAAAGTATTCATGCCACACATAGTCCTGGCCTTCATGACCTTACAGTAAGAAAACGTGATTTTTATTAAAATTCAAACAGAAAGAAAAAGTGTTTTCACTGATTCATGCTCCCAGTCTCATGTTGGTGAGCAGCAGCATGCTTGTGGTGATCAGCCCAGCAGCCAGGTATAGGAATGCTTCTGCTGAGCTGTGAGATCCAGGTCCAGAACACCATCTGTTAAGTCTATTTTGTGTCTCTCACAATTCTTTCAGGGTGTCTAGGTTTCCAGTATCTATTTCTGCATTCTTTTGGGTCTGGCAGTGATCAGTGTCTCCATTCTGTGCCTCCTCTGTGAATCATCAGGTCATTATCTCCAGGTCTGGGCGTGTTGT
This sequence comes from Oenanthe melanoleuca, assembly GCF_029582105.1. NCBI lineage: Eukaryota > Metazoa > Chordata > Aves > Passeriformes > Muscicapidae > Oenanthe > Oenanthe melanoleuca. The sequence goes on along the minus strand of NC_079335.1, from coordinate 7,753,815 downwards.
GAAGCTGGAGGCAATGTGCTGGGGTCTTGCTGACTGCTGTGTGCCCAAAGCATTCTGAGAGCCCTGTCCCTGCTTTGTGCTCCTGCTGGTGCCTCCACACCCAGCCATCTTCCATTTCCACCACTCTTAGTTTTCTATCACAATGCTGCCCACCCTGACTAACTGAGCTGTGTGATCAACATCAAGTTAATCCTGCCAAGGAGTCATGCTTTGTTTCTTGATCATCTTTCAGCTAGTGCACTGCATTTCAATCTAATACAGCAGAACAAAATCTGATTTTTATGCATTTTTCTACTTGTTTAAAACCCTTGAGAGCTTCTTTTCATTTGCCAGGTAAGGTTGATTTTAATTTTCTTCAGCTATTGAGAATTAGATTTGTACCTAGTCTTTGCCAGCTGGATGTGGTCACTACAATAAATAACTTCTCTGATTAGCTGCTCCATTCTGAAATAGATGTTTGAGGTGAAAGAAATCATCCTCTGATGAAAAATATGTATGGGGTTTTTTTTGCCACTGGCAGTAAGAGAACTTAGATTTGCTTGCTCCAGTCAGTCAAATCTTTGTTAGTTCAGGTTGCAGGAGAACCTTTTACAGAAACACAGCTGGGACCATTTCCAAGTGCTCAGTGAGCCATAAAGACCCACAACATGCTCTGACTGTCCAGCAGTTGTCAGACACTCTCTGCAGGCCTGAGAAGGTACAGAAAATCAATGGAACTTCAGCCTGTAAGGCTATAAATAATCTGCATGATAAACTTGAAGAGTTTGAGATTTAGAATGCTTAAAATGACTGATCTAAGAAATAAAATCCTTCCTGCCCTGCTCCATCTGATCTATCACCAGAGAAGAAAGACAGACCACTGTCCTTTAACAGTGTGGACATCCAAGGCATGGAGATCTCAGCCAGAACCTGTACTTGCCTTTGCAGTGAAACAAACTGCTACCCCAGCTCTGAAAACTTCAGGAAGATTGAGGTCTGAGTTTTGTGCATCTGCATCAGAACAAAAATGAAAGTTTACCCGACTGTTTCAGTTTTTTGGGTTTTTTTGTTTTGTTTTGGTGGGTGGGGAAGACAGGAAGTTGAATAACTAAATGATTATAAAAATTCTGCTTTTGTTTGGGGATGAGAGGAACAAACCACTTTCATCCTTTTATCTTTCCTCAAAAGCCCAGACACCTTCTGCTCAAACTATGCACTGTAATGACTTGCAGTATGTTTGCCACTGTCAAAGCAGGGAGGTGAGCATCAGGCATGCCACGGTTGGAATAGTCTCACTCCCTGACTTCTTTTAACATAGCAGTCCTTCAAACCCTTAAAATCAAGAATGATTTGAGTGTTGGATAAAGGATTCTAATATTGCACAGTGTATGAACTATTCCAAAGAGGTGCTTAGGGATAGATGTCCTGTGTGAACAGCAGGCTATGGTTTGAGATATTACCTTCCAGAAGGTATTATTTTATATTTCATAATCTCATGGAAAGGAATCCTTTGGAAAGCTGTTGTTCCACTGCCTGGATGAACAGCAACAAGTAGTTTACAACGTTTATGGAAAAAGGACTCAACCTGTCATTTACAGCTGCAAGGCAACACACATGCCATGGAAAAGCAGTGTCCAAAACACAGGCAAACAGTTTTTCCAATGGTCACCACTGACTTGAATGCCTTATGGAAGCAGCTGCTTCTGAATATCCTTTTAAGCCCATTGAGCCTTGATCCAGCTGTTAAAAATAACAATGTTCTTCATCCTCCATAATAATCGGATCTCACTGGGCAGCGCTGGAAGAGCAGTTGCATAAAAAAGCTTTGGTTACATAAGAGAAGTTCTCTGCACCTCCTGCCCCAGAGGAGCAGGCAGGTCTGTGTGGCAGCCTCCAGCACAGCTCCCTGTGCTGACACTGGCACTGCCAGGGGCTCTGGCACCTCTCACCTTTGCAAAGAGCTGCAGAGAGCTCTGCCTCACCCAGGGCTGGCATTGCCTCACCCTCCTGCAGAGGAAGGTCATGGGAAGATGCTGTGTGTCTGCATCTCATAATCTGTGTATTGTCCTAGCCCTCTGGTGACTCTGGCTTTGTACAGATATTCTGGACTTTGCACTGTCTGCTGCAGTGTCCTGTGGGAGGGCACAGAGTAGGGCACTTTCACTCCTGATGTCACAGATGACCCTTGGCATCCCCTCTCAGAGCCCCTCTGATGGTGCCTGGGTCTCTGCAGCTGAGTGCCCACAGCTCCCTGAGATGATGCACCACTTTCCTTTCTCCTGCTTCCCCAGGAGCCAAGTTGACACCCACCTGGGATGTATTCTGTGGTCACATTTTCAGATTCAGAGGTCAGAAGCTCCCCAGCAGCAATGCCCTTAAGTGCATGCACAGGCTGAAACGTGCAGTCCCTCTGGAAGTCAGCAGGACATTTCACACTAAGTACTTCCCTGGACTGGTCTCAGCCTAAGCATGAACTTTGCTATTTCTCTTACAACAAGATTAACTAAGAATGGATGAAAGTAGAAACTGCTAAAACTTTCCTTTTAAAGAAGCTGAAAACAAAGACAAATATTTCCCTGAAGATTTACCGGCAGTGAGGTTGGATAAATTGTTGTGGAAAGATGTAAGACCTATTTCCACAGAAGTTTCCTACCTATTTTAAGCAGTAAACATCAGATAATATTTTTTTTTTTTTTGTATGCACAGCACTGCACTAGATGTTGCAGTTGGGTTTTACAGGATGTAAAAATCCAGGGGCAAATGGCAAAGTAGTAATTGTCTTAATGAAGAGAAATTAATTTAGCTGATCTTAACTGAACATGCATAGGCAAGATGGGGTTTGTTCTATTATTAACTCATGCCAGGAAAACTCCATAGTGTTGAGAGAAGGGACTTATCCTGTGAAACACCTGATAAATGCATTGCACCTCAGGGCATCTTTTCAGGTCTGTGAAAATCAGCCTGGTTTGTGTGAAATGCAGTAGAGATGGGCACTGTCAGGCACTGTGAGCTATTCTGTGTTCCACTGCTCAGAACAGCTTTCCTTTCCCAATGCTGACTGTGACTGAAGCCAGCCTGCTGCTATGAAAGGGTAAATTGCCTCTTTGAGGCCCTTTGGCAGACACAGTGTGTGTAAAGAGCATCCAGGCATTTTGGTTACTCACCATCATACCACAAGAATGTTGAAGAGTTTCCAGTTTGGAAAGTACAGCACCAGATCCACACCTCTGATCAGGAGGACATTAATGCTGGACTATTTATTTTTCTCAAAGACTGCCTGTCTCTGATCTTCAGTGGCAGCCACCATGGGCAGAACTTGGAGGAAGATTGCCAAAATCTGAGCTGCTGAATGTGTGGTAGATAGAAAGGCCATGCTTGAATGAATGATCAGACTGAAGTAGGAGCCTTCAGAGGGATGAGTGAGACTCTGCTTGTCACCTGTAGCCTTTAGAAGAAAGAACCATTGGACGTTTATCAGCTCCAGAAAGTGCAATCAAGAGCATCTTGGGACTTGCTGAGAATGTTTGGTCTCAGCAGCAAACAGATGCATCTGGCAAGATCACCAGACATTTCTCTTTTCAGCTGTACATGGGCTCTGACAGATGCTATGGCTTCAGTGAGATCTCTGTGAAAGCAAACCTACCTCAAATAAAACTCAAAGGTTTTGATCTGTAAAAATCATGGAAAGTTAAATTGGCATATTTCACACAGCTCTGATCTATTCCTTCTTCCTGCAGTTTGTATCATTTAGGGGACCATTTGCTCAATTTATTACAACGTGCTCTTGATTTCATTCTCCTACTTTGCAACATTGCTGCATTTTTTTCCCAGGAAGGATCACAATATAAATCACTGGGTCAGGGAATAATGAGTTTAGTATTTTTTAAAAGCTTCCCACTGTAAGTCAGAATATCGACTTGTGATTCAGCAGGTGATGGGATATAATAAGGGGATATTTTTTCCTTTAATTGCTGCTGAAAATGGAAAAAGGGCAACAGAAAGACTTAGTTTTCTGAGACAAGGATTTCAGCTTCACTGGGCTTTAGTTCACTAGAATCACCTAATAGGCTTGACCATAAAGAGCTGGACAAAGCTAAAAGAAAAAATAAACTGATGAAAGATTCCAGCAGCACTTTCCCTTCCCAGACTGAAAAATAGATTAAATATGATTCTACCACTAAGTAAACAGACAGTGAGAAAAGGCTGACCTCATGGTCTGTGAGCTGTGTGGAACAGAGGATCTCCTGGATTCCAACCCTACCTCTTCCAGACCTGTTTGCTCATGACAGCAGGGGTGAATGTTTGAAGAATCACAAAGGCCAGGAGGGACCATTAGAGTTACCTCAGTGAACTGCTGGAAACCCAGCTCTGAGGCATTTTGCCCAGAACTTTCTGCACTGAGCCAGTTGAGTATGGCAAGGGTGATCAAGGACACAGTGGGAAGCAAGTGGGCTGGCAGGGCAATGGATGGACTGTGGATTTTTTCTCAGATTAGAGGGTAAAGTGATATCAGAAGCTCTAAGGAGGCAGTAGAATCTCTCTCAGAAGCAATATGCAGGCAGCAATCCAACACCAGCACCTTGTGTCTCCCTGAGAGGGGAGCTCTGAGCTCCTGCCCAGCCCTCAGTGGGAACAGAACCATCACCTTTCAACAAGCTCATTCCTCCCTGTGGCTGCTGCCACATCCATCCCTGCTCCAAAACCAACCAACCAACACAACCCAGCCCACCTGTGTCACCCTGGGCCTGTGTCAATGCCACCTCCAGCTGCTGACCCTGCAGCCACCCAAAAAGAAATCAAAATTTGACAAAGATTCTTGCAGGTAGATTTTTTTATTTCTAATTTTTTCATGTGCTAGGGAGGAAAATCAACCTGATGATTCATAAATTATTATAATGAAACTATTTTTTGAGTCTTTCCACTCTTTTAAATAAAACTGAACAGATATCACACTGCCAAAGGGCAGGGAAATACATTGTGTGGCAGGTGGGATAATCTCAGAATAGAAAATGTTTTGACTGACAAAAAGTAACATTTTAAAACATCTTGTGCACAGATTTTAAAGCATCTGAAGGACTTGAGTGGCCATTTCTCTCATGAAATCAATGCTAAATTATTGTAATCCATAGCTTTATGTAACATGTTGTTTATTGTGTATAAACTCAAGGAATTCCCCTATTCAAATAAGCATTAGATATACTCCAAAAAATTCCCCTGTTCACCAACCACTTTAGAGAAGTGGCTTTATTCCTTGAAACAAACAAAAACACACCAAAACCCACCCAAATCTGAACCATGCACAACAACCTTCATAGAAAAGTTCAACCAGACATACAGAAATTAAAGCTCAAGAACAAAGAAAGAATTTTCCTTGTTTGTTCCCCCTGGCTCTCTGCTTTCCCCTCACTCCCTCCTACCTGCATCTTTCTTATCTGTAGCTCATTCTTTCTCTCTTCTGTTTGACCTGGGGTAAAATGTATCATTGTTTCCATTATATCCTTCAGTACTTTGCATTTCCCTGTGAAGTCCTCACCCAGTTTGCTATTTATTAAAGATTAGAGAAGGTTGTTTTTCATGCTCTTTTGAGGGACAGGAGCATGAATATCTGCAAATGCCTCTAGTACATTCCTGTGCCAGTCTCACTCTCTGTGCCTTCTCCACTTCCAGGAGGAAAAACTGCCAGAAACTGCCCCTGGAGTTCCTGTCCCTTTGTATCCTGAGGGAGATGAGCACATTTGCAGAATTAATGGGCTGTGGTGACACCCCAGTGACCCTGAGAAAGCTTAGAGACAGCAGAGCAGGATGACAAGCAAGATACTTGAAATACCTGAATCCAGGTCTGGCATTTCCTGATCTGCAGCAAGGCTCAGTTCAGGGAGAAACTCACACCAGCCAGCCTGCACTTCCCTCCCAGGCTGAGCAGAAGGGCAAAGCTGGTATGAATCTGTGTCAGCTGCTGCTGCAGGTCAGTGTCTTCTGCATCTGCAATGTGGAATGGCACAGCTCTTGGATTTCAGGATGGAAGGGAGATCCTTCATGGATACTGGTGCCAATTAGTAGGAGAGCAAAAGCTGCAGAGATGACACTGGGAGCTCCAATGATGTGCATGAGGACAATATTGTGGAGAGGTTTCTGAGGTCTGCAGAGGTGTGGAGTTGAAATTGCCTGAACTGTAGGGGGGAATGGAAAAGGAAAGTTAGACAGGGAGATGGCAGGAGGGGGGAGTTTCCCAGATGAGTACATTGTCTGAAGAAATATCCTGCTTTGATTGCTTTGGTGTGGACTTGCCAGCTGATTTATTTCATAGCCCCTAGCTGTCAGCTGGTGGGGACTGCAAATAATATTTCTCTCATCACCAACTCACTGGGACTCATAATTTTATAGATCTTCCATAGTTCCCCCTTCACTGCTTCTTCTACCCTTGCAGTTTGATGAACACTAATCTCCTTAGCTGCTGTTCATTTCCTCAAATCAAATTTTCCTTTCTTTGAACAATTTCCACTTTCTAGAAAAGTTTTGCACAGTCTACTCAAATGTGTAGGGTTGATCCATGTTTTAGGATAACAAAGCTCTTTGCTCTTTTCCCTATGTTTTTCTAACAATTCAACTTTTGATTTTTTTTTCCCCTGGATTTATTTTTTCTTTTTTTTGGGAGGGGTGGAGGGAAGAAAAGGCTGGCTTCTCAGCACTGAGCTGCTTTTTCCATACAATTATCTATGATGTAGGGCATGAGCAAGTGCACAAGGGCCAGGAGGGAGAAAGAAGGGCTGGAATGAGACTGTGCAGGGTGGATCAGACATGCTGACTGCCAGGGAAGGCACGAGTGGATGGACAGCATCACCAGTGATGAGCCTGGAGGGGAAGAAGGCTCTCCTGGGACACAAAGAGAAGGCACCCAGCCACCCAGACTGGGGTTCAGGAAGAACCTACTCTGCTCTCCCTCCTTTCTACCTTCTGTCATTTTCCCAGCACCCCCTTTTCTCCTCTGCACTCCTCTATCCCAGGGAAGCTGAGGAAGCATGACAGGCTGTCAGTGATGGAGAGCTTATGGGAAGGGCTAATTGCTTCCTCTGCTTTGTTCAGATGTACAAACAGACCATTACTTACAATCATTATGCAGTCATCATCCATCATACAGACTAGTTCCACTTTCCATGCACTAAATATGTCACAGGCCCCAAATTTGTCACTAATTGTACAAAAGGCTATGCAGGCCTGTGTTAGGAGCCAGTAATTTGTTAATATAAGATATGGGACTTGGGCTTTATCTCCAATTTCCAAATGTTACCGAGGCAGTTAAATTTGTGTTTTGTTTAAGACACAGCACAGTCCTCAACTTTCTGTCACTTTTATGAAACCATATAGAAGTCACAGCAATTCCCATGTTATGACATAGCTTTCTGTTATTATAACTATAATATAATAATATAATAATTTATTATTAGTATATATCTCTCAATAACTATAATAACTAAACTATAAAGTGTAATGCTGAAAAAGATGGCCACTTCTTCCATTTATAGTCAAACTTTTTCATTTAAATTTTCCTCATCATTTTGGTTCCCAACCAATTTAAACTGTGTTTTAGAGTTGCTAATTTTTTCATCAGCTCATGATGCTTTGTTGGCAGAAGAAGCACAAACAAAACAGTGAAAAACTGGAAAAAAAAAAAGGATTTGAAGGTCCTACTCTTACTCTCAATTAAATTTAGGCAATTACAACAAAACACAATAGAGCTGCAAGGAAGTCTAGGGGCAGGAACTGACCTCAGATTAATCTTTGCAGCCAGAATATCTGTAACTGTTAAATTATTTCATTTTCACCCTGTAGCAGCCAATAGAGCTAAAATGTGTTCTTCAGTCCCTGCCCTGCTTTGGGTACTGTGCAGGCTGGGGGGATGTTTCAGCTAGAAAAATGCCTTTAAAAACATGATTCAAATTCTTTATTTTCCATACAAAAGGTACATGGCTACAGTGGTTAGCCACTGGCCAGTGTGAAAACAGGACAACTTGACAAAGTCTCTTTGCTTGGAGGATATTTTACACTTTTTCTTGAAGGTTTTGGAAAACATGGATGTGTTGTAACACACCACTTGAATGTGAGAGATTTCCAAGTCTAGTTGAAATGCTAATTGGAATGTGTATATGCCAGCTGTCAACATGCATTCACACATAACAGAAAACAGTGTCAGCACCAGAGAAGTGCTTGATCCTTGAGTTCCTCTGGCCTGGCCTGGATGTGAGCAGCCATTGCAAAAGCTCTTTCTGGACCACCTTATTCCCTCCCTGATTCTATAGTTCCCTGCAAGTTATTTTAGGGCTGGACTCAATGATCTTAAAGATTTTTTCCAGCCTAAGTGATTCTATGATTCTGTTAGACTCCCTGGTGATCATGCCCTATTTTTCCCTGGAGCTGCACAAAGATTTCAGTGGGAAGAGAGACAGCACAAGGGGCTGGGGCACACACACAGTGCAGACTCCAGCTGTGATGCACAGTGCTGTAACCTCCAGGTGTTCATAATCAGCTGCCTCTCAACAGGTCTGGTTTGTTGGGTTGGAGACCTGCTGAGGTGATTATGAAGAGTTCTGCTTCAGCAACAGCTTGGGTGTGGTGACCTTGGGAATTCTGCAAGGAGCTCTCCAATGTAAACATGCCCTGTGAACATGGTTAATGCATCCAAGCACAAGAGGAGACAATGCAAAGATGCCCCAGACAAGATGCTCATGACTGGTTTGTCTTCCACTCTCATTGCAAAGTTTGTGATCTGCCAGTGAACAGACTTAAAGCACTGATCTACAGCTGAAGCTGACAGCACACTGGGCAGTACTGAACCTCCAAACCTCTGTGGAATATAAATTGTCTGCCTTTCCCAGAGGTCATCTTGTCCCTTAACTCAGTAATTTATCTGCAGTTTCCCCTGGGACACCTGGAGAGCATTACCAACCAATTAAATCTACATTTATATAGGTTAAAGAATGGCTTTTCATGCAGAAGCTGTACACCCACCCTGTCAGCCTGGTCATGATTTCAAGCTAGTTGAAGCCACAGCTGTCCCTCAGCTCTCCAGGTTGCTGTGACAGTGACCTGGGTTGGCCAGCACAGAGCTCAGGCCCTGACTGAATTTACCAGGCCTTTCAAATAGGATTTTCAGCCAGTACCAAATCCCATCTATTGCAGCCAGGTTGTTATTAGTACCTAAGTTAATGTATTTAAAAGTACATTATGCTGTGGTCAATGATGGAGGTACTCAGTCATGCCATGGTAAAAAGGATTAAGATGTAAAAAGGTAGGACTACCAAGAGAAATGGCTTTCCTTTTATCTTGTGATGTTTTTCAAATAAATTAATTTCTTGGGGGTGCTTAATTCTAGTTTTAACCCTTCACAGTTGCAAATACTGAAAGTGTTACTCAGGAAGGGAGGAAACCACTCACCTCTTGTTGCTGCTAAAATCTACCCTGAAACCACCAAGATGAGATAATAATAGCAAGATTTGTATGCTCAGCACAGACTCTGCTTTCTGAGTTGGTTAGAGCAGCACAAATAACAGTTTTGAGCACCCATATTCTGAAGGGTGAATAATTCATATCTGTCCCTGTCCCCTGCTTTCCAGATTATGCTGATATTTTTTCAAGGTGCTTGCTTGGGTCTGTGTACCTCTAAGTCATGTGCATGCTGCCAGTTGCCTTTCAGAGCCGTGGGTAACGTGGCAGAGATTTGCTGCTGAATGAGTGATGTCAGAGTAGACAAAATCAAACCTTCATCTGCTGGCCTTCAGCAGAGCCATCATGATGGATGGGAGACATGTCCTTCCTCACTCTGCAGATTGATCTGCTCCATTTAAGAGTGTTTGGATAATGCTTACTTTCTGCTCTGGGGGAATGTTTTCTACTGTGTCCTTAAAGCTAGGGACAAAAATAGTGTATGTGTGTGTGTGTGTGTGTGTATGTATGTATAATAGATAGATATAGATATAGATATAGATATAGATATAGATATAGATATAGATATAGATATAGATATAGATATAGATATAGATAGATGATATATAGATATAGATGTAGATATAGATGTAGATATAGATAGATATAGATATAGATATAGATATAGATATAGATATAGATATAGATGATATAGATATAGATAGATATAGATATATAGATATAGATAGATAGATAGATAGATAGATAGATAGATAGATAGATAGATAGATAGATATCTAGAAATATATCCACAAAAGTACCCCACAAAAAATCTTAATGAGCGCTATCAATGTAAGAGAAGCTGGAGAGACTCCACAAAAGGACTTTTATCATGGAATTTCCTCCTGGAACCTGAGACATTCTGCTCCTTTCAGTGTCACCAATCACAGAGAAGGTCAAGTTTGGAAAGTTCAGAGATGTAACTTCTTGGTTACTCCTCCTCTATGTCACAACCTCCCTTAAATGTGCCCACTTGCTTCCTCATCTGAAATTTACACCCTCCACAAAGAAAATAATTATATTTTAAATGCCAGTATATTTCTGAATATAGAACACAGTTTTGAGCTCAGAGCTATGTTCTTGCCTTATATCTTTGTGTTTAGTAACTTTCAGAGAATGTCTGGTGGGAAGGTCCATACTGAGCCAGACAAGGTGTGATGTTGCAAGGACAGCACAAGATTTACAGGACCTGAAATCTCTCATTTCTTGGTTCAGATGTCTAAACACAGGCCTCTAATGCAATTTGGCTCCTGTCACATAACCCATCTTCCTTCAGCTGCCTTTCCAGGAGGACACAGATTTTCCATGGACCCTATGCCATGTCTGCCAGTGTCAGGTTAATATCTAGGATAGCTGACAAAGTCTAAACTAGACACCTGAAAATTAAGTGGTACATCCTGAACTCTATAGATGTGGCACTAGACACCCTCATCAAAGCAACTGGGTGTCACTGCAGGTGCCTTGCAAGTGGTGACAGAGATGCTCAGAGCACACCCCCTTCCCCAGAACAGCCCTGCTCTGGCAGTGCAGGTGGGCTCTGCTCACCAAGGGCAGCACCATCAGAGTAGTGCCTTTGTGTGATGTGTCACAATCCCTCATTAATTTCTGTGCTGTCCTTTCAGCTTGGGAAGCAGAATAGCTTTTTCTTTTCACAGCACAGTTGCCTGCCTTTTCCTAGTTCTGTTGTTACCATTTCCACAAAAAATGCATTAATGAGCTTTAAGGCGAGTTGAGTTGATTAAAGCCATATCTTCTAATGGACATTTGCTGTGTCCTTGTTAGTCATCACTTGTAATATGCTATTGTCTTTAAATGATCATAATTATTTAAAAAAATAAATTTGTTATGCACTTCCAGGAGTTTGCCAGCCCATTACCACTAATTAAGAACATTGTTCAGTGCAAGCTCGACAGCAGGCATACACCTAGAGAAACATTCCCTTCCCAGTCTATTGCTGGTGCTCCCAGTGTAAGCTGTCCATAGGAGACACAAACATTTTTATTCCTCTTTTAAAGCTTTTAAGCTTCCAGAGTGGAGAGTTTCTTGTCCCTGGTTCAATAATTCAAGCAGGAGGAGCAGCAGGCAAACGTGGCAAAAAAAGCAAGGTGATACTGCAGTTGATGAAGCATCCATGTAACATTTACTTTTCCTTCTTTTCCAGCTGTGTTTTTTCCCCTCAGATTTTAACATCTGCTTTTCTAGACATTCAGGTTCTTTTGCTCTAAATTTCCCTTTCTTAACTCAGGTAAATTAAGCTTTCATTTCCTCAGCTGTTCTTCTGTTTCAAAGGGGATGAGCTTTGCCAGAGTAGATGTAGCAAACATGATTTTTCCAAAGAAAAGCGCTCATTTCCTGAGGAAATGTGCTTTGCACTCCCAGCTAATGTAGCCATTTGACAGCCTGGCTGAAGATTTCTGCCTTCTGCATACCATGTGAGTGAGGAAGATTTAATTAAGTCAAAGCACAAGGAATTCATCAGATAAAGAATGCTATTTAATGGCAAAGCCATGATATATTACAATTTCTTGTTGTTACTGCTTTAATACTGTAATTATTCTTACAGTAGTTTGTGGTTCACTCCTTTCTCCTGTTGGTTTGTTAAACAAAGTTCCCTTTACCATAGTTTTGCTTTGATTTCTGCCTCTTGCTCATCTCCCCCCCACTAGTAACTGTATTTATAAATACAAGGAGATATACAGAGGGGAAATCTGTCTGAACCAAATAGCTAAAAAAAAAAAAAAAGCCAAAAGAAAATAAAAGAAGCAACATGGGGAAATTGAAATATTGTTCTGATGGGTGGAAAGCAGAAGATTTGCCCAATTTGCTTCGCCTGTGCTGCTTCAGTTCAAGGGCTTGGATCAATAGAAAATCACTCACTGGCTCCACTGGGCTTTTGCTCAGGTCCTGTGTACAATTCCACTGCTAATGAGCTCCTGGGAAGGGCAGCAAGCCGTGCAGGCAGGATCCAGGGACAGGCTCTTGTAGCTCTCTCGGGTGAGCACAATGAACAAAACTCTGCAGGTTTGAAAAGCCACTGGGTGCACATGAGGACATGCTCCACACAGCAAATGCATGGGCACCACACAGTGTAAAAGGACCTCTATTTTTAGCATGGGCTAATTTTGAAGGGAAGCCAGTCTCACAGTGATAGGTCTATCAGACCTTGAGCCAGGGCTGGCTCAAGCCCTGAGAGGAGAGTGCACCTGATTTAAACACTTGCTTCTTCTGCCTTCCAGCAGGAAGCACAAGAAGAGCTGAGGTCCAGGAGCAGTGCTTGTGCAGGATTTGCAGAACTCTTCACACTGCAAGTGAAAGCAGAAGAAGAGCAGCCCTTTGAAATCTCCCCACCCATCCTGTCTCTCAGAAATACATTGCATGGAGACACAGAGAGGAGAGCTCTAAATGCAGCTACTTTTACCACAGGAAGAAGAGAAAAACCATCAGAGCACAACAGCACATTTTATCAGCACCCTGTCTCCAGTCCCAGCAGGGCTCAGGTACACAGCCCTGTGCAGTCAGGATTAAGGGGGTTTGCCATCTCAAGCAAGGCTGTAGGCACGCCAGGGAGTCGAGATTCACATGGCTGCAAGCCCCTTGGAAAGCTTCACACAGCCATGAATCGACCACAGGCCCCTTTCAGGGTCATCTTGATTACAGGAAAAAGAAATGCTGTCACCTGTCAGAGCAGCAAGGGCAGCAGCTGTGCCAAAGGCTTTGCTGAGATCGTGCAGACCTGGATACAGTGCAGTGAGAAGGTGTAAGGGAAAAAGCCTGTGGTGTGGCCATGAACAGACAGCAGCTGGGGCCACCTTCATGGAAAAAAAAAGATTCTCCAATTCTTGTTTTATCACAACTTTAAATAATTCCATTAAAATTTTTAGTGTACTGTCAGCCTAATCTTCCTCGTGATTTAGGATTTACCCTGAATTTACACAAAAATTCAGAATCTGGCTCTCAATTTGCCTCCTCTTTCATTGCCACTCTCTCAGAATGGCTGGACTTTGATAACCAGCATGGCTGGTTAAAAATGGCCAGCAGAGGTTTGACCTGGCCTTGGGCAAGATATATTTTCATCTCTGCAAAGCCCTTTGGAATTGGATTAACCTGGTGAAACAGAATCTCTCTCATTTGTGCCAGCCTTAGTTTTTTGATACCCAATTCTCATACCTGAGCACATAGGATTTGATTGGGATAAAAATAGTTGCTAATGTAGAGCTGTGCTTTAGATGCATGGCCAAAATAGAGTGATGGTTTTTTGGCTGCAGAGCAGAGCTTAGACAGAGCCAAGGCCTTTTCTATTCCTCACCCCACCTGTGAGGAGGCTGGGGGTGCACAAGGAGTTGGGAGGAGGCACAGCAGGGACAGCTGACCCCAACTGACCCAGAGGATATTCCATATGGATCATATGGCATCATGCTCAGCACAAAGCACTGGGGAAGAAGAGAAAATGGGAGGATGTTCAAAGTGATGGTGTTTTTCTTCTCCAGCAAGGTGTGAGGGAGCCCTGCTTTCCTGGGATTGCTGAACACCTGCCTGCCCAAGGGAAGTGGGGCATAAATTCCTTGTTTTGCTCTGCTTGCATGTACATCTTATGTTTTACCTATTAAACTGTCTTTATCTCAACCCACAAGTTTTCTCACTCTTCCAATTCTCTATGACATCCCACCTGGAGGGAAAGAGTGAGCTGCTGGCTGGGCTTAACCCCTGACACTTTGGGCATTTTTTTGCTGCTCAGCTCTTGTACACACGTGTCACTTCAGGGAGAGGAGCTCAGGAAAGTGCCAGGGCTGGTCAGGAGCTCAGAGCCCTCAGGCAGCCTGGCTGCCAATTGCTGCATGATGAAACTGCACAGATCATTGCTGGCGTTTGTGTACTCAGGAGCAGCCAGCTCTGATTGAGCACAGCTGTTCCCCCGGCTGAAAGGCCAAGCAGGCTCTGCACACAAAGCCTGGCCGCGGGTGCTGCAGTCAGCCAGGCTTTGAGCAGCAGGAGGGAGCAGCTCTGGGCTCTGCCATCTGATGGGCTCATGCAGGGCTTCATCTGGCTCTGGGCTCCGTGCAGGCTGGAGTCAGGCTTTGGGCAGTGCCTGTGCAAGCTGCCCGGGAAGAAGGAGACAGGCAGCTGAGACCTGCTCCAGAGCTGGGAATAATGGCAGGGCTCACCCTGCCCTTCCTGGTGGCAGCAGACATCTGTCACCTGCTGGCAGGAGCCTGGCTGGTGAGGGACAGCTCTTCTGGTTCCTGCTTCCATGTCACAGTGCCAGCCACCCTGGGGCTGTGTGTGTGCACTGTGCAGAGCGTGCATTGAAACAGAGTGTGTGAATTTGACATTCTCTTGCTTCATATTGCTTCAGCCTGCAGTCATGGAAAGACAGATGCAGATTCTCTGGACTTAGGAGGGTCTGGAAAGGTGCATTTTCTTCCTAAAATCCTGTATCATTTTGTTCTTCCCAAAGGCATTTGATCTGATTTGTGAAGATCTGGTTTACCTGGCACAGTGGTGTCAGCTGGGCTGTGACTACTGAGCTGCCTACATGTTAGAGGATGGGCAACTTTGCTTGGGATCAAGTCTTTGTGTTGTTTACAGAAGAGCTGAGCTTTTAGAAATATTAATCTATTTCCACTGCAATCAAGCCAGGTGAGCTTCCCAGTTGTTTGTATTCAGACTCTGAGATAAAGACCAAAGATGTGAGCAATAGTTTTAAGTGTGGTATATGAAGTTATTCTTCTTTGCCAAGTCCAACAAGTCTCTTAAATCCTGGATAAGGCTAGAGCTTCGAGGACATGATGCTGATGTACAAAGAGAAAACTTACCAGGTCAGGGAGTTCCCTCTTTCTGCTCCTCCATGTCCCTGCAGTGGCACAGAGTGCAGATATCAGTATGTCCTTAGGAAGACAAACCTCTGCATATGCAAGTGAGCTCTGGGCCTGCCCATGGACACCAGATATCTAATCTTGACCAGTTTTCATCCCTCTGTTTCTTCCTGGTGTTCCCTTCTGCTCTGGTGGCTTGAAAGTGGCAACATCTGTGAGCTATAGATATGATTGTGGTTAGGGATACATCTGGTTCAAAGAAAATTGAAAATCATATCCAAAAAGTACTTTCTGGGAAAGCATAATGAGTTGCAAAGTAAATAATCAATTTTCATTGCAAGGATTGTTTTAATAAGATGTCATTATGATGTCCTTATGTTCTACTGGTGCACATTGCCTGCACTTATGTGAGGGATTACCTCCCCTTTCCCTGTTCCTCTCTTTCAAAATACAAGTGCTGGCAGAATGTGACTGATTGAAAATCAAGTAGGATGTTGTGCTCTTTAATACCCACAGAGCTCAAACTGACACTAGAAAACCCTTTGCACAGCATCCAGCTGATGTGCCTTGGAGCTGATTTGGAAGGGACTCCTGTTGGATGGGAAAGAAGCTTAAATCCAAAGCACTTTGAAATCAAAGAGGATCTTAGAGTGGCTTTAATGGATTTGAATCCAGCCTCTGCCCAAGCTGGGACTGCCAGAGGGAGATGGTCACCACTGCAGAGATATTCTGCAGTGTGTGAAAGTGGTCACAAATCCTTGAAGTGGGCCTGGGGTCCCTCACCAAGCCCTGCCTGGGCTGGAAAAGGCAGGATATGAGAGGAGGAAGATGAGATCCTGGGAGAAATAGGGACAAATAGGGAGAATAGACTTCCCTAACCCCCAGGGGCAAAGAGGTGAAGTGCTCAGGAGTTCCCAAGGGATTCTGTACTGGGGTCAGCTAAAGTCAGGGCCAAGCACTGACTGGGTCAAACCAAGAACAGCCCCAAAAACCATGTGCATGCCTACACACAGGTATCAGCTGCCTTTGGAGGAACATCCACCTGAAAATCAGATTGTAGGGGCAAATTAATCAATCTATGTCAGCCAGTCCTCAGTAAATTCCTGTAAGTCTGCACTTTCAGCTTTGCTAGGGCATGTCTGTGATTCCCTGCAATGAAGGGTGGCTGGGTCTCTGAGATGGGAGATGTGCTCACAAGGACCAGCTTCAGTGCTGAATTCTTCCTGCTCACCTCGATGTAGTGTGCTCTAACACCCAATTAATAAGGTGTGAAGTGCTCCTGAGCATTGTTGCTGCTCTGTGCCTATATGGTGATGGTCAGTATATCTTCCTTTCTGAGGGTATATGGACAGGGTGGAATGTCCAATGTAGTGTGACAGTGATGGCTTTCTATATAAACATTATTTAATTGATTAAATTAATTCCTGCACTGCAATAATCCAAAATCCCCTTTGAAATCCCCTTTTCAATGTCTTCAGAATTTGCATGATTTTTCAGCTCAGAACCTGAATTTTTTCTCCTTTTATTTAGGCTGATTTAAAAAAAAAAAAAAAAAAAAGGTAGCTTTTTTTTCCCCTTTTTTTTTCCTTCCTTCCATTTATTTCTTCAACAGCAGAGGTGAGGAAGGCCCAGATCTCTGCAGTTTGCAGCCCCAGGCATCCCAGCTGGCCCCAGCAAGGAGGGCTAGGAGCTGCTCAGAGCACCAGGCACATTCCATCAAGTTCCTGGTCCAAATGAAAAGCTGAAGTGGCTTTGCTGTGTAGGGAGGATTGAAACCAGATCCTGCTATTAAATTTGTTAAATAGAAATGGAATGATTTATGAGGGAGGTGGTGAACCCTCAGAAAGAATTCAGTAATAATAACACTGGGTGAAAGGCAGTGTGGCAAGGCTTCAGAAGTAAAAGATCTGTTAAAAAAACAAAATAAAACTACAAAAAAAGCACAGAAAAAAAACCAAGATAAATAAAGCAACTAGATGTGAACCCGATAAAAACTTTAATTATTTCTAATGAGATCAGCAAAGCAAGCAAAGGGCTGAAGTGAGGCTCATCTGATATAACCAATAAGAAGCACAGGCAATATCCTTTCACAGTCATGCTTGAGAAGTTCAAAGCCATGCAATGTGTTTAGCCATACAGCAGTACTGCTGGCAGATGTGGAACTAAATCCTAGGGATTTCTTTGGGAAAAAAAATTCCAGTGTCGCCACATATTTATATTTTTCTGGAGCACATATCAAAATTGAAAGGGTACTGAAAGTTTTAGGTGAGTTCTGTATTGAACACTGTAGGGTCACAGTGCCATTAAAAAGGTTTGGCTTATTGATGATACCAATTTTAGCCAGTTTGGAAAAGCAATGCTCTAATGAGAGTTTGTCTTGTAAGAAAAGGGGTGAGGATGTATGGTCATGGCTTTGTATGTGTTTAAAGCTCTCTCAAGAGTCTTCACTTATTAAAGAAAGAAAATAAAGAAAATAGAGAGGAGGCATTATGGCTTTCCACATTACTCTGCTGTGTGTCCATGGGATCACAGCAATGAATGCTGCAGACCACACCGGGGCTTAATGAAAGGAAAGACCCAGAGCTGAAAGGGAGCTGCTCGTATGAACCCTTCTAGTCTCAGTCCATCCCCTGAGCTCCCTGCAACAACAGGTAGCTCACAAGGTCACTTCAGTCAGGTCCTCAGCCAGGAAAGGAAACCCAGATCCTGAGAAAAGAAGGAATAAAACAAGCAATAGCTCTGAGACAGTGGCCACATATTGCTCTCAACTATATTAACACATAGAAATGTGTATAAAAATCTGGCTCTGGGCTCTGTCTGACTCAGGGAGAATTGCTGTGATTAGCCAGACTCCTGGAAAATAATAATGGCCCACTGCAAATGGAAGGAAACTTTTTTATGGGTTTTATTGCTTTTTTTAAGAGGGCAGGATACCACCCCTTGCATTCCTTTGCCTCTGTGGTTTTTCATCACTGGACTTTTAATATTGCAACTACATCGCTTCCCACACAGATACACAACTTTTTTTTCCTGTTGGTTGATTTTATTTCTCCAGCCACTCCACACTGTGTCACACTGTGTACAAAATGGAATATCTACTTTTGCTCCTGCCCTGAGAGCAGCATGGCATCCTGCTTAACAGCTGTGGCCACTAATTCACTGCAACTGCAGCCTGTCTTCGCAGCATCAGCTACATTTCTTTTCCATATGCTAACTCCCTTTCAGCCTAATTTTCCTGTTACCCAGCAGTAACATTGAGTAACTGTGTTGGGCTGTATTCAAATGCAAATTAATATCCCCTTCTGCCCATTAACTCTGCTGTTTCTTGTCTAGCCAAAGCAACTGGAAACAAGCATGTCTCTTGGTTCAGTGGTCGGACAGAGGGGCCCTGTCTGGGCTGGGGTTGCTGTTCATCTCCAGGAGCAGACACAAAACAGCAGGCTGCAGAAAGGAGAGTCCTTCATCAAGATGTCTCTTGTCAAATAACCCCTGAACTCCAAGCATTCAGCAAACACCGTGGCTCTCTTGAACTTCAGTGTTTGACGTGTGCAATTCACACAATGCCTGAGCTGTGCTCCAGATTGGAGACATCCGGTGGATTGACATCCAGAAACCTTTACATGAGGCATGGGGGAAGGGAAGATGCCACTGAGCAAGGCTCAATATGACTCAAATCTTAAAAATTGCTAAGCTACAGAAACCTTTAAACAGATCAGCCTGGCAGAAAGCAAGCTCCCCAAAAGTGGGGATATAGGCGTGAATGCTGACAGCAGGAAGGGACCGGAGGGAGAAGAGAAGAAAATATATAAAATAAATTTTTTTATTTTTTCTTTTTATATTCCTGGGAGCATTTGTGGTATCTTTCTTTCACAACTCTTTCTTTTTCAGGATCACTCAGAATTAGAAACACTAGCAGCATTTCAGGAGGCAAAAATTGCTGTAATTCTTTTGAACCCCCAAATCCCCAGAAAACTGAGCTCCACACGTGAGCCACTAGCACCAAAAATTCCTACATATTTCTTCATGCCCATGCAACTCTGAGCCTCATTTGAATTTTTTTCACATCCTGGTGTTCAGTCTTCAGTCACCCACTGGTCTCATCTTTCCCTTCCATCACAGGCATGGGCAGTCTGTGTAGAGAGCATTAGTCCATGCTAAGCAGATCTAATGTTTTGCAAAGAACATTTTTGTAGTTTTCTATCTTTTTCTGCATCCTATTTGGAAAACAACCTTAAGTTTAAGATGGTTTAAGTTGGTTTCTTCCCTTTGAAAATCCCAAGAGCAAGAGATACAAGAACAGGGACAATATCCATCACTTAGAGGCCTTCAATGCATAATAAACAAAGCAGTGAGGCAAATCTCTGGTTCTGGAGTCCATCCTGAGAGCGGCTGAAGCTCAGCTGTTGGAAGGCATGCTCTGGGCATGGAGTGCATTGGTTGAAAAAGGATAAGCACCACTTTCCTGACCACAGTTCCAGCTGGCTGAGTTGGTAACAGCAGTCATTCAGCCAGGAGGCATAAAAAAGCATCCCCCCCTCAAAGCAAGCTTTGCAACACTGATCAGAAATCTCAGATTCCTGCAAAACTCTCACAAAAAGTTATGTGCAAAATGGTTTGCACGCCAAAATCAAATGGGTAAAGGTATTTACCTAATGCATGAATAATAAATAAATAAGAGATATTTGTAATCAGGTCACAAAGAGGAAGGGAAGAAAATAGTCCTGGAATAAATTATTTGCTCTTTGGAAAACCCACACCTTTGAGTTCATGATGGGTAAAAAGACAGTTGTTCAGATTTCCCATTTCTGAGTTCAGAGCATTACTTATGTTCATCCTTATGACCATTTCATGCATAAGAAGCCTGTTCTTGCAGTGCAGAATAATGAATGTGGCAGCCCAGATAACTGCTGAAATTCAGCCATCTGCAAGATTTTGCCATGGAAAGGGCCTATTGCACAGATTTTGGCTGTGGATACTGTTCTGTACAGGATCTTGTGGTTTTGGTGCCCTTTGGAGAGATGAATTCCAGGCAGATACTGCAGTTGTTTAACCTTAGGCACTCAAAACAGCAAAGGCAACACTTCTTCAGTCCAAATGTGTGATACCAGGGAAGGAGGTTTTGTTACAAGGTGATGAAAACACATTTTCTGGACAAAGATGTGAGAAGCTAATCCAACTGTGGCTGAAAGAAATCAAACAAATGTTGCATGAAACAGATCACCTTTTATCTCTGACCTACCCAAAAAGGACAAGTGTAAACTAAAGGCAGGAAAAACAACCCTTGTCCTGCTGGCCTTTCTTATCTTTTAAGAGAGGCACCAACTGGGTTCCCAGCTTTGAAGTCAATCAAATGATGGGCCTGCTAAAACTGATTAGCACAAGCCTGCATGCTGGGACGTGGATGAAAAGAGGGCTGGGAACATTCCCTCTGAAGTGGGGATGGCTGGAAACCTCTGAGGCTGTGGGACTACACAGGGACACGTAGATCCCCTCTGTCAGTGCAGCAGTGACAGTGAGCAAAGTGCAGGAACAGTGCTTCATGCTGCTGGATGTGCATATCTCATCTGCATCTGCAGCAGTCCCCATCCTCAGCTCTGAGCTCCCACTGCATCCTGAGCCCCCTGGTGCAGAGACTCATTCCTGACACAGCCTGGCATCAAACGTGTCAGATGAAGTGAAAAACCCTCATGATGAATGATAATGGAATAACAGGCCAGAGGGAAAGTTTCTTCCTAATAGCCCGTGATAGGTTCAATAAAAGCAGAGCACAAAACCAGGAAAACAGAGAACTGGCAGCAGGACTGGCCCTGCTATGAGTGCAGAGTCCCAGCTAGCAAGAGAGCAGCAGGGACAGCAGGGTGCTGCTCTCCCACTGCAGGGCACAAATAACTCCCACTGAAGCAAATGACATTTATCCTGTCCCCTGGCAATTAAATGGAGCCTCCTGTCTGCTTGTCCCAGAGCTGCAGGGGGTGCAGCAGGTGTGTGTGTGCAGTTTGTGCTCCCTGCTCAAGAGCTGTCATGGCAAACTGCAGAAGCCTTGTCAGCACAGGGCAGGGGCTGCAGGTCCCTGTCAGAGGGAGACAGAGCACAGGGCTGTGTGCAGGCACTGGCATTGTTTGCTTGACTCCATTCCCATTTTCTCTCTTGCTGGCAGGTCAGCTCATTCACTGAAGCGCTCTCAAGTGCTCTTCCTTGGTCTCCCTTGCATTTTGAGGTAGAAAAAGCCTTTTTGAGTTTCCTCTCTTGCCCTACATACCCAGGTGTCAGCACCGTGATAGGATGTAGGCAATGTCAGGCAGGCATCCAGAGTGTGGACCAAGAAAACCTCATGCTGCTTCTAAAAAGGCTGAGAGCTTCACTCTGGGCCAAGGGACCCATTGCTTGCACTTGGGAAGCAGATTTTCTATTGGAAATGAGATTTGGGAGCACATGCTGGAAGGCAACATCTGAATTCAAAGCCCTCACGGCAATGGTGGAAGAAATCCAGAATAGCACAACATCAGGGATATTCTGTGGTAGATGTGCAGAAGGGTTAACAATTGCTCAGGTAGTTCTTGGGAAAGGCAGCTGTCTGGCTCTGAACAGTTCACATGGCTTATTCTAAAAATGAGATCAAGCTTTGGCTGAAAAATTTAAGAAAAGTAAGAGAAAATGTGTTCTGGGAAAAAACTGGAATTCTTTGCTGTGGCAGAAAAAAATTCTAGAAGTTTGTATCTACACCAGAAAACCACTTTTGATAATTTTGTTTTTCTGTTCAGTGAAGTGTGTGGAGATAGAGTTTATACCAGTTATGAGTTAATTTGTCAATACCAGAGTGGCTTAGGCTGCACCAGATCAAGGCTCTCATTCCAGAAAAGCTGTACCTATACACAGATATATTTACTCTGGGTGAAATAAATTATTAAAGGAGGAAATCTGCTAAATCATAACCTCACCCATAAGTAGATATGCTGCAAGATACAGAAACTGGAATTTCTCTTCTTGCACTGGACCAGAAAATTTTCCCTCCTCCTCCCCTTCCTTTCTCCTCCTCTCTGAAAATCCCATCAATTCACCAGGTAGGAGCTGTGTGAGAGCTGCTAAATTCCCAGGGGTTTAGATGATGAGGAGGGAGGGAGGGGGGGGAGGAAGGGAAGCAGTTGCTGAAGAGTCTTGGCAAAACTCAGGAGCCTTCTTCCCACACCATTTCCCCAGTCTCTCATCTGCCTTGCTCTTTCCTGGTACTGAAATGCATCAGAAATAATAAAAATCTTGAATTCAAACAGACACAGTTGCACTTTCTCCAAATCCCTGTACGGTCACATCTCTTGCAGAATTCATAGCAGTGCCTGGAATCCATTTAGTCAATATCAGCTGGAGAATTTCAGGGTTTTTCAGGTAGAACAAAAAATCCCTGTGTAGAAACCCTTAAATTACTATAGCACTTTTTTATTAATTTAACTTCACTGTACTGAAAAAAGTGAAATAAATCCCTAATGCTCTGAAAAGTAAAATGAGGGCTCAGACACTCTGAAACTGTAATAGCTTATCTGGAAGTGTGAATTGAAACCAATAGAAGCCCTCTTGTAAATATTATTAGTCATCTAGTACACTGGCTGATGGATGACATTTCACTGGAAAAACCCAGCTTTTTGCACATATAAGTGACTCTGGACTGAATTAAATTTTTCATAATCTAGAAAATGTTAAACTGCATGAAAATTTTCCTTTTTCAGTCCAAGAGAGTTTTGGTTGAGGGAGTTGCTTATGAATAATTTCTTTTAAGAGTTTTGTCCTTTATCTTGGGGCAATTCTGTTATTGTAGCTTTAGATTACCTATTAACTTATTTCAATTTAGTTTAAAAGGAAAGAGCAGTGCCCCCATGGCAGTTTGCTTGGGTTGAACTGCTGCCCCTGTTTATCTGGGTGCCACACAGGGCTTTTTCCACATTAGAGTGGCAGGTCTGTCTGCAGTGATGTGAGCACAGCAGACAGGAGCAGGCACCTCTGTGCTCTACAGCGAGGTCAGTGTGACTCTGACTGTGCAGAAGTTCCTGCAAGAGCAGCTGTTGACATCCCCATCCTCCACCAAATCCGCACCCAAACCAGGTGGAGTGTGACAAATGTGACAAATCTTGGTGTGGGTGGGCACTGGAGGCACCTGCAGTGTCAGAGTGACTCCTGCAGCCAGAGCTGGCCAGAGGAGTGATTGCATCCCCCTGCAGCCACAGCCCTGCTGGGCAGAGGTGACTCTGCACCACAAGGGACTTGTCCTGCTGAGTTCACAACACCTGGATAGATCCACTGCAATTGCAGCAGTTTTGAAAGAAATGTTTGTAGTACAAATGAGGATAAGGACCAGGCTTCCACCAAAAAAGAAATCCCAGCAGGTATACTCTGAATTTCACTAAATAAATGATGACTCCAAGGACAAATCTACTTAGTAATCCAGGCAGTGACTGGGTGACAGATGCACAAGCCTTCTTACCTTAACAAACTGTAATTATATTCATGGTTTGATCTATGAGGTACCTTTTCCAAACATCTACACACCACATAAACAGGAAAGAATTCTTTTTTTTTATTAATATTTTTGTAGAGCACTTAAAGGCTTAAAGGTTACTGTGGAATTTCTGATAGTTTAGTTTAGGAGGATGAGTTGCTTTTTCTTAAAAATGTTTGTACAGTTATTTCCA
This sequence comes from Oenanthe melanoleuca, assembly GCF_029582105.1. Lineage (NCBI taxonomy): Eukaryota > Metazoa > Chordata > Aves > Passeriformes > Muscicapidae > Oenanthe > Oenanthe melanoleuca. The sequence goes on along the minus strand of NC_079335.1, from coordinate 7,729,865 downwards.
GAAGAAAGAAGAGACTGCTTGATGAGTCCAAGGTGTAATGAGGACAAAATATATGCAGCATGATCTACCTTATGAGTCTCTCCATGCATTTGTCCAAGCCATCCATCACCAGACTGAAGGGAGAGACCAGTGGTCAGCTGGTGGCTGTAAATCTGTCCAGTTCTGTAACTCTAGCCAGATGCATTTGCAGAAAGCCCAGGAGCAAACTCTGCCCTGTGTTAAACATTAGCAGAGTGTTGTTCATGTGTGCCTCATCAATCACACAGTCTTAGAGCAAAGGCATCCATTCCACAGATGTAAATAAATAAATGAGCAGGCACTACTGGGACTGTTGTTTATGCAGAGAAGAAGGTGAAGTATTGGGAATTTTTAATCTGATGAGCACAAAGTACCAAAAGAGTCAAATTCATTTATTTCTATCTTTAAAGGTCAATGCCTGATTCTTGTCTAAATGCTCTGAAGCAATTTTGCTCTCTGAAGGAAAATATTCATGATCTTGACAAGACCTGGGGCTTTATTTCACCTCTCTTTAGCCACCTGCAAAGCAGGCACCTTCTGTAAGCCAATCACTTCATTTCCTCTGCAATTAGCTGGAGGAGCAGTTCAGCAAAGCTGACACCTCTGGTTCCTTTTCTCTGCTGCTGGTAGAGGGAACACATCCTACAAATACAGGGAACCTGCCTAACCCTGAGAGGCTCAGTGCTGTCCAGACCTGCTTTGTTGGGTTTCAGATACCCCAAACCTACTTTTGTGACCCCTGGGGAGCCTTTGCATAACCAGCATCTGCCTCTCTGCAGCTGCAGCAGCTGGAAAGGGGCTGTAATGAGGGCACTGTCACTGTGAGTGTGCAGGAAGCAGGCAGAGGATGGAGTGCTTGGCACACTTGTGTCCTACTTAAGTCTCATCTCAGACACTGGATTTCCCCTGCATCCTTTTCCACTGAAAATTCAGCAGCTTGCAAAGTTTCCACGTCACAGTGAGATGCCAAGTCAAGGTGTTGCTGGGAATCCTTTCTGGAAAACATGATGTCACATGTACCACTCACTCCCTTTGGTTCTGCAAGATATCCCTATCTTTTTATGCTCCTACAAAATTCTGGGATGTTTGAGGGACAGAAGAAGTACATAAAGCAACCTATGGCAACTTGATCCTGTTTTAAGTCTGGGCAATTTCCATGATATGCATGGTATCATTCAAATATTTGATATTTATATTCTGCCTCTCCGACCTCTCAAGATATTTCCTTTTATCAAAATTCACAAGGAGAAGATAGTGTAATGAAACTGCCTTTTTTAAGTTCTCTAGAATCTCACTGGGAGAGTACAGGACAAGGGAGGTTCCTGACTTTGTTCTGTTCACACGGAAAAAAGGAGTGAGGAGGGGTGAGGAGGACAGAAATATTGAACACCTCTATCCATCTCAGAGGGACTTGCTGCTGCTCCCTTACTTGCCAGACAAGTTTGACTTCTGCACTCTTACCTCTACAGGTTGCAAAATGTATTTCTGATGCAGATGGATTGAATGTCCATCCTGCACCCCATCCTCACCCTACTCAGGACAAAATGGTGATTTATTACCACATTTATTTGTTTTTCACGTTCCCACTCCTGAATCTGCCCTTGTGCTACAATTCCACATGCACTTGTTGCTTTCTTGTTGCTGTTGTTAATCCCTCATAATCCTTATTCAAACACTTTTACCCACTCACTGCTTCTGACAGGGCCACAGCCACAGCCTGAAATCACCAAGCCCAGGTTAAAGGTGCCCTCTTTATCCATTTTGTGTTTTGCACATTGAACCACACAATGTGTTTTCCAAACTACTGGCAACCAGTGAGTGCATTTACAGCATTTAGCCTTTCAGAGTTTAAGAAATTTCATGGATGAAAACCCTTCATGTCCAATTTGAATGAGTAGGGAATTCAGATGCAGTTGTGCTGTGTCTTTATGAACTCCATGAAGTGCCAGATGACCAGTCACTCTAATCACTGCATGGGTTTGGGAGCATTAGCTTCCTGAGGAGTGATTATGCCCAAAAGAGATTGTGCCCAAAGAGGAATGATCTGCATGAAAATGCACTCAATTATAAACTGCCACAGCAGAAATGGAACCTGACAGCCCAGCTGCCCCACAGGACTTCTGCATACATCACTGAGCAGAAGAAATGGTGCTAAGGAAACAGCTCATAAAATTCACTGACAGGTACCAAAGCATACACTGATTTCCAGAAACAGCTGGTTCCCAAGTAGCTTTCAGAGGGGCAAGGGGAAGTACTGGATATGCAGGGTGCTGGACAGAGGAATTTGGTGGAATCAACATTTTCAACCATTTGCAGCCATCCAGAGGTCTGATGCACTTAGAGGTAAATGTGTGTGTGCTGAAAGTTCCTGTTGTAGAGAATGGGACCCTACCAAACAACAACACACATCTTCTACCATGTGTGAGGGATTTTCACCTTTCTCTTATTAATTCCTTGATGCAGTGATTGAAGCAGCCAGATATTGAGTTCCTTGTCCTTTCCTTAAGGAATATGATGCCAAATACCATGAATGCCTGACACCACATCATGCACAGTCAGTGGCAGATGAAAGGAGTAACCTCCTTCTAGTACAAGAACTGTGATGTGAAAAGTTGTTGCCTGTTATAAGGCAGCTACACTCACCATGGTAGCAAAGCACCACTTAAAAGTACAGCAAAGAGATATTGGAAAAGTGTCTTGATCACCAGCATGCATCAGTTTCCAGAGGAAAACTAACAAGTGTGGTAATAAGGATGGAAACTCTACAGAATGATCATGGAGAATAAAGGAAAGAAAATGGAACTAAACTTAATTATGTGTGAACCATGGACTAAGGCAGTGGATGAAGCAAAACTTCAGAAGAGGGGCAGCAAGCAGAAAGCACGCTGTGAAATTCAGTGCAAAGCCTGGATCCTACAAAGACCATGTGTGAGCCTGACACAGGGACAGTGGGGCAGGGGAAAACCCAGGCTGGAAAGGAAACAGAGCCAAGAGATTTTCATGCAACAGAATGAAGATGGCAACCAGGTTATATCAAGTTCAAAATCAAGATACTGAGGGCAGGAAGTGGGGGAACTGGTTTGAGAATCAACACATCTGAAAGTATATGACGTTGAAACACTGAAAAAGGGTGGTGGTTAAAGCCACATCTGTAGGTTCAGGAACACACTATTACTTTCCTTAGTGGCAATGAGTCCTGTAGAGCACACCCAAGCTAAAACTGTTCAAAATAGTGGTTTACTAATTTTTGTGTGACTTACAGGGCACAGCATGCCTTTCAAGAAGGAATTCTTTGGAGATTTACTGAGGGATCACTGCCTCTGTACATGACTATAAGCTGTTGCAGATTCTCTGTAGAAATAAAAAGTTTTTGAATTGCAAACGTGTCATGGTGCTATCAAGGGCTGAAAACATGAAATGGCTCTCAGTTTTTGACTTGCTGGTTTAATTTTGCTCTGTGCAGACCCACACTGCTCCTGAAAGCAGACTTGAACCAGGCAAATGAAGAAAGGCAACAACAGAAACTGTCTAGGATTTATGAAGCAGTGATCATGCTGGTCCTCAATCTGCTACAAATGACTTAATCCTTTTCTATCTATTTCAGAAAAAGCAAACAAAAACTGTGAGAAAGGTAATAGAAAAGGAGGTAGAGAAAGTAAGGGAGATGGATCATCACAGAGCTCTCAAGTCTGCTTATGATGGAAGGATGGAGGAGATTTCATGGTGTGGAAGAAAGCTGTGAATTCTCTGATAAAATGTCTTACTAAAAATGAAACATTAATGTGGAAGGAACACAAATAGAATGGCAAACAAATATTCTATTTCTACCTTGGGATATTTGAATTGTGGCACGATTCAGCAAAGACCTTTGAATATACTTTGGAAGAAGGTGAAACCATGTACTAATCTCTTGATCATGAAGGTGTGCAGGTCAGCCAATACCCAAACTGTTTCCTGCTCTGTGGCACCACCTCCTGGCACCAGTGACAGCACAGATCCAAAAAAAGATGGAACACAAACTATCCATGTTTCCTTTGATCTAAGTTATTGCTAGAGCTGTTTGTATGAAGGAAGCAGAGGATGAAAACAGTTTTGATCAGAGGTCTGAATACATATGATTGAAAAATTGCATTATTAGCATAACAGAATTAAATACTGAGTAAAATAAAGGTGTGTTGACACAGTTCACACCCTGCTGTATCAGCAATGATCTTTGGCAGCATGGACATTCCATGCCCATCCACCCACGGTTTTCTGCATCTCCCAAACTCACTCTCTAAACACAGAGAAAGCGAGAAATTGCTCAAAGAAAAATAAAAATCACAAATTTCTGTTTTGTGTCCAACAGGAAGTTTTGAGATAAGATCTCACTGCAGACTGTGCTGCCACGTGTGAAGCCAGCAGAAATGCTGTGGCACTGCAGGAGAGATTCGAGTTTTACAGCACCTGAATCACCACTGGCTGTTCCAGGGGGACTGCACACACAAGCATTAGGAGGGGAGGACTACTCATAGTGAAACCTGGGGGCATTTTGCAGACACAGTTCTCTGCCCATCACTCTCCCTTTTCCCCAGAGGAGAGCTCTGCCTTCCTTCCATGAACTGCTGAGGGGTGAAATCACATTTGTGAGAGTGGGCACAAGGCTACAGGTATAAAAGTTGCTCCTAATTTTGCCTGCTGGTGCTTTTTAATATGTCTTCACCTTTAGTCTGTAAATAGATGAAAAATCAGCATTTGTGCTTTCAGCAGGCTGCAGTGTCTATTTTCTAGGCATGGACTGATCAGCTCCAGTCTTGCCCTTATTTCTGTATTTCTATTTTCAAAAATGTGTCACGGTAGACAAGCTAATGGATTCAGGTGGAAAAGCCACCTGAATGTACTGAGTAATATTTATTAAAGATTTAGAAGCTACTTGGCAAAAACCTCTTCTCAGAAAAGCAGAAAAACTTAATTTAGTAATAACTGAGATAGTAAACTCAGTAAATGGAGGGAATGCAGAATTATATTCTATTTAAATATGATATTCCTTCCTTTTAGGAGGATTAATAAAACTGGCAAATGCAAATAAAATTTTCAACTGATCTTTCAAGATGACATTTTTAAAAAACTGCTTAAATGAGCAGAAATGAAGAGGGGAAACAAGTTGCTGATTCTGTCACTTTCCAGCTACAGAGGTATGGATCTGGAACAACAAAATAGAGACCTACAGCACTGTTACTTGACAATTTTATTCCATGTACTCAAGAAAAGGAAACATATTCACCAACACAATGGGAGAGGATATGTTGAGGAGATTGTTTTCTTGTTATTGAGTTTACCTTGTGCTTTCCACAGTAAAATTAGGCTCAATATTTCATCTTGCTCCTTCCATGACTGCTTTTTTTGTAAAACATCAAAACCCTCTCTACCTGGTTTGTAAGAGGAAATTAATGGTTCTTCCTACTGATGTTTCTGAAAAACCCCTGGGAGTGGCTGTCAACACCCTCTGTACAGAGCTGTCAGGGGCGTTTGCCAGATCTGTATCTGAACACCATGGCTGAGTGAACTTTGCTCAGTGCAGTTTCAGTGATATTTTAGTCTAACAACAGCACTCTTTTATAGCAAAGTGTTGGTTTTCTTTAAAAAAAATAAGGGATAATAAAATTACACTTAAGAGTATCATAAATGCAGCATATGGAATACAACTCTTGCTGCAGTGATCAGAATCTAATTACACCAGGGACGGATGCTGGAGTTGAACTCACCTGCTGATTTCAGCATGTCTCAGAAATTTACTTTCCAAGATACTAAAGAGTTTGAAATCCAGCCTCTGACTTGGATCAATGCTTCTGTATTGCTAATAAGACCAGTTTTATGATGATGTACTTCGTGCAGGACCATTGCAGGGCAATGAGCAAAACAGATTTTGGAGCACAGAAATGTCAGGCAGCTTGTTCCACAGGTATTTATATCTTCTGTTCTAGTAAGAGGGAAGGTGACATTGTCATAAAATTAGGTGCTAACTCCATGCATTCACTGAAAAGTTCTGCAATAGCACATGCCAGCAGCCCCTGAAGTAGAGCAGCAACAGAAATACAGCAGAAAAAGAGGATATGATCCACATGTGGTTTTGACAAAAGGGTTTAATAAGACACATTGCCAGTGCCAAGAATGTGGAGCTCTGGGAGTCTGGAACCTTTTTTTGTCAATGATGGGAAGGAACAGAATCCTGTGGATCTCAGGGAAAGAAACTATGTCAGGCAATACCTTTGGGTCTCAAAAGCATTTAAGAAATCTCTACTCCTGTTTTCTTTCCCTCCTGCAGTACATTCCCACCCTTTTTGTTTTTTCCCTAAGGTGACAGTTTTTAAGCCCACATCTTTTCCTTTCAGGTAAAAGGAAAATTTCTAGTGCATTATTTAGCATTTCCTTCCTACTACCTTCTATGTACCTCCCTTACTTCCTTTATTCCTAATAAAGAAATAATGTTATGCAGGTGTACGAGGATTTCTGGATTTAATTCAAGCAGTGTTTTCACATCTCATTCACTGACATAGTGCTTTCATGTTTAAGCACCTTGCTCAGGACATTTGCATAGATACTGAAAAAGCTTAATTCTCACTTTGGTTTAAAAACAAGGCATCCAGTAACATAAATACCAGACTGAAGGAAGATACCATCCCAAATAAAAAGAGATTAAATATTTTAAACATTCTTTTAGTTCACTGAGAAAATATTAAAAATAATGACCTTTTTGAAACTGAATTTTTTTCTAAGACTGAATTTGAAACTCTGTACAATGTGGTCTAGCAGGAGGTGTCCTAGTCCATAGTGGGGGGTTGATGATCTTTAAGGTCTCTTCCAGCCCAGGCTATTCTATGGTTTCATGATCCCATGATCTCAAGCAGATGCAAACATCTACTCTACAGGCTTCCTCTCTTATGAGCAGCAGCACTGAGAACAAAATCTAATTGCAAGTTAGAAGTTCAGGCTTCTCTCCAGGTTCCCAGCACACCCCAAGATTTCATTTTCTTTTGTAAATTAGTGCAAAATAGATTGAACCCTGAGAGATGACAAATCTCCTGTCAGAACAGCTGGAGTCTCTTTACTAAAAAGAGTGGCTGCATTCAACCTGCTTTTTGGGAAAAGTCCCAGCTCCTGCTGTCCCACAAGCTGTGTCCAGGCCTTGTCTAGAAGAGGGATAGAATCTGTGCCAAGAAATAACTCAGCAATTACCCAGTACAAACCAGTTTAATTTAATAGTGTATCACTGAAGTTTCCAGACATACCTCAACCAGTCCAATGTGTTGCCTTCAAGCACACAAAAATTGGAATTGCATTGAGTGTTTTACAATTTCATCAAGTGGAAAATATGATTTCTGTCCCACATGGCACTGGAGACACTTTTCCCCTTCAGAAGCCAGGACTGAGACAGGTCTGTGGATATTTCTTGTGTGAGTGCAGTACATGGTGACTAGTTGGGTTTGTGACCTGGCACAGCTCTGGGACCTCCCTAAGATCCTGACTGCACACTGGAACCACTGAAGAGCTAAAAATCTTGTGAACTTAGCTCAGTCTTTGCTCACACACAGAACAGCTTTAGCAGCAAAGACTGGCAGGAACACACAGCCTGCAGGCATTTCCACTCCCTGCCAGCATCTGGCATTTGGACAGGAGGACCTGGATTTGGATTCTACCTCCTCATGTCCAGGACAGGGCTCCAACACCAGAGGCCATTGCACAGAGCCTGTTGGTTCCTGTGGAGGGTTTATCCCACTCTGCTACTTGTATGGATGGGCAGATTGATCAGGAGAAAAATGAAAGGATTTTGGATAGGGAGAAGAGATAAGAATCAGTACAGGACTGGTGAGGAACAAAAGTGTCACCAGAGCTGGCCAGAAACACAAGTTCTTCCACTCAGCTTTAAAATGGGGTAAATATGGCTAGAATTTAAGCATTTTTTAAGGCCCTTGAGTGCCATTGTGTCAATCACTGCAGAGCTGTCTATAAATCACTGCTGCTTGCTGTGGCTCGTGGTATTCACATTCTGGATCTACCAGTTTCAGCCACCTCTCTGCTGTTTGCAATGGGATATAAGACACCTTTAGAAAATGATTGTCATTTAGCAATTGCTTAATCCTTGGCCTTTTGAAGCCAAACCAACCAGTTTCAAATAGCTTACCTAAGGACTTGTGTAGTTCAACACCCTCCACCTCTGTGCTAATATTTTAAAACCAACCTTCCTTTCTTTGGGTTGCTACAAGGTAATCACTGGATGCCTTCACACCCCATTCCACTGTTAATGAGTGAAGTTAGTGACCCTGAACACTTTCAAGCACTACCCTCTGTCTGTCTATAAAATAAGTCTTCCCACAGTCATAGCTTTGAAGCTATGTCCTAAAGGCATTTTCACTCTTCTTTGGGAGGTGACATTGTCTCCATTGTTCTTTTAGTCATGGGGGACTCAAGATGACTCAAAAATTTACAGCGATGGGTTCAAGTTTGGGCTGTGATAATTTTGTTCATCCTTGTAATTAAAACAAATGGCACTGAGAGCCATCACTTTTCATAATTAGAGGAAATAGACAATTCTGTAAGAACCTTGATTCCTGCTTCACACAGGCTTCAACCACAGATGAAAAGCTGCTGAGTACCTGCTGGGCAGTGCCTCCAGGGTATCTCACATATCAGAATAAACCAATTCTCAATGACTGCTGTCCTGTTTTCCAGTTCCAATCTCAGAGCCTGTTCATAACAGTGACACAACTTGTTCTCATAAATTAATACAGAGGGGAAAGATGATGGAATTGGATCTGTGCAGCTTGCCCAGCTTAGTTATGACAGAAACTGAGCAGTGAATTTTCTCTACATGCTTCTGCCATCAACTCTCTTGTGTGCATCTATTTCACGATGGAAAACAAACCAAATGAACACCCAAATGCAATAACTGACTTAATTTCCTTTGAAGAAATACACACAGGCATAGGAATAAAAAGAAGCTCCTAATGTTTCCAAAACTACCTTTCTCTCAGCCTGATCACAAAACAAATTGCATACAACCTGAAAAGTGGTGCAGTTTAACAGCTTGAGACCCCAATAAATATTTGTTAGAAAGGTTCTCAGCCTAAAAAACATTCATCTGTTTACTTGGCATCATGGGTGATCTGGAAAGAGTTACCTGAGATCAGTTCTGCATGGAGACATCAGTTAGACAAGACAGACCTTAGGAACAGCAGCCCTTTTTGGCTCTGAGTGGTTCAAATAAAATATCTGGAGTGGAAAGAATGGGGCAACAAAATGCCTCCTGTAACATAAAACTCTGAAAATGTAGGTAGTTTTATTGTCTGGCTGAGCAATATGGTCAGGTCAAATGGCAACAACATGATTAGAATGTGACTCAGCTGTCAGGTCTCTTGACCACATAATTGTGGGGTTTCTTGGAAAAAAAAGAGGAAAAATAAACAGTCACACAAGAATTTCTCCAAGACCTAAAGGTTGAAATTGGCAGCCCAGACTCTTGAAACAATGATAACTTTGCTGCAGAGGTCAGAACAAAATAAGCTTGGAAAGGCATGCACAGCAAACCTCTTCCAGGATGTCTTGGCCAGGTCTGACCCCTGCCCTTCCTTCAAGTTGTCAGTGACTCAGGAGGGAGCACATAGTTAAACAGAAGTGCAATATCTAAGTAAAATATTTAAATAGGTGTTACTTCTTCCTTGTTATTCTGCAATTTACATTTCTTTAGCCAGGGTCATACAAGTTCAACTACTGCAGGAGTCCATCTGGCAGCATAAAGTATGTGCTGTTCCTAGGATACCCTGGACACCCTCTGACCTGCCCAGATGAATGGACACAGCTCTTATGTTGGGTAGCAAGATGCTTTTGCAGGAATTTTTCAATAAAAATACTACTTTCCTCCAGCTTAGTCTGCTTTAGCTGTTTCAGCTCTGCTTGACACCCTAAGCTTGCCTGTTCCCTTTCTCACTTATGCATACCACTTAAAAACCATCTGCATGTGTTTCAGGTTTGCATGCCACTTCAGATCTGACTCCATTACCTGATGCCTTAAAATGGTTTCCACACAACATTTCAGCTTTTCTTGTCACTTAGATGTCACCTTTGATCCCTCTTAGCTCTGTCACCTGCTTTTCCCTTCAAAGCTGCCTCTTTGTATTAGTGCTTGAAGGAGGACTTATGGTGCACAGGATACCAACAGAGTCTCTGTAAAGGTGCAGTCGTGACAGCTTCTTTTGTTTCCTTTGTCATATCCACTTCCAGTTCTCTTACTGCTACTGCTCCTATTGCTGAGGTCAGATTCACCTCTCCCTAAGTATTTCTCACATGGTCTCTTCCTCCATTCAGTGAGGCATCAAAAGCTGACACATAATTGACATGAACATAACCTGTTTAGTTAGTACTTGCTTTGATAGATCCAGAGAGAGTCCAGGAATATGCTGGGATTGTCCTTTGTCTTCATATGCATGAACCTCTTGTGATTTCCCTCAGAGTTTACAGGATTAGACTTGTTCTTACAGTAGATGACTGAAGAAGATTGATGATTTTGATGGTTCTTATTTAACTTGGACATAATCCATCACAACACTGTCCATAAGGAGTGTGGGGAGAGAGGTGTTTCATACCAGAGAGCAAGTGGCAGTAATTAATTCTAAGTTGGATACACAACCTAAAGTGAGATCAAGCAACAGTAATGCCACAGGACTAAGAAGACAAATAAAAGTTCTAGCAAATAAACGGGTTAAGCTTAGGTTATACAACAGTAAACTCATTTCCCACTTGGGGAGTTTGTATAGAAATCACAGAGGCAAGAAACAGAAGATATCCTTTGTTTCATGCTCTGCAAGGTCAAGGGACCAATGGCTCTGAAGAAGCACCTTGGGGTGAGCAAGCTGCTGACAGAGTACAGAGCTCAGCTGGAAGCCCTCAGCCATCCCAGCTGTTAAACTCATTATTGCAGCTCTTGTCCACAGGCAGAGCCTGAGGGAGGACATTAAATGGTTTATTGCTGTAACACCAACAACAGTTAAAAAATTGACATCAGCAAAGTTGGTGAACTCACTGGTCACTGACTAGACATTTCAGAGGCTCTCCAAACAAACAAGTGCAAAATATCCCATCAGTACCACCCTCCCCAAAATATATATGCTTATAACAAGACTCACTTTCTCCTCCCTACCTGGGGAGAAATTCCAGGAGACAAGGCTGAAGTCAAATATTTTTCTACACTTGGTGCATCAGCAGAGTTCTGGCAGGCTCCCCAGGAAAAACAGAGCATACATTTTTGAGAATGTGTGCTGGCTTTTTGGGGGACACTGTGAGCTGGACTGTGCTATGCACCTAAGGTGTTTCACAGAGACATATAACATATTCTTGGCACGAGAACAACACTGAGATTTTCTGAATGAACATTTGACCTGTGGAAAAATAGTGAGCAATATTAGCAAAGCCTCTAAGGAGACCAGGAGAGCCCCAGATCCATGTGCTGCAGGTTCCTCATGTCAAATGTGACTTGCCAGGACATTAATTAGCACAGCAAGGTTACAGCAAAGATGAAATCCTGTCTAACACACCTGCTCCTCTGAAAAAGGATGGGCTCAAAGTTTAAAAGTAAGTTTTGAAGAGTTAAAATTTCATAGAGAAGTTAGTAGGTGAGGTACTAGTATGAAAATATGACTCTGCAAAAACATCTGACAGTGAGTGAAAATCCTGCTGAGACATGAGAATGTGATAGAGTTAATCAGAGGCTGACATTTGGAGATCCTGTGACAGCAGGCACAAAGCCAAATTCATCCAGGGACACCTCTCAGGAGGTACTGGCAGGGTGTCCTTACCTCAGTCAGGTGCTCTGGGAGTGCCAACAGAAACAATGTCAATACAGCTGGAATGGAGAAGGTTATAAAACGTTTCATTTATTTCTAAGATGTCAGTGTTGGCTGCAACTGAACCAATTTTTTTTTTCTTTTTTTTGCCATGGACCAAAAGAGGATGGAAAATATCACCTTGCAGATATAGACATATTTTCCCAATTACAGTTTTTTCATTTGCAGACTGAAAAACCTTAGGGAGATTTGGATTACAGACACTCTAGTGCCAGAATCCTTAACCTTTCCATGGCAACTCACTCCATGTGTGAGGCCTTCCTTTTATTTGTCTATTGCTTCCTAACTAAGCTTTCACTGCCCATCAAACAGATGATGACATGGTAATTGATGAGTTCTGTGGTGTCCCTCTTTAGGGGGCTGCTGTAAGTACAGGCTCAGATGTGTTGGTTAACATTACCTAAATTGTCACCACAGTACATCCAAATAAAGGTCATCTCACCCAAAGCCTTTCATGGCAATGGTGGTAGGAGATGGGAAGTGTGGACTAAAGAAGAAGAAGGCAAACACAGAGTTAATGTCCAGTGAACTTCAGGGTAGGGACTTGTGGAGGCATGTCCTTGTGTCTGATTACCTTTGCCTGATTTCCTTTTGAATCAAAGGTCACTCTCAAGATCCACAGTATCCCCAGTGTATTCATGAACTTGAGCAGTTATTAAGCTACTGCTTTTTTTGAAAGAGTTTGATATTTCTGTTTGATATTTCTTGTGTTATTACTGTTGATTGGGATTTTTTTTTTTTTTTTTTTTTTTTTTTTTTTTTTTTTTTTTTTTTTTTTTTTTTTTTTGTGAATAAGAAAACCTCTTTGTCCTGAGTACAGCAGTTGGCAGTGAGCAGCTGAGTTATGTGGATCATGGGCAGGCTCCTGGGACCTGCTTGAATGTTGAACAGGACAAAAGGTGCTCCTGGGTAGACAAATGATATCACTGAAGCACCTGAAGCCAGGCCAGCCACTTGTAATAACTATATTTCAATGTTAAGAGGAATAAATAAGAGTTAATTCTATTCTGATGCATAATGTGTGCACCTTAAAACAGGGAAGGGAAGTTTCAGGGAAGTTTCAAGGAAAGGAAAGGAAAGGAAAGGAAAGGAAAGGAAAGGAAAGGAAAGGAAAGGAAAGGAAAGGAAAGGAAAGGAAAGGAAAGGAAAGGAAAGGAAAGGAAAGGAAAGGAAAGGAAAGGAAAGGAAAGGAAAGGAAAGGAAAGGAAAGGAAAGGAAAGGAAAGGAAAGGAAAGGAAAGGAAAGGAAAGGAAAGGAAAGGAAAGGAAAGGAAAGGAAAGGAAAGGAAAGGAAAGGAAAGGAAAGGAAAGGAAAGGAAAGGAAAGGAAAGGAAAGGAAAGGAAAGGGAAAGGAAAGGAAAGGAAAGGAAAGGAAAGGAAAGGAAAGGAAAGGAAAGGAAAGGAAAGGAAAGGAAAGGAAAGGAAAGGAAAGGAAAGGAAAGGAAAGGAAAGGAAAGGAAAGGAAAGGAAAGGAAAGGAAAGGAAAGGAAAGGAAAGGAAAGGAAAGGAAAGGAAAGGAAAGGAAAGGAAAGGAAAGGAAAGGAAAGGAAAGGAAAGGAAAGGAAAGGAAAGGAAAGGAAAGGAAAGGAAAGGAAAGGAAAGGAAAGGAAAGGAAAGGAAAGGAAAGGAAAGGAAAGGAAAGGAAAGGAAAGGAAAGGAAAGGAAAGGAAAGGAAAGGAAAGGAAAGGAAAGGAAAGGAAAGGAAAGGAAAGGAAAGGAAAGGAAAGGAAAGGAAAGGAAAGGAAAGGAAAGGAAAGGAAAGGAAAGGAAAGGAAAGGAAAGGAAAGGAAAGGAAAGGAAAGGAAAGGAAAGGAAAGGAAAGGAAAGGAAAGGAAAGGAAAGGAAAGGAAAGGAAAGGAAAGGAAAGGAAAGGAAAGGAAAGGAAAGGAAAGGAAAGGAAAGGAAAGGAAAGGAAAGGAAAGGAAAGGAAAGGAAAGGAAAGGAAAGGAAAGGAAAGGAAAGGAAAGGAAAGGAAAGGAAAGGAAAGGAAAGGAAAGGAAAGGAAAGGAAAGGAAAGGAAAGGAAAGGAAAGGAAAGGAAAGGAAAGGAAAGGAAAGGAAAGGAAAGGAAAGGAAAGGAAAGGAAAGGAAAGGAAAGGAAAGGAAAGGAAAGGAAAGGAAAGGAAAGGAAAGGAAAGGAAAGGAAAGGAAAGGAAAGGAAAGGAAAGGAAAGGAAAGGAAAGGAAAGGAAAGGAAAGGAAAGGAAAGGAAAGGAAAGGAAAGGAAAGGAAAGGAAAGGAAAGGAAAGGAAAGGAAAGGAAAGGAAAGGAAAGGAAAGGAAAGGAAAGGAAAGGAAAGGAAAGGAAAGGAAAGGAAAGGAAAGGAAAGGAAAGGAAAGGAAAGGAAAGGAAATGGAAAGGAAAGGGAAAGGAAAGGGAAAGGAAAGGAAAGGAAAGGAAAGGAAAGGAAAGGAAAGGAAAGGAAAGGAAAGGAAAGGAAAGGAAAGGAAAGGAAAGGAAAGGAAAGGAAAGGAAAGGAAAGGAAAGGAAAGGAAAGGAAAGGAAAGGAAGCACAATAGTACAGATTATGATAAACACTGCTCTTCTTTCAGGGATTTTAATAAGACTTCTTTAGGAAGCTTGTTTTCAACAATGACAGCAGGTTTACTTCAGGCAGAGAAATAAAGCATTGGTCCAAAAGCACTTGTAAACCATGCATGCATGAAAAAGGAGGGCAAATTCTCTGTTTTTCAGTAAGGATTTTGGGCCTCTGAGAAGCCAAAAAGTGATACAAGTGCAGGAAGGAAAGCATCAGAAGTGAGAAAAAAACCTGTGTGACTCAGAGACAACTTGGGTAGGATGGGGAGAGGCAGGAGCGATGGGGAGAATTTGGCAAAAGGAATTACTACAATTGTGGCATGTTTCTGTAAATAAAAGAGGTTGTCTCTCTGTCAGCAGTTTTTCCTAACTGAAAACATTACAGAAGACCACACTGTTTTGGCTAACTGTGTCAAAAAGTGTGGCAGGAAATGTTCTGGCATTGCAGGATGCCTTTGCTGAACAGATTTGATCATAGAACATGGATTGGTAAGGAAAACAGAAAAAAATTAGGAGGAAATACCTATTTAGATAGAAGTAGCTTCTCCATGTTTATTTCTCAGCAATTATACCCCCAAATATCCTTTTTTCTCCAGTTTTCATTTGCCACTTCTTCAGAAATCACTGACCTGGCCCATCACTTAATTATTTTCAGTGAAAATACTCCTCAGTGCATCTATTCTAAGCTATTCCTGCCACAGTTGCAGTCTGTTAGCAATCTGGTCATTTCATTTTCATTTCATATTTGTGTGCTGCCTGACACAAGCAAGAAAATAAAACTCTTGGAGAATGATTTTCAATTCATATTGTTGTCAACTGAATGTAACTCTGCTGGCATCAGTAGCATAATGTTGACATTTTTTAAATGTGCAAGGCCCTCAGCACCTTCTGTAGTGCTATCATCTCCCAAAGGCTTGAGAAAAGCTCAGTTAAACCTACAGACTTGTGCTCAGTTAACCTTGGTGAGGGGCCAAACTCCCACTGACTCTGCCTCAAAAGGACAGGGGGAGAAAATAAGATGAAAAACCTCATGGGTTAAGATAAAGGCAGGGAGATCACTGTGACAAATCACAGACAAATGCAGCCCATAAAGGTTATGCTCAGACCTTCTTATGGGTCTGGGCTGGATCTTTGTGCTTTGACAGCATGAGGATATTTCTGGATGTAGAATACAGACTGGTTTGAGATGGAAGGGACCATAAAGATGATCCATTTCCAGCTCCCAGGCCACAGGCAGCACTCCTTCCCACAATAACTGCATGCCCAGCCCTCCAAGGGGAGCTGGAAGCTGCCAGTTCTCCTGCAATAGCCAAGCTGTGGTGGAAACTGCAGCAGCCCCAGGGCTGGGGCACCAGGTGATGCCACACAGCTTGCAGAGCCTGCGACTGCCCTCCACTGTTCCCACCCTGCTTGATCCTTCAGCACCTTGCTGTCTCTGAGGCTGTCAGTTTTGGATATCCCCTCTCCAGCTGTCAGGTGCTCCTGGGAGTTGACAAGTGCCAAATTGCTGTCTGTCTGTCTGTCTGTCTGTCTGTCTCCTCTGGCTGAAAGGTCACTCAGGAGGAGGGAGGCAGGCACAAAAGCCTCTCTCCTCTTCAGCTCACACTCCCAGAGATCCTTTCAGAGCAGCAAAATGAGCTGCTCCAAGTTTCCCTTCAGAGTGGTTTTCTCATGCTGGAGCTGAGCAGCTCAGTCTAAGTCTAATAATGGTTTTTAGTGGGATAACACAGTGCAAATGGCAGGGATGGAGAAATTTTCTAACACACTTGGACTAGAATGAAAACTGTGATGTGGTAAAGGAGAGCAGATAATCACACATCTGGCTGGCAGGTTCCTCCCAGGAGTGTAAGACTCTCCATAGCTTTGTTCAGGATGCACCCAGCTCAGCCCAGCTCCACAGCCCTGTGCTTGGCAGCACTACAACTGGTTCATTGAGATGCTACATTTTTAGGGAGAAGTTTCTTTGCTTGCTTGGTTTGCTGCTCCTTAGTGTGTGGGAGGCAGTTTAACCACAACTCTGACTACTTGGGAGTCACTTTTCACAGTAAGAAGCTGCCTCTTTCAGAATTCTCCTACTGACTCAAGTGGGCTGATCGTAAACAGAACAGTAAAAAAGAGGGGGAGATAAATTCTGCCTGTCCTCCACACACATTACTGAGTGAAGCACATGATCTCAGTCACAGGAGGACACAGCTCCCCTCCTTCCTTCCCTGCTCTACAGTAAGGTGTGGAAAAGCAGCACAGTGGAGAAAACAGCTCAGAATGCAGACTGAGACATCAGGACACAGCTACATTATGGCACTGTTCAGTACTTTCTGCTTCTCATGGCCACTGGGAATCTGATGAAAATGCCTCCAGCTGATGAGGCAAGGTTGATTAGGTTTCCATTTGAAGAATTAAGGGCCACTAAATGACATTAGGAGCTGCAGGTAGATTTTCTTAACAAAGAGTGGTAGATTCGTGCAAGTAATAGTTAAAGGGTTATGCAGATGCAAAGAGCTTAGATGGGTTTAAGGGGAGACAGGACAAGGGCAAGGAAATATCCTTTGGAGATTATGAATACACAAAGCACATTAGGCTTAAACTCTCTGAAACAGGCAGTGACTGGGAAAGAGTTTGTTGGGATTTATACATGCTTGCCCTGTTTTCTTTTCCCCCGGGCATCTTTTTTCTTTTTTTTTTTTTTTTTTTTTTTTTTTGCACTGCTTGCCAGGGATATTGGTAGGTACAGGATTAGGCTGAACTTTAAGAGGAATGTTCATGCTCTAATGAAGTTACTCATCGTGCTTTGTGGCTGCAAACTAAACTTACTGGAAGTATTCAGATAAAGCCATCTTTTAACAATCTCTAGTTTGGCAGACAAAATTAAGGCCCCCCAGTCAGTCTGTCTAGAACTTCATGCAGAAATTCATGCTGGAATAGGAAGCAGGACTCAATGACATAAGCATTTTCTTGTTTTGAGATCATTCTAATCCATTACCACAGCAATTTTGTGGTTTTCTTGAAAGCTGTAACTTCTGTTAGTTAAAAAAAAATTGTTTGGCTTTCCTTGAGCGAATTAGTTCCTTGCAGCCTTTCAATGTCCTTCCTGCTCACAATTCAACAGTGCAAAAATGTTCTGAACCAGCTCTGGATCCTTTGGTCATCCCACATATATGCTGGCTCAGGTTCCATCTCCAAATTCCTCATCCCACAAAGATAAGGATGTGAGAGCCGAAAGAAAGATGATCATCAGCCACAGGTCTCTGTCATAGCCTTCAACAGCAAGTTCCTTTACATCTTCTCAAATCTCATACTTAAATTCCATTTTAAAACCTAGTGCAAGGAGGAAATTCAAAATGTTTTTTCCACTGGCACTTTGGGGTATGTCAGAAAGCTCAGGCAGGGCACATGGGGACGTTTGTGTTTCACTCCTCTCCACAAGTTAATGCCCATGAGTACAAGGCTTGAGGAGGGGTGGGAGGTGGAAATGTGATATTCCCAAAGAGCCAATGTGTTGTGCTTCCCTGCAGCAGCATGGCAAGTTACAGACTAATAACTGCTCCTGGTCAGCTCCTTGTCTGCTGTCATCCTCGTGCCTGTATTCCTGTGGTTTTACTTGAAAGGAATACATGACATAAATCTCTACAAGTGCCAAGCAGGCTCCCAACTGCTGAGCTGAGTATTTCTGATTCAAAACAGCACAGAATAACTACACAGAACAAGTTTGGAATAGCCTCAGAAGAGAAGGGGGAAAAAAAGGCAAAAAACCCTAACTTTGCTGCATTTCCAGTGAAAAGCCTGCAGATGGAAGGGTGACAGTGAGAAGAGCTGCCATGTCTTTTACACTGTCATTCAATTATATTTTCTAGATAGCAAAGAGTGACTCAATTTTCCTCAAGGGAGCTGCCAACCCAGGACTGACTCTGGGAGAGTCTAAGTACCTTCAACAATGGATTGTGTCGTTTGTGAGCATCTCACAGGAACTTGTCTGCTCCCACCTTTTCTTGGAATGTGAGTGCAATTGAAAATCTCTCATGTTGGAAACAAGCTATTCTTCCTTTTTGTTATGATTGCAAGACTGAGGCTCCATTGTTCATGCCACCATAAAAATATTACTTTGCTGCTTGCTGTAGCAGTGTTTGAGATTGTGCTCTGTTCTTTCACTGTCTAAAAGGTTTTAATTCATTTTGTAGCAGCTTTTGTCTCCTGAGTAGTCCCAGCACATTGTTCATGACACACTCACACAGTTCAATACAGGTCAAAATGAGATACAGATCTAAGTGACTTGCTAATGTCTGAGAAAGTGAAATGTTTTATTAGCAATGTATTTTCTATACAGCTCTTCTTATGTAATTTCTTGTGAGTCACATTTTCTTCTAAGTCATTGGTTTAATACTCAAGAATTTTTACATGCAAAGTTGTGCACTAAATGAACATTATGACTTCAAATTCAAGTGCTTAGGATTTAGGGATGTTAATTTTATTGTCTTATTTTCATTTGTTCTCCTCATTTGTATACATGTGAACTCAGTCCTCAATGATAAATTACCACACCATTTTTAATTTGGAACAAATCTCTTCAGTGACTTTATAAAGCATTGAACAAGTTGACAAAAAGTTATTTCCCCCACGTTTTTGGTTAGTGACCATCTGGCCAATATTATTTTTGCTCTTCTATGGCTTTTATCACTACACTTGCACACAAACACACACACAGCAGGAAATAAAGCAGTAATCCGTGTTCTCAACATCTCTATTCCTCTGTAGAAGACTGATAATAAAATCTGGCATCTACATTCACTCTGGACATCCCTTATGAAGTACCACATCTCTGTTTTTCTGAACATACCAGCCAAACACCTCCTGTGCCTGGAGCACAGCTTTACCATTGATACAACTGGAAATGCTGAGTGTTTCTTCCAAATAGATCCTCAGTGCCTGAGTTAGGTATTCAGAGGATGACAAAAACACTATTGAGAGGATTGCACTAAAGTCCAATTTTGAAACCTAATATTTTTAGCAAGCTGGGGACTTTTAATTTTTGCCAGAAAAAAAAAAATTATAGAAACTGTTTCCTCTGCATTAATGAGATGTACAGGTAATGAAAAGACCGATGAAAAGAAAAGCATATGAATTAAACCAAATGTGAAAAAATGATGGGTCTTCAGGTTCCCTCAGCAACAAGATGAAAATATTTCTCTTTTTTGATTAATGGAAGTTCTTTCATTTGCCATAATGACAGGTAGATGAAATCTCATGGGACTTAATGCCTCATTTCCTTGCAAAGTTCATGCTCATTTACTTTAATAGTGACTTATATTAGAAAGCAAAATCTCTTTCAAAGTTTTCTTAGGAACCTCCTCACAGCCCATCCCTGTAATTTCTTTAATGAAGCATTTCAATCTCCCTTTTCAGAAATTCTTGGACTGAACTATCACTCTCTCTTGCAGTAATAAATCACATTTTGCTACAATGGTTTAAGAGAAAAGCATCCACAGTGCAAGGGCATAAATTAGTGGATATAATCAGCCACCCATTATGGTGCTGCTTTACCCTCCCACTTCCTCCAGATCTGTAAATTCTTAGATGTCTTGGCCAAAAGCTATTGGCCTGTAAGTATAGTCCCTAATGCATGGAGAATTAGTCTTTCAAACCACATCTTTTAAATGAACCACTTGTTTTTCAGAGTGTTTCAAGTGTCCTTTGGAAGCCAGGATATGCTCATTGCTCAAGGCCTTGGGGCACTGTAATTTCTGCCCTATTAACTTGAGGAGAACCCTGAAGTGGGCTGCAACCTGGCCTTCACTGAGGATATGTTCTTTATTCCTGTATTATTAGTGTTAGACCAAATGTATTTCTGATAAATCAGTTATTTCTTATATCGTACTTGGGCAAATATAACACATGTGGCACTAAAAGTGAAAATGGTTTTAAAGAATCAGAATTTTGGAAAGGAGCCCTGTAGGAAACAGGAGAGGGATGGGATGGCCTGGCCTTAGTTCTTGGCTCATTACTTGCAATACAGGAGGAAAGAGGAATTGTTGAAATGGCAAACAACAGCTTCACAAGCCTTAACTTGCCCCAGCCTTTGTGACTGCACAGGAGCTCAGCTCATTTCCCAGAACCACAGAATGGGTCAGGCTGGAAGGGACCACAGGTTCAGCCTCCCTGCTCAAGCAGGATCACCCTGGAGCATGGCACAGGATTGTGTCCAGATGGATCTGGGATGCCTCCAGTGAGGAGACTCCACAACTTCTCTGGGCAATCTGTTCCACTGCTTGGTCACCCTCACACTAAAGTTGTTCTTCTGTAGGCATTTACCAGGATCTGCACAACAGGAAAATTTTCTTCTTCTCTAGCCTGCACTTTTTGATTTTACAACATTAGCCTGAAGAAAGCAGCAGTGTGCCAGCAAGCAGGGAATAATTGTGTACCTGTATGTGAGTACACAGGTGCACGTGGGATTTTGGAGACATGCATGTCAGCATGCACTGGACCAAAATTTGCCACTAAACTTGGCCACAGGGCAAGCAGAAGGACCTCAGTCATCTGACTAGGACAGAGACATGGATCTGTGTCCTTGTCTTTGGTTTTTCATAAAAAGCCTATTCATTTTGTGGCCTTCGATGAATCACTGAGGTCAGATTTTACTTCAATGATTTTCCAGCTGGAAAAAAAAAAAAAAAAAAAAAAAAAAGAAAGTAATAAAAGGAGGCACTTAAGGAAGGTCAAAGCAAGCAGGGAGTGACTTGAAAGACCAGTGCTCCTTTGGAAGGGAGCAAAGTCTTATGGCATCATTTGTTTTGCACCTGGGAAAATAGCCAGTACCTTCTCTGTCCTGTTCCTGCTGCATGGAATGTACACATGCTTCTGAGATGATCTTTATCCAGGGTGTATTTAGGCCAAGGTTAAGTTTTAATAAAAATAATTTTATATTTTATATTTTATATTTTATATTTTATATTTTATAT
Source organism: Oenanthe melanoleuca (assembly GCF_029582105.1). NCBI lineage: Eukaryota > Metazoa > Chordata > Aves > Passeriformes > Muscicapidae > Oenanthe > Oenanthe melanoleuca. The sequence continues at coordinate 7,708,483 of NC_079335.1, read as the reverse complement.
TTTATATTTTATATTTTATATTTTATATTTTATATTTTATATTTTATATTTTATGTGACTGTGACACACAGGATATGCACAGTCATTCTATATCCAAAGTTTTAATAGTTTTAAAACATCAATATCTTAAAGCTACAGATGAGTATAAAATATATCACAAATAACAGAAGTCTAAATCCTGAAAGAGTAAAATATAAATATTATTTATCTTGAAATTGCAGAAAGAAACATGATTGGGTCCAAGGCATCACTGTATGAGGTGCATGTAACAAAAGAGTGAACCCCAGGCAGGGAGGATGCAACCTGAATTTCAGAGATGAAGGGAGAAGACACCTGGGAATAAGATAGGTGAAGTATTCATAAAGCCTTTGAAGCTCAATTAAAAAAAAACAAAACAAACAATCACCAATTTCCACACATAGGTCTTCTGGGGCAGATGGTCTCTGCTCTGTCAGCACTGGCCACTGACTGCAGGCAGATTCTGGACCTGAGACAGAAATCTGCCATAGGGAAAACCAAACATGACACTGGGCTGTAATGAGCTGGAGATGACCAGATTGCTCTGGTTTTAAAGGGCACATGTGTGCAAGCCTGAGTCAGCTGCAGGCCAGGCATGTGGGCCAGGAGCTGGGAGAGAGGTGAATGAGGTGGAGCTGAGAGCTGGCTCTGGGGCTGGGGCTATCCCAGCCCTTCTGCCCTGTGGGCTGCACAGATGGCTGGTGTGCAGCTCACCAGAATTAAACTTCCTGTAAATGAGCTGTGGAAAATCCCACTAATTTGTCTGGAAGGGCACTGAAACAAACAGGAAACGTGCACCAGAAATCCTTGATAAGGATACTGGCTGGAAGCATTTTAATCTGAATACCAGTGGTCCCCATAATCTTACCTCATGATTCCCTGACTATATTTAACCCTAACAGCAGGCAGAACTATGATTCCTGTAGATAATACACACTGCACTGAAAGAAACAGCAGTGGGCAGGAAAGAAAAAGTTCCCAGGGATCTGCCCCAGTTGGCACAATAAGTCTGTGCCACAAACACACAGCAACAACTTTGCCCTCAGGTCCTTTCCCAGACACAGGTGTGCAGTCTGTCATAAGCAGATACAGAGATATAGATGACACCAGACCAGGAGCACTCTCAGATGCTGCATTTTGGCATTTCTTCTCAGGAGCCCTGGATGGTTTTGTCCCACAGTTAAGTGCTGCTGGCTCAAATCCCAGGGCAGGTGGGTGATTAGTGGGGCTGGAAACTGGTCCCAGCAAACACTATTGGAGCAGACACCTTGCTCTGAAGGGAAAGAAATTCAGCTGAATTTGGGGCCAATCTGTGCTAGCTCACCTTGGTACCAGAAACTGGCCCTGGAAATACTCTATTTACTAATATAGATGTGACTTAGCACTACTACTCTGGATTCAATTTATTCTGTCATTGTGATTCCAGGGCCAGCCCAAGCAGATAATCAGAGCTACAAACACATTATCATAGAAAGAAATGTCTTAACTACAGATGGATAATATCCTCATGCCTATCCAATCCTCCTTTGAGTCAAGATTCACACATTGAATGTAAGCCTGCCTTTGTGTTTGCCTCCTTGGGTCCATATTAGCCTTTACTCTGTTATCCTTCTACAGAGGAAAAATGTAACAAAAAGTGTCCTAAGAATGGAGCTGAACAAAAGGTCCCTTGTTTCTGTAGGTATGGATTAGTCTTTTCAGAAAGCAGAGAGATGAAAGCTGTTGCAGCGTTAAGAGGATTTTTTGGGTAATACTTTAGAGATGCATGTTCGTATGCCTTGTGAAATGGAATTTAGTGTTAAGAATAAGAAGCTTCAAAAACTGAATTCTTTCATTCATCCATAGATATTCTATTGAATAGTTTTCCCATATGGTTTCATCAATGTTTCAGTCCTGAAGGGGGTTAAAAGTCCATCCACGCTTTTCATTCAATTTTTAAAAAAGAAATAGATAAAACGCTTTGCTCATCTTTGTTTCCAAAGGATGTTTGCAGAACACTTTTTCCTCTCTCAAAAATACAGTTGGTTCATGAAAAGATATTTTTAGAAAATGAAACCAGCCCTAAATCAGTTTTGCAGATATACAGTGAAATATGGTTGTGAATGAAAACAAAAAGCAAACTAATTTTTTAAAAATTACTTAACTCTCTCACAAGGAGAGATTAATGTTTACCAGTGGGCTCCCAGATAGACAAGTTGTGGTGTTGCACAGCTTATTTGTGCTTTGGTCTCAGTACTGAGCCTCTCTTTCTCTTCTGCAATGTCCTGAAGATCTCTGATCCTTGCTTGGTATTCTCTGCAGCTTTTAAGAGAGGCTGAAGTCCCCAGTATCTTTCTTGAAACAGAACTCCCAAGTTCTGAGCTCAGCATCAGGTCTTAACAGCTTGTTTTATGATAGAAAATCATCAATGCTGTTTGTGAGACAAGCCTGAAATGTGACACACCTTTTCTAGGGGATCAGAAAAGACCAGGCTGGGCATTGTAATCTATGTTTTAAGAGACTAAAGAAGTTCAGAGCAAGCAGGGCAATGTTCAGACCCAGAGCTCCTAACAAGCCTTGCAAATACATCCTCAGACAGAGGGACTCTGGGTACACTGCCTAGGTTTATCCCCAAGCCATTTCCTGCAAAGCCTTTCTATTACATGTGGGGTTTCACCCTTAATCCTTCTCTTCAGTCATCTGCCTGGGATCTGACAGGAGTTCTGTGTGAGCCCTGTTGAGGAGGGAAAAGGGAGCTCCCCCCATGATGGGGCACAGCAAGGCATGAGCCTGTCCCCAGCCAGACCTGCTCCAGGGTGACCCAGGAGCTGCAACACCCAGGCTGGTCCACTCTGTGCCCCACTGACCCCTCTGAAGGATATTCCTTGCTTACAGGGGAGCGATTCCAGCTCTTGCACGGGAAGCCTGGGTTAATGGAAGCCCCATAAATGCTGTGACTAGATCATTCACTGGTTAATTCTCACAATGGAATTCACTTAGCCATGAGAAGCAAAGAGAAGTTACCACAGCACAGAAAATGTCTACTCCATCAATTCAGATGGGTAACAGCCCTTCCTTTTATTCAGTTGGCAGCAACTTATCTGAGCAAAAGTGCTGGGATCCAATTCTGCAGAAGAGAAACATATATAAGGCTGTCTGCAGCAGGTGAGGTAGTTACACAGGAAGAGTCTTCACAAAGAGATTCCTCACAGACACAAGGAGCCCAGCAGGCCTTTCTGATCTGCCCTTTGCAGGATACACAGGTGGGTTCTGATCATGACAAAGTGATGCTCTAAAAGGCTTTTGCCCCTTCCTACATGCCTTCTGCCCCCACACTCAGCAGCCCACGCACTTTGTCTTCAGTAATAGAAAATTATTTTCTTCCAGTTGTTTTTGGGAACATTTCGAGAGGGTGAAAAGACACGTTTATAATTTTATTTCTTGCAAGTTGAGACCTGATGTAAACTAGGCTAGCTTGCAAGTCTCTAGCTGTTTTGATTTAAGTGGAAAATCTTCCAGCTTACTGCACCATGTGTCATATAACACATGACTTTGATAGCTGCATGCAGACAGCAGGTGACTTCAACAGCACAGGAAGGATGTGCTGGATTTGCAACAGTGATGAATAATAATTTAGTCAACATAGTGGCTGGAAACTCAGCTTTGCTCTTTCCTATAAACCATATTTGTCTTGGATGTAAGCTCATCAAAATGATTAAATTAGCCCAAGCCTTACTGCCCTGTGATCATGCACCAGTTGAAATTAGATGAATTATCTTCTCTTTGTTTTAAATGGTTATTTCTCAAAATGAGTATACAAGGAGTACTAGTGCATTCTGAACCAAAAGATGTAGTTCTGCAAATGCTTATTTGAAGAAACAATTCCAGGTCAATTCCTTAAGCATTCACATGAATTAAAATCACAATCCTATCATAACATCACAGTTTAAAATTTTTTTATTAAAATCTTCTCTTTTTTTTATGGATTTGAAAAATAAAAACATCTTTTATAATGTTTTCAGCCAAAAAAAGAAAGCTTTTACACTAGAAGAAAGTTTCCATTGTCCCTGGGAGCAAAGAAGGAGGGGAGGATAGAATCTCACCAGTCCAGCAATTTGGTTACATTTTATCTTGGTTTGGCAAAGAAAAAATGTCTTGTTCTTCTCCCTCAGTTAACAAATGTATTTCTATTCATAGCACACTGCAAGACTTCTTGAAAGCTGTTCAAGTACCATCAAAACTGTTTTTTGGTTGTTTCTTCTGCACATAATATTGCAGAAGAGAAAAATTACAGCATTTTCTGTGTATGGGAAGTAACAGAATCCTTTTCAGCAGGAAAAGCAGGAGGAACTGTCTTTTGAATAGACCCTTCATTCCCTTCCAGTAGTTCATTCATTTCTCCTATCTTTGTAATTTTATACTGTCAGTCCTTATAATCTTTCAGCTTGCAAGAATAAAGGAGAGAACATCAATTTTTTTCATAAGCTTTTGAAATTGTGTTAGACTAGCTTCTTCCTGTATCTCTTGAGCTGGTCTTCTTTCCTTCATGTAAGTTTTAATTTGCAATTTCTGATATGCCACTGTTTTTTAATACCTGAACATTCCATCTGTAACTGGAAGTTTGAATAAACTATACTGAACTTTCAAGTTAAACTAAGTTTGTTCCTGGAGTTATAATGCAATTAGTTATTAATTCAGCAAGGTGCTTAAGCACCTTTTAATTCCTTTGAAGTCAATTAGACTATTCCCAAGCTTAGAGCTATGCCTGCATTTAAAAGTTTCTCATTGAACAAAGTGTTATTGATTTAATTTTAAAAGTTAGGATCACAAATTAAATGTATGAAACTTTTACCAGGGTTCACAGAGATCAAAAGAATGATTAAATCATTATATGAGTTGAGGTAAACTGTAGAAACTCAGCTTTAGCTTAAATAAAAAGGTGTCTGTATGCAAAATTTTTCAATGCCATAGCTGATTATTGTCTGTGAACCAGATGCTGTGCTGCAAAAGCTTTGCAAGCTGTTTGACAGAATCCTTCCAGAAAATAAAATTTTAGTTCAGGAGCTCTGAAACATGGAGATGAACAAACTCACATTGCTCCAAATGTCATAAAAGTTAGGGTGCAGCTGCTGTGACTATTGACTTTGGAGCTTTCTTCAGAAGGAAAAGCAAACCTAAAATCAATCAATCTATGACCAAAATAAAAAACTATCCAAGGGGCAGTGGGTTTAGTGGGGGAAGATAGGATAAGAGTGGGAAAGGATAAAGATAAGAAGGAATAAGGAAGACTTTCCTATTGGTACCAAAGGTTCTGAGTAGACCCCCTTGCTAAACCAATACCCACTCCTGGTTGACAGTTAATGCCTAAATCTTAAACAACATTATTTCAAGTTAAACAATTTAATGATGGATTCATATAGACTTCACTACACCACAACAGTAACTCTTACAGGCCTCTATTACAAATCTAAGGGGAAAAGGATCTAGGAGAGCCACATCCATAATCTATTTGCAGCAGCATATCTGCTTGCAGGCACACAGACCAAAAGAGTATCTGCAAGGTATCTGGGAAAAATTCCCTTCAAATTGAGTGAAGTTCCCACTCTGGATGACTTTGCATCTTCTAAATGGGCAGAGGGTTGAGCCTAGAGGAGTGTGGGGATCATCCCAGTTGATGTTTGCCAGTCCTCTAAGTACAGCAAACTTTGGCCCCACTCAGAGGGATCTGCCAGTCACTGCTCACTGCAGTCCCCAAGAACTCAAAGGTCTCACTTTGGGAAGCTGTTTATGGGGTCGGTGTCCCAGGTTACAAGGTAAAGACATGCCCAAAACTATGTGTTCAATCACCATCTGCTGAAACCAGGTGGGCAGTGATTCTTATCTCTGTGGGAAATATCCTCTGCTAATGGGCCAGCTGTTAAAAAACAGATAGGGCAATGTTCTTTATATTTCACACAACCCACCCTTCCTCCAGGGAGATATCTCCTGTTAATGGGCCACTGAGTCCCACTGCATGACTGATAAAATTACATCATCCCACTGGGAGATGCTCCACCCAGGGGGAGGAGCCAAACATTTCATACCCAGATAAAAACTGAGATTTGGAACATCAGAGCAGCCCTTACCCACTGGTTTCCAGAGGACAAGAGTTACCAGAGCTTTCTACAGGATCACTGCTTCAACAAGAGCTCTTCATCTGGACTGCTACCACCACCCTAACTAGTGGGCTGTCAGGTTGTATTCTGACTCTGTCAGTAGTTTTTCTTTTGCACTATTATGTATTTTATTTTTTTATCTTTTTTCCTATTAAACTGTATTTCTGACTTGAAGTCTCTCACTGGTTTTGCTTTCAAAACCATCACAGTTGCAAGAGAGGTGGCTTTAGTCACAGTAATTTTCCATCTGGCCACAATTTGGGTCAGGAACTTTCTTTGAAGGTTCAATAACAAAAATATTATTACACTTATGTTTTTATTCAGGCAAGAAAAATAATCTTCCAAGGCTGTTCATTAAAAAACAGGAGCTTGTTAGACAGTACTAGCTCCTAGGAACAGTTTCAGATAAGCTCAGGAGGAACTCAGTCCAGGTGCAGTTCATCAAGGCTAAAAGGCATTTAAAAGGCCTAAAAAGCATTTCTTAGGTCATGGAGCAGCCTGAGGGTGTTGGGGGAATATATCAGCATAGGAAGTCATACATGAAACTGGAAATAGGATAAAGAAAAATGAAAATGCTATACAAAATTGCACACATTGTAGCTGCAAGTCATTAACTTGAGTTATCAATGTGAATTCTCTACTGGATTATGCATAAACCACACTCTTTCTGAGATTAACCTGAAAAAAACCTGTTCTAGGTCAGATCCTTGGTCATCTCAGAGTTTTTCACATAGGTAACAATAGCAGAGGAAAACTCTGGGGCAATTTCTGCTGGGGTGCTCTGAGAGTCTGGGAGGTCATTGCACGTCCTTCCCTGTACAGATCTAGCCTGTTTTTCCAGTTCTGACCAAAGCCCATGACCATTAGCCAAACAAATGTTAACTAGCTAGAATAAAATCCACATAACCATCATCATAACCACATGTGCTAATTATAGCATGTGAATTTTTAATGTAACAGTTTGTTAGATTGGCCCACTGGTGCTGATGTCTCATGGCTTGCTGGTTTCTGGGACTGCCAAGAGATACAGGTTGGAAACAAGTGCTGATAAATCTGATACAGCTGGTGGTATCTCAGCTGAGACATACCAGCAATGTGCACCTGCAGAAAGTTCCTTGATGGAAACAACAAAACAAGTGGCAGGAGGTCAGTGGCAGGAAAGAAGGGGATCCCCCAAAATGCTGGCAGATGTCAGGCAGGGGACCAGCAGAGGCTTTTGCAGGAGAATCATGTGTGAAACTGAAGCTGTAAACTTTCTGTACCTGAAAAAATTATCCTGAAAGAGGAGATGAGAGACATCCTGCAAAGACAGAAATGCAGGCAGATGTTAGACTGGCAGGAATTTCCTGTGCTATCAAAGGGCTAAATCAGAGCTGTGCAGAACTCCTGTGGTAATGCAGGAAGGAGAATAGGAAGTGTTTCCACAGAGTATTTCAGGCTATATGAAAAAAACCAAATACATGTTTCTTATAATGATCAGTGTATCAACACAATAATTATACAGTTGGAGAGCTCTTGAGAAACACACAGTAGAAAGTGGTGTCAGCAAGGAGATTGTGCAACACACAATGCAAAGATCTGGCTAAATTCAGGTAATGAGGAGTGTGGGATTATAACTTTTTGTCTCAGATTTTGGGAGGTTCCTGATGCATGCTGGGCTTCTGACATTAATCCAGTGGTCAGTCCTGTGCCAGATGGTGGTGTGTAGATGGATAAGGTAGAGACAGCTGGACTGCAGGAGCAGGTGGGACCCTCCTGAAGCCCTTATGTGGGTGACTGGAGGGCTGGCAGAGAGGGCTTAGAAGATGTGCACAGTCTCTGAAACACCTGGAAAGGTGTGGCTCCCTGGAGTGTGTCCACTGGACAGCCCAGCCCATTGACAGAGAAAGACCTGGGAAGGAAAACAACCTAATTCCCCAGTCTACCTCCTGTCATTTCCAGTTTGTCCTAGTGCACTCTGACCTAACTGTTCTGTAACCTCACCAGTGAAATTAGTCTCATCTTTGATGCAGAGGAAAAATTTCTGCTACTGTGGTTTTTTATGATGGTTATGAACCTGAACCAGGGGGAGTAGAGCACTGCTCAAAAGCCATTGGATTAGTGTCAGAGTGGCCTAAGAAGCCCTAATGAAGATGTGGAGGAGTCCCCATTTACCTAAAACATGGATGCTGTATAAGCTGATGGAAATCAGGAGATGAATAGCTCTGTATGCTACAGACTTTATGAAATAATGAAATATTTGGCAACCTGGGGCCTGACAGTCAGAATAGTGTAACCATTTGTACTCTTGAACTGGGTGGTGTTGATTCTTCATCACTGCTGAGAGTGACAACCAGAAAGCATACTCCCAGAGAATTTTGGGATCACTCCAGCCTGTATGTTGTCTGGCTGTTCACAGGAGTGAGCCAGCAGAGTCAATCCTGGAGGGTCATGGAAAGGGTTATCAGAGCAGAAGGGAAGTACAAGACAGAATAGAGCCTTGTCTTCATAGAAATAGCTGGGAAGGCATCCAGAAGTTTAGTGCAGATGATGCTAAGCAGACCTCTCAGAGGAGAAAGGGACATTAATTGTTGGAGCAACAAGATCTTCTGGCAGCCCCAACAGGATTGTCCCCAGGATTTCACAGGCCAAAGCAAAGCAACATCTCTCTTTTCCTTCCTAACCTCCTCTGCTTTCATCCTATAGTGCTTGTTCTTTCCCCTTGCTTTCACTCAGTTGCAGATGCATTTCCATCTTAAATGAAAAGGAAAATTGACTCATATGGTACAGGAGTTTATACCATATTAGCTGACCCTATGAAGGGGGAAGGAGTCCTTCCTCCCTTCCTTTCTCAGCCAGAGCACAAAACTGTGAGTCCTGATGGATCTCCTGTCAGTCACATGAGAGGATTGAGAAACAAACCTCTGTCACCTGCACTTTGCCATGTGTTCACCAAACTCTCATTCACCAAGATTTCTCAGCAAAATCAGTCAGTCTCTAGGCTGCTCTCAAAGCCTATTTTGTATTGCCTGCACCCTTTATACTCATATTTAACTATTCATTTCCTTATATTCCTTTTTGTCCTAGCATTGAAGCCTATATTTTTCTTTCAATATTAGCATTCTGGGAGCCAATGGCCAAATCTGCTGCCAAAAGAAGATGACATGTATTGTTTATGGGAGGGAGATATTTTAAAATTTAGATTACTTTTGAAAGGTTATGGAAAACTTCTTGGGTATTTTTGTGGTCTTTTTTTTCCTATTCTTCAACCACATATGAACAGTTGACAAAGAGATAAGAACAAATAAAAAAAGCATTAAACCCCCTAAAAGAAAATGTCATCCTAAGGTACTTCTTACTAAAGTCCCTTTCTTCATTGTTTTGTTCTTCATCTGGTTCTTCTCAATATTGAAAAGCTTTTGGACCCTGAAAAACCTTCATTCAATTTCATGGGCCTCTCCTCAAAGTTTGTAAGTGATGTTAATTCTATATTTGTTTCATATCTCCTAAACTCTCCTAGTCTCATCCCTGACCCCAAATCTTGGCCTCAGATGGTGAACCCTGGTCAAGACTAGGCTGCCAGAGTGCTTTGGCTGTGGTGGCACACACAGCATCTGGCCCTGCCTCTCCTCTGAGTCCTTTATGGTGCTACTTGGATACAGCTGAGACTTGATTTGAAAACTTCTGGACTTCAAACACCTGCTCTGAATCCCATCAGAATAATATTTTTGTGATGAAAAGTCGTGAGAGGTGCATGAGCCCTGTGAAGGTGTGAGATGCAAAAATAGTTGGGCTAATGTTGGATATAGAACAGAGGGACCCAAACCTCATCTGAATTCCACAAGGAATTGAGATTTAATTGGTCCCAGAACTGCTTAAAGTTGGTTTCAGAGAGAACATGAATTCAGACAATGAATTTACATTTCTCATGCAGATATTGCATATTTGCTTGTAGGCTGCTTTCTCTGCTCACAAAGGGGCAGAGTAGGAGAAAGTCAAATTTTGAAACTCACTGTCGGTTTTAAGGGCAGTGGACATCCAGGAAGGAGAGGTGGCTCCCAGCTCTGTGCCTGTAGAGCCCAGCTCTCTGTGTCAGTGTCTGGACTAGTCCCAGCCATGGGAGCAGGAGCACTGTAGAGGCTCAGGAACTGTGGGATGAACCCTGGGACTGGCCTGCAGGTGACCAGCTATGGAAAAGGACTTCTCTGTCCATAGAGACAGTTTTGTTTTGACAGCAAGCAATCTTGATGTTGGTGACAGGAATTAGATGTGAATGTAGAGAGGCAGAAATCCCTGCCAAAAAAAAAAAAAAAAAAAAACAACCAATTTTTGCAGGTAGATCTTTTTAGTATAACTCAGGGTTTTCATGCCCTCTCTCCCTCATACACCATTTAGTCAGTAGGAATTTTTGTGCTTGCCTAATGTCAGATAAAAAGAAGGACCCTGTATCCTCATTAGCACTACATTAATAGGCATGATTAATGTGCATAATTAACTCAATTTACCTCACCTTAATGGAGTTCCTGGAGGTCCTCAAATAGAGCTATGAAGGCTCAGGAAGAGCAGTGAGGATTTTCCTGCTGTTGCTCTGTGCCAGGTGGATGGCAGCCAGCTCTGATCCTCAGCAGCTGTGCCCACCAGGAGCACAAACCTGCCTGCTGGGGTCAGACAGCCCTGGGGGAGCCCTGCCCATCTCCTGCCACCCTCCAGCACACAGAGGGAGTGTGGCTCTGTCTGCAGAGGGCTGGGCAGATGCACAGCACTCCAAGAGAGATTATCAGCTGGTGCCAGGCTGGGGAAATGGCTGTGCTGGTAAATTGGGAGGAGAAATTGAGGGAGAAAGTGTTCCTGTTTAGCAAATGCAGTATGTCTTCAGAGTGGGATTGAAGCCATGGAACTGAGTCAGCACATTCTCAGAGATATCTCATCTTCAGGGATATCTGCACTCCTCACAGGAGGTCATGGCAGCCTTCACTGGGATCTGAGTCACACATGCCCCTCTAATGAGTTTCTGTTGCACTCTCTCTCATGATCCAGGAGATGTCTATACATCCAGAAAGGATATACTTGATAAATTGGCCTAAACCTTTTCAGCACATTATGTTTTTTTTTCTGTGACTTTTAGGGGCTTGGTAGGCAACCCTTCCCTTCTCTTACATGGCTTTTAGGAACCTCCCAGGCTGGGACCCACTTTCCTTGATGCTAGGAGTGCTATGCATTTTCTCAGCCTCTTTTTCTTCCTTGGATGTGCAGTGTCTTTTCTGAAATTTCTGGGGAACTGAAAAATCATTCCAGTAAACTATAAGACTGGGCAATACATATTTAAAGGCTCAGAGGTGCAACACTGCAGGATTGGTGAGGTACATAGCTGCTTCTTTATAACCCCTTGGAAGGTACAGAGCTGATAGCCCTGCCCAGACAGGGGAAAGTCATTGACTGACCCCTAGAACTGGAGTCCTTGGGAAATGTCCACTCAGAGCTGGAGCTCCTGTCAGCAGCTCCTGCGCAGAAAAAACCTCCTGGACCTGCATCAGCCCAGACCATCAGCCTTCCTGACAGGCAGGAATTTCATCCTCACAGCTTTTAGCTCAGCACTTGTTTTTTAATCTATCCATGTATGTCTCAACTATAAAACTATGGTGCTTCTTCTGAGTTGACCCATAAGAGGATGCAAGCTGGACAACTCCTGGAGTTGGTGCTCTCTGCTGTGTACCCAGGCTCTGGCATTTCTCAGACATTAAAGACAACTCCTGTGCTTAGCAATGGCTCCCATCGCTTGAAGTCTGGCATTTTGAAGTACATTGGAGACAATTTCATCCCTGCTCCTACAGTGGGTTCAAACTAATTTTTATTTAAGTGTAAAGACATGCCTAAAATGCCAGCTCTTTACTGGTGTGTATGTTGTCTTCTCTTTCCTTAAATATTATGCAATTGAAAGCTAAAAAGCCAACAGAGTAGAAGTTGTCATGGTGCCCATGCAGACATTATATGAAAGTGTTGTCATTATGTAAAGCTGCAGTAATTACATATAATTATTAAGAAAGTTGTGTAACTATGGAAGAGGTCTATCTTACAGAAATAAAAATGTTATCTTGGAGATTGTTATTGACACACAGCCTTCTCAAACCTGCAACTAGACCATACTTCTTTCCTCTCATTACTCTAACAAGTTATTTCTCAGAAAGCCAAGATGTAAATTATAAACCCTCTTCTTTAATCAAAGGCATTTGGCAATGCTAGTGAGGAAAAAAAATCATTTATATGCAAAATCAAAATCAGCTTATGGATCCCATCCTTCCTACTGCCTCAACTCTTCAGGTGCCATGAAGATGCCATTTTCTGTTCTTTGTGTTCCTATTCTTAGCACAATAAAAAATGAAATTACAGTTATTTGCCACTGTTTTGTTAAAATGTCAAACTGTGTTGCAAACAAATTGATTTCAGCCCAGTTCATTTGAGTTCAGCTCAGCAGCATGTGAGCCTTCTTCCTGCCTCTGTTTCTTTGTAAAGCCACAGCAAGACTCTTGGGGAGTGCCAGAATCACTCCAATTAAAAATAATACAGCATGGGCAGCACATTTAAATAGGAATCATGTACAAAATGCTGTAGATGGAAGTGAAGCCAGCAGCACCCAAACACTTCCATGGAAACAGCAGGGCAAGAGAAATGGAAGCCAATGGGAATCTCTTCAGCTCAAATTGAACTTCATATGCTGAGTTTTATTCCCATCCTGGGTTCTGCTGAAGAAGTTTTCACTCACAGGCCTGTGGTGGGGAAAATCTGCCTTGATGCAGGGCACAGAAAAACAGCACCTAACCTTGCTCTCTCATGGAGCTTCTTAATAACAGGGAGGGTATCAATATAGACAGGGTTCAAGCTCTCTCCAAAGAAGCCACTCCTTGCTTTTCTTCTAAGGAGCCCTGGATATAACCCCCAGAGCTGCCTCAGGCAGCATCCATCTCCATCTGGCCCAGACATTTGAATCTGAATTGTCAAGAACACTGCAAAACCTAAATCACTCAAAGTTGGGGTCTCTTTATGCTTCAATGTGAGCCAAATGTGACAATCACAGTGGATGTGAAGAGCCCTTCATTTATTTTAAGTAGGCTTTGAAGTAATGTATGTCAACATCAGTAACTCCTTCAAGCTTGACTCCTTTGTGAAGACGCTGTTACAGAATCATAGAGTCCAACCATTAAGACCCCAATGTAGAAAAGGTGAACCCAAAATTAAGATACCTCAGTGCTGAGATGTGTTTCTTCTTGAGGCTGAGGCTCTGCTGATGGGCTCAGTGCCTGCTTGCATGACACAGGCTGTCATTATTCACTTGGCACTTGGTGCCAGCACCGTGGCTCTGGAAGCAAGGGCTAATTGGTGTGAACAAAAATTAAGGTTCCTGACTTTTTATGAACAGCAGACAAAGGGCTTTGCAATGGCACATCAGTCCAGAACAGAGCTCTCTGTTATGAATTTTATATCATTAGAAATGTTTTCAGCTTGGGAGCTTTGGGGAGGGAGGGGCAGGCTCAGGAGTTTAGAATGAAACCTTTATATTTGCCCACTGTTGCAGAGGGCTGTGCTCTCTGGTATGGAGGGTCTTCCAAAGGACAGTGGGAGGTGTGGAGTCCCAGCTTCACACAGAACAAATCACTGCATGTTTATGAAGCTTGTGCCTATTTTTAACCCTTCTCCTAGTTGCACTACTATGGTCTATGGCTTTTACTGCATTTTTGTTGTGCTTGTGCACCCATTTCTGCTGGACCTTCTCAGTGATGGTTTGATGCAGAGCAGTGTATTTGAGCATCTGATGTCTTCACCACCAGGTAGCCAGCAGAGGAAGATTCACACCTGATTAATCATATGTTTGTTTTTTTGTCAGAAAAACACCTTAACAAACTTAAGCCATCATTTTGTGAAGAGAAACAGTTTGTGACTTTTCACATGGCAGAAATGCATGAACCTTGTTATTTCTTTTCTCTCCCAGGCCACTGTTGCCAGGACACTCACACCTTGACATAAAAATCAATTGATGTATTTAGCTAGCATTTACTTTTGTTCCAGCAGTAGCTGTGGGGGAAAAAAAAACACCACCAAAAAAAAAAAAAAAAAAAAAAAAAAAACAAAAAAAAAACACCAAAAAACCAAAAGAGGTACCAAAAGTAGTAATTTTTATAAATCAACAGCTTTGAGCAATTTGTGTCTGAGTATTTAAAGGAACAAATAGGATCCCACCTAGTAATTCCTAGGAAGCAGAGGCTCACCCACATCTGCAGCACTGGATTCTGATCCCAGTGACATGAAGACACATCAGGAATTTCCTCAGATAATTGTTAGTCATCAACAGCAGTGTCATCAACACTGACCTTCCCTGGTCCCTGGAGAGCTTGTCCTGAGCATCCACTTTGGCAGCAAAGCTGCTCTCCACCAATAAAGCAGAGACAGCTATGACAAAGAACAAAAAGGGAACGTTTATTTCTTAGAATACACAAAGAAATACAAAGCAAGACAAATCAGTAATTCCTTCTCTGACCTGCTCACCAAAGCACAAAGATATACAATCTCTTTACAAAAAGAAGATAGCTTGAGAAGGCCTTGCTGAGCATTCAGGAGATTTGGTCTGAAACAAATTAGTTCATCTGCCATTTACCAGCCAGGTAAAGGTAAACCTGGGATTAGTCAGTACAGGGGGAAGAGAAAGGGAGGCAGTGGAGCTGTCTGGGGCCTCAAAGAAAGCAATGTCTCTGCTTTGAGGTGATTAATGTGTGAAATAGGCATGGAGGAAACTGAGCAGTGAGCACAATGGTAAAGGAAATCACAGTAGGTCCCCATTGTTTTAGGAGACAAAAATGGGCCATGTAAGAAGATTCTGTCTTGCTGATTTACAGTGAATTTACAGAACATCACAAATGTTGTTTTCTCATGTCTGGGTACACAGCTCATCTCATTTGTTTTGCAGAGATGGTGATGTTTTCTTTTTCAAGACAGGAAATCAGTCAAAATATAGACAGTAAATTAAATTCTATAAAGGAACAACTGAAAATGCAATTTAAGGCAAATGAATTCACAATGATTTGCAGAGATCTCACACCAAATCCCTCTCCCTAACATCAGGACAGCCCCACCACAGGTGTCCTGACACTACCAAACCATTTGCCAGTGAGCCCTTTGACTCAAATTTCTGTCTCATTTCTTGCTTGTTACAACCCTACAACAACTTCTCTAACAGCTGAACAGCCTCATAATCTTCATTTGATTTTGCCCCCTGCCATGCACACATACATAGGAATATACCACACTAAACTAAGTTTGTTACCACCTTCCTTTTTCTCTTTTTGACTCTGAGTGAAACCCCTTCATTGTGGACTGTGGACACACCAAGATAGACTTAAAAGTCTCTGTTTAAAGGCAGATGCCAGCGTGCACCTCAGCTCTTTGGTTCATCAAGAGATGTGTTCATTCCATTCTATTGCTTATTCCCATTTAGAATGAGACCCAGGCATTAATAAGTGACAGCATTAAACTAAAATGTTTTAATTGTGAGTTCTTTTTGTTTGTTTGCAGTGTATCTGTTATTACCCACAGTAATTTAACTTGGTTTCAGATGATTAAGTTAATGGGATATCTTGATTCCATCACTGCAGGAATAGAATTATTATTGAAAACATAGATGTTTGGAGATTTCATTATAGAAAAAGTTGCCATGTTTTTATTCTTGGCTTCCAGCTCCAACCTCACTAATTTTGCTTATATAAATCTTCCCTACAACAGCATGAAACTCTTGGACAAAAGTTTTCCAGAGGTGATGTGCAACACTGGTGGGATTGAACCCAGTCATTTTTGTGACTAAATGGGGCACAAAATAACAGATGATAATCTGATTTTAAAATTACACATAAATTTTGTGACCAATCCCATAAGGGAATAGAAGATAACCAGGAATTCTTAGTGTTCATCTATCTACCTCTTTTCCCATTGTATCCAGCCATTTTAAAAAAATAATTTGATATTTACTTCTGTGATATTAAAACGAGGTACAACTGAAAATTGCACCCCTCATAGCTGTAGAGTTCACCAGACCAATCTTCTGTGATACAAAATGACCATGAATGACTTGAAATAATTTAATTTCATATATTTAACTGCAAGCTGTGGTCAGTGCAGAGCTCTTGGATGAGAACCAGCAGATGGAATTCAACCCTTGCACAGTCCAGTCTCTCAATTAGTTCTTGTCCTTCCAGAGCACCAGGCTTGCCTTGGTCCCATGGCACCAGCACCCTTCTGGTGAGGAGCACTGCAGCTATCAGCCCACATCCAGGAGTTGGGGTGTGGCTGGTCCTGATTCCCTGCAGTGACTTGCAGCACAGACACCTGCATCTGACAAACTGCCAGGGCTCCCTCATTTACAGAAGATTATATATTCTACCCTCTTCTTTTAGCTTGGGGTAAGTGATCTTGCCTTTAAACTGGCTATATGGGAAGCACAATTAGCTTAAACTAATGCACAGTTTGGGATGGTGAAGTGAAGTGAGTCTCTGATAGAAATATAGCAAATACTGACTTTTATAGCTTTTCTTATATCTTATAGAGCAGATGTTGTTTGAGGCAGCTCTAGATCATCTTAGGGTGATCTTCTTTTCATACTACTTCTACATTTTGAAAATCTTTTTCCTCTGTTTATCTAAGATGGGTAAATGTTGCCAGTATTTCCCTCAAAAATATTTTTCTCCTTTAATACTCTTTGTCATACACCATTCTTCAGATTAAGGCATGGCCTGGTTTGAAGGACAGGTGTCTGCTAAGAAAGGCAGAAGCTTCTCTTTGAAATGGAGAATGTAAACTCCTTCCTCCAAATTATTATAATTTTGAAATTAAGGGGCTCTCAGGCAAAGATATGGGAAATAGGAATAACAATTCTTTACTAGGAAAATTAAAATAGAAATACAGTATTACAAAGAACAAAGCCAAAACACTGACAAAGTCAGAATACAACCTGACACCCTGTCAGTCAGTCAGGGTGTTGGCAGCAGTCCCATTCAATGGTGGCTGCATCCTCCTGCAGTGGCAGATGTGGTTCAGCTGGAGCAGTGCTCCTGTAGAAGGTGCAGTTTTCCTCTGAAGGTCCAGGGATGAGGTGGAAAGGTTCAGTTTTCCTCTGGAATCCAGTGGGTAAAGGCTGTTTTGGTGTTCAAAATCTCATTTTTTATCTAGGTAGGAAAGGCTTGGCTCCTCCCCCTGGCTGGAGCATCTCCCAGTGGGATGATGTAATTTTATCAGTCACACAGTGGGACTGAATGGGCCAGCAGCAGATGATATCTTCCTGGAGGGAGGATGGGTTGTGGAAAAGATAAAGATGACTGCCCCACCTGGTTTTAAAGATGACCCATTAGTAGAGAATATCTCCCACAGAGATAAGGATCACTGCCCCACCTGGCTTCAACAGATGGTGATAGAATACATACCTTTGGTCACATCCTGTACTGCAACCTAAGACAAGGCATTTGGCTTTGCTTGTTTGATTGACTGTTTTCATTTTAGAAGCTACCATTTTTCTTTTTTTTTTTTTTGGAAAAGGGAAAAATTTCTGTACATTACACAAAAGCTCCTTCCTGAGTCTGTGCTCTAGGATGAGCATAGGTGCTTGACCTTTAATAGGCTCAAAAGTAAATCAAGAGTCCAACATAATCTAAGCAACCAGCTCAGCTGGTGTTTCTCTTGCCTAAAAGAAACACTCTTTTTTACAAGGTTAAACATGTAACCAGAAAAACTATGAAGGGAATGTGATTCTGACTTGAGGTAATTTCTTTGAGCCACCTGGTGATAGCAGCCAGTCTTGATGAAGGTCACAAGCTCCTCATGGCTAAGAGCAATCAAGGATTCCCTTGCACAGGACTTCAGTGGATTAACAAATTCAGCTGGATAAACAAATACCTCTGGCACCAAGTAGCTGAAGAACCAGAATTGTGTGCTACATTTAGCAATACTTATTATAGGCTCAGAAGTTAGAGGATAGAAGTCTAGAGATAAGTTGCTTTATTAGAATAAAGTCACTTTCTTTTATTTGTCTGCTGTGCATTACTTTATTACTTTCCCCATTAGCACTTGGGGCATGCATAAGTAACTATGAGGTTTAACTTGGGATTTATTATCCACCTCCTTTTAAGATTAGGATTTGTAATGAAAACTGGATCAAGCTACAACATCTCATTTTAATATAAATGCATATTAAAAATGAGCCTACAAAGCAGAAGATGTCTTCTGGTAATGAGCTACAGTCATGAAACCATTTGTAAGTATCTTAACTGAACAGCTTACACACTAAGAATAACAGGCTGATTCTTTTCACAACATGTGTTGCTCCAGATGTGCAGGAAAAGATGGTGGGGTCATCTGCACATAAAATTTACAAACACAACCAGTTATACATCAACATTTCCTCAACAAAGTGCTTTTCCCCAACAGTCCTTCCTCTCCAAATATTCTCATGCAACACTGTGTTGAAAGGTCAGCCTGGACTCTCTCCACTGCCAGAATATCAGGCAGCCAGAGCTTGTGCTGCATCAATCCACCTCCAGCCCATGCCCTGCCACACTTGGGCCATGGGCAGCCTCATTCCACACTCCTCACTTATGAAAAGTGCCCTGGAAGTGTCAGAGATTTTGCAAAAAATACTCCTAAATGTGGCAGGAAGTGAGAGGTTGGTGAGAGAAATAGGAGATTTTGGCAATAATTTCTTTAAAGATTTCCTTGCTGTGACTGTTTCTATTTGATGTAATTAACCAATTTGGGAGTTGTGTCCTGCAGATACGAATCTTGCACTCACACTTGATTGTTAGTCTGGACCATGGGACTTCATAGCAGCTTATTTCTGTGTTTAAAACCCTTGTAGAGCCTCTGGCATGGGGAGGAGAGGTCTCTGTGCAGGAGAGGTGAGCTCTCCAGGATAGTTCCATCCCCTGCTCTGCTGTAAAATTTGCTCTGTGATTTTTGACAAGCCACATTTCCGTCTTCCTGTGCTGAAACTAACAGCCAGATACCAAACCTGAAGTCTTGCCAAAGCTTTATTCAGCCCTTCTTTAGATGTTTGGGTGGGAAGTGTGTGAGAAATGCAAAGTCCATTGATGCACCATCCATCACATTGTCCCCACGACGGGGACATTCACTTCTCCTCTGTTTGAGGAGCAAATGCATCAGTGTAAGAGCAGTGCTGAACAGTTCAGTGTTCTGAACCACCACCTTTCAGATGCCAAGCTGTCACTGTGTGTGGTGATTTGAGAAGGTATGACAAATGTTCAACAAGATTTTTAATGGCTGTTAAATCCAGAGTTCTGGATATATTCCAGCTCAGGTAATTACATTCATCCTGCTTAAAGCCAGTTTAACGGGATAGATCATCCTTCACAGAGCCTCCAGTATGGAAAGAATGAAAGAAACCCACAGTCCATGGCAGGGAGAGGAGGGCAAAAGGGGGTGTTCCCAAAGCAGGGCAGCAAGAAGAGTCACCAGTTTTGTGTCTTTGTGTGTGGGGCCTGAGAACAAGGAGGCTTTGGTATGGGAAATAAACCTCCCTTAGACAGGGAAACTTACCTGAAAACAGGAAAACTATTTGCTGGGCTGTTTTTTAAAAATGTGAATCTAATGAAAGATGCAAAGCCAGGGAGCTGTGCTAAACTCAGGCCAAATTCCTTGTTTGCTCTTAAAGTATAAAAATGTAATATTTTGAAAGCTGCCATTTCAAACATCAAACTCCAGCCTAAGAAGCTTCAGGGTGTTTTCTGAAGAAGTAAGAAATCAAGTTTGACAAAAGCTATCTTCTGTTTTTGAACTCCAAAGACATTTCTGTATTTTGCTTTCATAAAAGGAGATATTGTCTCACATTTTTGTTGGTGCCAGCCTTTTAAATTTGGTAAACATGATAGCCCTAAAGGGCCCTTTGCATAGCTATCAGCCAGCTCTTTCCTTACAGCTGGTCTATCTTCCTGACATGATTTCATTTTCTTTTCTTACTGAGGAAATTAAGATGCACTCACAGATCTACAGCCCCCAATTAATCTGCACATGGAGATTGATTTCAGTAATTGGATAACACAGATTTTTTTTAAATAGGCAGAAACTGCTGGCCCTTTAGGCAGTGCTGTAGATAACATCTGTTTTGACAGAATTCTGAGGGGACAGAGGATATGAAACTTTGTGAGGGTTTTTAATGCTGCTGATTGATTATCACTTGTATAAATGGTTAATAATTTTTTCCTTACATGTGGTTAGCAGAGCAGAGTGCACATCACCAGTCAATCATCCCTCTCTATTTCAGTGATTCCAGAGTAATTTTGTTTCTGTCAGCTGTGATTACTGCTGCTGATTGGCTTTGAGCAGTTCCTTCACCTGGGATACCCACATTTTTATTCCCATTTGCTTATTTTCTGTCTTCTTTTCCATTGTCCATCTGCTTTGCCCACAGTTTACAGCCTGGGCTATTTCATGCAATTAGCTATTTATTTTAGACTATAATCTACAGTCTTGATTTGATTTGAAATAGTAAATCTAATTGTACTAGAAGAGATAAATGATTTAGAGTAGCTGGGAGAAATGGAAGCTCAGCTCTTACACTCATTTTCTCAGGCCAGCTTTATCTCATGCATGCTGGATATATTTGTTGTTCCAGGATCTAAGAGAAATTAAGAATCTCTGAGAAGTCTCTCTCAACTAAACAAGTGCTGGAGCTGCTGAAGTCTCATAATGGCTCTTTTCCCAAACCATCCCTTTGTCTGGTGACAATCTTGGAGAGCTCCACACCTCACAACAGATATGATTTAGATAAAAAGGAGGACTAGATGTGTTCTATTGCTTTCAATGGAAGGTGCTGTCTTATTTAATTAAAACAAAATATGGGTCATGCAGGACTGTCAGCCCTAAATTATTTGCAGATAACACAAACCCTCCTCACAGGAGTTTTTTTTTAGACCCTTTGCAAGTGTGCTCAATGCTGTTACTTGCTGTCTGAAAAGCAATGTTCTCTCTGGTGACAGAGCTGAAAATATTGTTCAAAATTGATTCTATCTTACCTTTATTTTTAATGTGGAAATAAATGCAGGATCACAGTGCACAGTTCAGGTTTATTATGTCAGTATCAGTCACGAGTGAAATCATGGCTTTGTTCTCTGTTAATGTGCAGGGTGCAAACTCTGAACTCTAGGCTGGAATGTGTTTTTGCATTCCTTACCAGAGTGAAGCACTAAAGGCTGTCAGTTGTGCCAAATGTGTTAACCACAGGTCTTTTCTCAGGCCTTGCTCCCTGGATCTTGAGTGGAGGTTTGCTGCTTTGCACATTTTCCTGACTGGCTGACAGATTGTCCTCTGCAGGGAATGCACTGGCTCTGCCCGAGGGGAAACACAGCAAGGGGTAGCTCATTCCAAGGAGGACTGCTCTGAAATTCCTCCCTCTGCACCTGGGTTTCTCCAGCTCTGGCACCCCCTGTATCCTCCTAGCCTAATTCCTAAGTCTGGAAGCAGACATTGCTCTTCCCCTCCTCCAGCCTCCTTCAAGTATTGTCAGCCAGAGCACAGCAAAGGCTCATCCTTATCCCTGGTACCACCAGTATGTAGTGCTGTTATTAAAAGATATGGAATGTGATGTGGGGAGAGCTGTAGATGGTTCTTTTAAAGCCTGAATAAAGAGTCTGAGGTGGAGAAAATATTACTTTAAAGTTAAGGCCCTACTCCAGGAGACATGGGAGAGTTAATTTCCTCACATTGTTTATTCTACACCTAACCTAGTGTCCCATCCCAACCACTACATGTCAAACAAGATATAACTTCAAATCCTTCTGAGAAGGAGGATAAAATGTGAACAGTAGCCACAGGAGTTCTGATACTATAATGGTGAATATCTAGATATGTTTTTATCTGTGACTCCTATTCACATAGGTTACAAAACAGTTTATGGAAGATTGGAATTA
Source organism: Oenanthe melanoleuca (assembly GCF_029582105.1). Classification (NCBI taxonomy): domain Eukaryota; kingdom Metazoa; phylum Chordata; class Aves; order Passeriformes; family Muscicapidae; genus Oenanthe; species Oenanthe melanoleuca. The sequence continues at coordinate 7,686,399 of NC_079335.1, read as the reverse complement.
GCATTTCCTAGCAATTATTGTAGAAAGGGATTGAATTGCAAAGATCTTTAAGAATAAGAGATGTTTTATGGGTATCTTCTCTGTAATGCCAGAGTTGGTTTATGAAAAAAAATTAACTACAAAAATCAAAAAAAAGCCAACAGACAAGGTAGAATCAGTCATTGGCAGATGCAATTAGTCATTTCCAGGTGGTGGGAGAAGACAGGAGACTTTGAGCAAGACTGCAAAGATATTTCTGTCTAGTTTTTGTCCATGGTGATAATGCTTCTTCTGCTCCATGAGTCAAATATCATTGCTTGGGAGAAATAATGATCTGCCATCAAAAGTGTGTGCTTAATTATTTCTACCACTAAGAGAAAATAAGAGCTTCAGGCTTCTGGCATTCTCTCCTCAAATTTTCCTTTTGATTTCTGTCCTGGAGTTTCTGGTTTCTCCTTATGACAATCTCTCCTAAATGCTGCCATGGTGAGACAATGCCATCAGCATGTCACACACAGCAGCTCTTCCTGCTGCTGCCTCCCAGCTCAGGAACCACCAGAGGCAAGCAGTAATAGCTCATTATCCCACAGTCTGAGCATGAGCAATAATGAGCTGGCTGCTCAATTGAAATCCTGTGTTCTGTAATATAAACACAGTGCACAGCTTAGAGACTCTAAGAATCTCAGGGCTTAATTAGTATCATAAGAAATTCCAGGAGTAGTTACTAATATGAACAGCACATTGCAGCTTGGAATTAATATGTCTCACAAGTTAAGATCAGGGTCTGGGATATGATGAATGACTTGTAGAGCTGAGAGATTCTGGAAAAGGAATATATTCTTTCTGCAAATTAATTTAGCATTTTGATTACTAGAGGCCTGCTACTCACTTTTGTGCTGACCAAGAGTGTCTTGTTATGTCTGCACCCCCAGCTGGTATCTGTATCCAGCTGATAACTCTTGTTTTGTTGGCTGATGTAGGAGGTGGAATTGTTTCCTATTTTCATACAACAGCCAATGCATTGTTTGACTTCCTGGGTACTGGATGAAAGGGGATGATGAGGTACTCCTCAAAAAGAAGTGTAACCATTGAGAGGGTTTAGTGCCTAGAATAACAGCAAAACTGTTATGCTGTTATTAAAACTTCATCTCCCAAATTAAAAGGCTTTAGAGGATATGGAGATAATTGGGTAGTGAGGGAGGGCTCAGAGAAAGGTCCAGTTGCTGAAAGATGGCAAGAAGGATGGAGTTGGTATTGTGATGACTCATGATCCTTAGAATGTTAAACTGTCCTTGGGAGAGGAAGGTGGGTGAGTGTGCAAGTCTGCTGAAAAGATCAGTTTCATCAGTGGGATGAGTTGTTTCTAGCACAGACTGAACAAAGGAGCAAGCTGTTATCTTGTATATTAATATCTGACTCAAAATAACCTGTGCATGATTTTCTGCCCCTTGCCTCTTGTCCTACTGCTCAATGCCACAGAGCAGAGCCTGGCTCCATCCTCCTTTCAGATATTTATAAATATTGATGAGGCTGAGGTTAATGTGCCACCATCTGCTGCTCCTTCTTGCCCCACTGTAGAAGCTGCAGTCTCCTCGTGGGTGTGAGTGGACACCTCACCCCTCCTCAGCCACTCCTGCCAAAGCTAGTAGTGCAGCAAACATACCTAAAAATTGTCTTTTATTGTCCTTTGGTCGGTTTGGTTCTGTTCAAGTTTTTTGTTAACACTGGTGTTTTTGATGGAAAAGGACAGTGAAATGGCCAAAGGAGCTGTCATGCTTCATGGGGGACACCAACCTCCAGAGCAGGGCTGGAGAGGCAAGAGCCATGGTGTAGTGATGGACCTGACAGATTTGGGTTAATGGCTGGACTCAGTGATCTCACACACCTTTCCCTCCTAAATGATTCTGTGATTCTGTCAGATGATTCTCTGGAAAAGTTAACCCCAGCTCCAGACTGACAGGTTATTGCACCTGGACATGTCTAAGTCCTATAAACAAATTGCTGACTTTTCTGCTCAATGGCTTTGTTTCATGTACCCATTCAGACTATTTTGTTTGGTCTGGGAGGTTTCAAGCCACCTTTCAGTTCAAGATAAAAAAGGTGAAATCCTTCTTTCACTGAAACAGATTCATAGTAAAAATACGTCGTCAACGTAATTTGCAAAATGTTTTTTTCTTCTAGAGATTTTCCTAAACAGAAGGGTTTTTTAAGTTTTATGGGAAAAAAGAGTGATTTCTGTTTGTTATTCTATCTTTCTCTTCTCTCTTCTCTTCTCTTCTCTTCTCTTCTCTTCTCTTCTCTTCTCTTCTCTTCTCTTCTCTTCTCTTCTCTTCTCTTCTCTTCTCTTCTCTTCTCTTCTCTTCTCTTCTCTTCTCTTCTCTTCTCTTCTCTTCTCTTCTCTTCTCTTCTCTTCTCTTCTCTTCTCTTCTCTTCTCTTCTCCTCTCCTCTCCTCTCCTCTCCTCTCCTCTCCCCTCCCCTCCCCTCCCCTCCCCTCCCCTCCCCTCCCCTCCCCTCCCCTCCCCTCCCCTCCCCTCCCCTCCCCTCCCCTCTCCTCTCCTCTCCTCTCCTCTCCTCTCCTCTCCTCTCCTCTCCTCTCCTCTCCTCTCCTCTCCTCTCCTCTCCTCTCCTCTCCATTTTTCTTCACTCATCTTTCCTTTTTAGATCATCTGGGGGAAAAATACATGAGTAGTTGGAAAAGAATTTGCATCAGGTTCTACAGGACTGAAGGTCTGGGGGAAGGTGGCTCTGCTGCTTTGCCAGTCTCACTGGGAGCCAGCTGCTCTCCTCTGTGAGAAACCCATTCCTCCTCTAAGCAGGTCTGGGGGAAAGCAGGCTCAAATTCCCATCTCTGTTACAGAAATGGAAGAGGGAAGGGAGTGAGTTCCTTCATGTGGCAAATTTGAAATGCTTTTCACCACGTCTCCCAGGGGCTGACAGAGCTGTCTCTCCAGCTCTCTCTGGTCCTCAGGTGGAGCTGCAGGCACAAAGCCAGGTAAAGAGCTTTCCCCCACCCTGACTCCAGCTGAGCATATTGTAGTTTTTCTCCCATCTACTGAGCCAATAAAATTACTTCTGCAGAGAGGAAATAAATCTGATTACCACCATGGCAAACAGATCCCTGTAACTTGCAGCTGTTGCCTGAATATTTTGCCCAGCACCAGAGGAAGGTGCTCTCCTGTCAGTCACTAATAGAAGCACCATGACTGATTCTTCAGCTCCAGATCAGTCACACATCTCCCTCTCCTCCCTCCATTCCTTCACTTTGCAGAGAATGCTGTGCACGTAAATTTAATTTTTATAGGGAGTGTTACAGTCCTCAAAAATGCAATACCTCTCCATCTTTAACTGAGGTAAATGGAAGCTATTAAATGTCTAAAGTAGTTACATAAAGCAGCTTCTAAATGTCTTCCTTTCCCTAGCACTGTTTGCAGACACACAGCATGTATCATTACAAGTGCTCAAATTTTCCTTGTTTGTGTTTTTTGCATGCTCAGATCCTTGGCCCCTGAAAAGGATTTTAATTGCCTTGTTCTTCTTGGTAATGTATTTTCTAATTTGACAGTCCATGTTCAAGGAATAAGAACCCCCTTTTTCCAGAGAGCCTTCCTGGAGCCACTCTTTAAGGACATACTACCCCTTGTCCTGGGCAGGGTCAGAAACCATCTCAGGGAACATCTTCAGGGCAGGTCTCTGGGGCAGAGTGAGGCTTGTCTTGGAGGTGAGCAATTGCTAAACAGCACAGGCTGCTCTAATCTAGAAACAGCCTCCTTCAAAAAATAAGATTTATCATAAGAGAGCTATCTGTAATAGTCCAAAATCATTACATTACTTGTAGGTAGTAAGGACTCAGTGCTTGAAATCTTCTTTTAATTGGCAGTACACTCATTCCTGGTCCTGTGCTGCAGAGTATGAGCCTTAAACAGCAAAGCAAGATCCCTGGAAAGATCACATCTCTGCTGCTAACAGGCCACAAAGGCTCCACAGGAATTTAAGAGCTGGTACTGCTTCACTGAACCCCCTTGCAGGTACTCTCATGCTGTGGTTCATGTGTTCCTTTCTCTGTATCTGTGCCAGATCATGGGGATAACAGGCTTTTTGTATATTCTAAAGTTTCTTTTCCTATGGTTCTTTCTATAAGGAGCTGGCCTACATGTGGTCAAATGTCCCACATCTTGTCTGCTGTTAGGGAAAGGGCTGTTATAAATGTATGGCACATGGTGAAAATTGTTGTGATGGGTAGCTGCAGTTCTGCTCATCCAGTAATGAATTTTGACTTCTCAGTGTCATAGGCTGAAAGATTTCATTTTCAATGAGGTCAGATATTTTTAATGTTCATTCTATGGAATTTAGGTGGTTCACAAGGTATGTGAACCATTTATACTGCATGGAAATATGTAGGGCAAAAGAGAGGGCAATTGCTCTATTGCTCTGCCTTCAGTAGTGGAGTTTCTGAACACAAGGGGTCCAATTTTTGAGCCAGCTGCAGCTCAGCACAATTCAAGATCTGCAGAGTAGGATTTTGAAAGGAGCATGGGTGAAGGTTCCCTGATGAAAAGAGGATGAGAAGACAAAAAGCATTGCAATGAACCAATTAAAATCCATGCCAGGAGAGATCTCTCTGATGCCTGGGTGGTGAGCAACCAGCAGGTGTCTTCATTACTGAGACTGCTGGTGACAGGTTACATATAAAATTATGGGGTAGCTCGTTTAATTACAACTGCAAAGTCTTAGCAGGTCTCTGGAGAGATGGAGTGGGAGGAAAGCCCATAGATGCTCAGTCTGTCAGCTTGGTATTTGGACAAGGAAGAGTGTTCCAGGACCTGGACTCCTGTGAGCTTGAAATCCTTTTCTTTAAAGAGCAAAGAGAATGAACAAAATAGGGTGAACTTTGGTTTAACAGAAAAACAATCACCATGGCTAACCACTGCTGTCATGAAGGGTTTGACTTGTATCCCAGTGGAGTGTGGTTGATTTCACACAGCCATGCTTGTTTTCCACCCAGAAATGTGGGATCTCTTCTCTGACAGCCCCAGCATGTGTGAAGCCATGGGAAGGATGGAAGGCAAAGCTATTGGTGTTAATGGATGCTCTGTAATTTTCTCCTCTGAAGGAATTGCTTGCAAGGTGGAAAAAAAGTGTTTCAGCAGTGACTGTGAGCTGTTATCAGACTTGTGCAGGATGCAGCTTTTATAGTTAAGGATGCAAAGCAGCCTTCATTGAAGTGCTGGCTTCATATCAGAGCTGGGCAAAATTTGTGGACCTATTTCAATGCAAAAGTATGTGACATACTCATTGCTTTTTCATCTTGACTCATATAGGTGACTTCTGTCAATGAGATTTTGATAGCCTCTGCCTTGGAGGCAAAAAAAAAGGGCAAGTCTGAGATTGCAACTCCCCATTTCAGGGGGAGATAAAGAGGAGGGCTGGATATTAACAGAATGTCTCTTCATCACATAATTTGGAGACAAGTTCTACAGATTTTTTTTCCCTTCCTGGTGCTCTCTTAAATGTTCACTCAGCCATGAGAATGAAGAAACTGCAGGGAAAAAGAAGAGCAGCAACAAAAAATGGCAGGAGTTGAGGAAGTATAATTTCAGTTCTGCAGGGATGGCCTTTTACAAAGGTCAAACTAGTAATTGTTGTCCAGATGCTTAAATATGATATGGAAATATTTTTCTGTACATAAAAACCTGTCCTTTTGTTACAAATAAGACACTCAATAAAGTGAGCTTGAAAGCCACTACAAAATATAATTTTAAAATACCAAGATACCCCCTTTTATTAACTTGCCAAGACTGGAATTTGAAATTGTGTTTATTTTAATATTCTCATCCCAGTTAGTAGGAGAGTTTGAAAGATGGCTCTAATGTAATGTGATGTGTCTCACCACAAGGAAGTGGGAAGCCTTTGATTTATTTTGAAAATCTGTTTGCTGATTCAGAGTAAAACTAGAGTGAGATGGGAGCTATAAAGCACTGGTTTGTGTTCACAATTACTTTCCTGTTGGCATCTTAATGGATAGAAAAGATATGAGCAGTAGGGGATAGGTACATAAAAATGAGTTTAATTAATTTTGAAGGAAAAATAAATATATGGAATTGAGCTTAGCTAGATTTGGACTAACTGAAGAATAGCTCATGATAAGATCTTTAAAAATATGCATATTTGCTTCATCAGAAATCAACCTTAAATAATTCACATTCCATCTTTTTCTTTTAAGAACTATATGAAAATTATGTTTATTTTCTGGATAAAATGGTGGTAAAACTGGAAGACAAGGTGTAATAGACAATAATTATTAATTAAGCCCTCTTGCTTTTACTAGGAATAGTAAATTATCTCTCTGCTAAGACCAAAGTAAAGTTGGACTTTAGTTGGCAAGAGGGCCAGAAAAAGTTTTGGAATCTGGAGCAACAGAGATAGTTCTGCATCCTTATTTCACCTCTGCAAGCTGCAGAAGATGATGGTTTTGCAAAGCTGAGATTGCTGCTGAGGCTCTGCATGGCAGTCGGGGGAGCAATTACAGTCAGACTAAACCTGGTGCCTGACACATGGTGAGGGAGTCTGGTTGTTTGTATTTTCACCTAGCTCATGCAGATAGCAAGAAATGGCCAGCTGCTCCCATGCTCATTTTCTTTCTACTTAGCACAACATGTTTGTATAGTGCCTAATAAAATAAAATAATTTAAAAAAAATTCATAGCAACCCTTGCAATTATCTTAATGATTGGAAAGGAGTGCAAAACCAACAGGGAATGAATAATCCTGGAACACTATAGCTGTTTGCCATGATCTTATCTCTAACAATAGTTTTTATTCCTAGGATTTTCCTAGGTGAAATTGCTGAGTTTCTCTATCAAGAGGCTAAAATTGGGCAAATTATACTGGCTGTTGAAGAAGCAGATTTCCCTCTCACAATCTACTAAGCATAACCATGACTCTATAAAGGTGAACCTTTTAAATATGCAACAGAGCATGTCATTACAGGTAAAGAGCCCTGAATAAAGAGAGTAAGACTTCTTCAGGATAGAGAGGATGTGTGCCAGGCTTTGATAAATTACATTGAGGGCAACTTATTAGCACCTCAGAAATGCAGATGTATATGTGAAAATTAATGCTAGGCAGGTGTATCCTGATAGAAATCTCCTCTGTTACTTTTATAAAGACCTGACGTGGAATCAGGACTCTCTTTCCCTTTTGTCACACTGGCAGACTGAGCAGGTTTCATTGTTTTTGGCTACATATCCAAGAAACCAAGAGTGTAGTCAGCAGAGGGAGGGGAAGGTGTACAGGCATGTGCACATCAGAATATTAAAGCATTGTCCCAAAGAGGAGCCTTGTGACTGTGGGGCTTGGGGTTTGCCCCAGACTGCCACAAGCAGCCTGGATAAGGCATTCTGTAAGGAACAGCTTCTCCTGGTGTCTCAGGCAGATTTCAGCACAAGGTACTTGAATGCAAACAAGCCTAGAGTTTAGGCTGTCAGCTCTTTTTGTGGTTTTGCTCAGTTTGCAGAGTACCTTCTTGGCCAGTAGAGAAAAGAGATGGAGAAAGCTGCACAGAGGTTCTGTAGACACTTTATTTCCTCTATGAAGGGGTCTGAGCAGTATGAGGCATGCATGAGGTATTAAAGGAGCTTTTATAGGGTTAGGGCTCCTTAGAAAATGAACCAATAATATCAAGGATTGAAAAGCTAACCAACTGCTTAAATGTTTTAGGTAAAAAGTGACCAATCACCCAAGGGATCGAAAAAGAACCAAATAATTCACAAAGAGATAACATGGGGTTCTGCAAGAGGGGGAGTTAAATATTTCTAGCATTAGTCATTCTAAGGAAACAATTTCTTATCTAAGGGATGATTTTCCAGGGAGGCCCTGCCAGGGTTTCTGCTCCTTCCATAGAGTCTGTGTCTCTTGACTGAGTGGGGAGGGAGCATTAGTAGCAACCCTGGTCTGGCTTCTGGGGCTGGACGTGGTCTGATTACTCATGACCTGCATCCAACACACTACCCTGGTCTTCTCTGCAGCTCTGGAGAAGACCCAGTGAACAGAGTCGCTGGAATTTGGTTTATGCCTAGGAGCTGCCTGAGCTCCACCAGCTCTGCTGACTGGGTCCATCTGACAGCAGTGGGATTCCAGACTGTTAGGTCTGGTGTCTGCAATATAAACTTCTGCTGCTGAATTTGGGCATGGTGATAATAACAGCTCTGATTTCAAGCAGGTGAGGTCAGGCAGCATAAATCTGAGTTTAGCAGAGATGAGCTGTCTTTGGCAGGTGCACAGCTCCCAGGATGTAGTACATGAGACCACTCCAAGCTCTGCTGAATAACTCCTCACTACATCCATGTGGGCTAGAGTAGAGAGTTTAGAACTTTGGTGCTTCCACAGGATCAGTGTTCAGTTCTGGAACCAAAAGCAATCAGCATTTTGATCATATTCCTGGGTGACAGAATACACTGTTCACATGTATGTAGTTGAACCAAACTAGGGAGAATGGTTGACATGGTGGAAGGCAGATTCATGTGGGCCTGCAAGCTGAAGAAATGGGCTGGTAGGAGCCTCAAGAAGCTCGATGAGGACAAAAGCAAAATCCTGCACAGACTGGCTGAGCAAGAGAAAAGGACCCAGGATCCCAGTGGATGACAAGTTGAACATAAGTGAATGATGTGTCCTTGAGTCACAGAGCACCAACCACAATCTGGGCCACGTTAGCGAGAGGAAAGAGCTCCATGGGAGCAACTGCCACATTTCCAGGACATCCCTAGAAGCTCAGTCCATCAGAGTCCTGTTTCCTAAGGACCCTATAGGCATTCTCATTTGAGTACTCACTTGAATAGCACAGATAGAATAGATGAGATAACCCCCAACATCCCATGGTCTGAGCATGTTTTCTGGAGGCTTAGGGCTCAGACCCTCCTTTAACTACAGCTCATCAGTTCCTGACTTATCACAGCAGTTATCTGTCCAATTTAAACATTTGAACAGCATTATTAAATTACTGCTTAAGACTAAGGATACTTTTAAGCACTCTGCTAAGCTGGAGCTTTAAAGGCTTGTGCCTACACAGCAGTTATCACAGGATCCACAAGTGTCTCAGGCAATGTGTGCTATTGGAATACCATTATCATGGCTGTCTTTAAGCCCTGGAGTGTCCAGGTGGCTGGTTCTCACTGTGTGGGTTTGCTCAGAAGCTATGAAATTATTAAAAGGTAGTTTTCTTCCTGCCACTGGCTCAATTATATATCTGTTTTATAATCTTCATTAAAAGAAAGAGATGAAGATGCCTAAAGAGAGTAGACAAATTTAGTGGTGGTACAAAAAGATACCTGAATATATATCCCTTGAAAAATTTGGTCTATACTCCATTTGATTTATTTTCCACTAAAACTATCTTCAAGTAATAGCTATTAATTAGCACTGTGAAGTGATATACTAGCAAGGTCGTGTGTGGTTATTTTAGATGTTTCTTGAAAATTAAGTTTGTGGCTGCATCACAAAAAAAAAAAAAAAAAATCATTTCCCCTTGAAACTTCAGCTTCAAGTAGTAATGGTTGGTGCCTATAAAATGTTATTGCCTTTGCAGGTTGTGGAGCTGAGTTTTGAGTCACCTGATGATGCTTCAGTATTGCTGAAATTGTCAGTTTGCAAGATTTTTTGAGAAGGCTATGTAATTTGTTTGCATTAGGAATTTATTTATTGTTAGGGGAGGAAAAATACTTCCCCCCCCAAAATCCCCATTCTGATGACAGATGATGTTCAGGAACCTGATTTCTCTGTCATGCACTACTGTACATCCTCCTTTAGTTTTGTTTCCACTCTGCAGAACCCTGGAAACAGAAGTGGTGAAGGGAAGGTTTGTGAATATGAATAAGAAAAATTTAGTAGGAGAGGGAGCAACTTTTATTAAACCAGTATTCATGCTCTGAAACAGATCTAGTTTTGACATTTGACTTTTGCTTGTGTGTTCCATCTGTGTTAGCTGGCTTAATGACAGGCTTGATCTTGCTTGAAAATGGGAAGGAAAAAAAAAGATAATTTTCTGTAGCATGGAACTCGTGCAATGACCACTTTTATGGGCACCTCAAAGATATTGCTCCCCTCCCTCCATTGCCACCTCCTTGACCTCAGTCCACAGGGTGCTCTGGGAGCTGGGCAGCTCCACACTGAAATGACTGAGGAGAGGGGCTCCCTGCCAGCCCCAGGCAGGAATTTGGAAACTCACCCATGGAGAGTGCCCTCAATACCAGAGAGCCCAGTGGGGCTTTCAAATTGGCCTGCTGTCAGTGAAAACCCAATTCATCAGAAATTCTGCAACTATCTTGAGTTATACAAGTAGCTCCTTCTTACATCTCCTCAGGTCTTTGTTAGATTTTTCTGACAGAAGCAATAATGTTTAGTTAAATTTTGTGCAGTCTGTGGAATAAGCAAATGTGTTGGGTTGATGTGGCCAGAAATGTGTATTCCATCACCATCTGTTAAAACCAGGTGGAGTAGTGATTTCCTTATCTCCATGGCACATACCATCTGCTAATGGGTCATCTTTAAGACAAGATGGGACAATCATCTTTATTTTTTCCACAACCCATCTTCCCTCCAGGAAGATATCATCTGCTGCTGGCCCATTCAGTCCCACTGCATGACTGATAAAATTACATCATCCCACTGGGAGATGCTCCACCCAAAGGGAGGAGCCAAACATTTCCTACCTAGATAAAAACTGAGATTTTGAACATCAAAGCAGCCTTTTCCACTGGATTCTGGAGGAAAACTGGACCTTTCCACATCATCCCTGGACCTTCAGAGGAAAACTGCACCTTCTACAGGAGCACTGCTCCAGCTGAACCACATCTGCCACTGCAGAAGGATGCAGCCACCATTGAATGGGACTGCTGCCAACACCCTGACTGACTGACAGGGCGTCAGGCTGTATTCTGACTCTGTCAGGGTAGGGATTGTTCCTTGTAATACTGCATTTCTATTTTAATTTTCCTAGTAAAGAACTGTTATTCCTAATTTCCATATCTTTGACTGAGCCCCTTAATTTCAAAATTATAATAATAATTTGGAGGAAGGGGGTTTGCATTTTCCGTTTCAAAGAGAAGCTTCTGCCTTTATTGGCAGACACCTTTCCTTCTAACCAAGACAGCAAAACAGCAATATCTGGATATCCAGGTCTATTTCTCCAGTGCTGCTCTTTTTTCACTGTAGCCTATGATACATCACTACTTAGTAAAAATGGAAAAGATTCAATATTTGCCTGACATTCTTGAAAGCTGTTCAATTTCTGACTTGTCCAAATGACATAAATTTGTCTGTAAAGCAGATTTGATAAAACCCTGTACCTGCACACAGAGAGACTGCTCAGAAATTGCCAGGAAGCAGCACTAACAATCTATTTCCACTACAACTCCAATGGAAAGGGGACTCCTCCACCCCTCCACTGCATCTTCTTCCACTTCTCTGTGAGCAGCAGGCTTTGAACAGAGTCTAAGAACCAGGTGTGTTCTAGGCAGGTCCAGAGCTGTGTCATCATTGTAAAATGTTGCCATCAACTTTGATAATTGCATAAAACCCAAATGTCCTCAGGAAGAAGGAAGAATTTTCTTGCTTCTGCCATTTACAACACAAAGACTGAATGAAATTGTCATTTCTGTGTTCTGAAATACATCCAGAAAGAATTACCATAGCAATCACTTCAATAAGGCCGGAGGGTATTATTGATATTTTGTAGTGAAACAAAAAAAGCCAAACCAAACCAAACCAAACCAAACCAAACCTAAACTAAGCTAAATAAAAAAAAAAAAAAAAAGAAGAATGTGTTAAAAAGTCCAAATTTTGTTTTTATTTTTTTAATTAAAAATGTAGCTCACTGTTAGCAATGATATTAGATTAAAAATAAGATTGCACGTTTTCTTTGCAGCATAGGAAATCTGTTTTTTTCCTCACATTTATTTTTATTTTCAGTTTAAAATAACTTCATTTTAAAATTATTCATTTTGCATCTGAAAGCATGTTCAGGTTTACTCTGCCTCAGTAAGCTATCCCTAAAATGTATTTTGCCAGATGCATAAGAATATTATGGCAGAAAATGACTATAAACAGTGCATAAAAAAATTGACACATCAATATGAATTTAAGTAGCAGGGTGACTGGTATTGAATTTTTTCTCAGTACAAGGATCAATAACTTGTCTGTTGACAAATTTAAAAATTCTGTAAGTGGCAAACAATCTCATTTTTAGTTCTCTGAGAGATGATTCTTTCAGGACCCATGACTCCAGGTCAGGAGTGTGTGCACGTTGCACGACCCCTTCAGTCTCAGCTCTGCAGGAGATGGGTGTGTTTGGGGTGGGTTCACATTGCCACTCCATTTGTAAAGCCTGTGATCCATGCTGCAGTGCTGGAATCCTTTCATTCAATTTTGCATCAGGAGTTAACATCATGAAAATATATTGGGGCTGCACATAAATTCATTTATTCCTTCAAATCCTAAATTAATCTCTAACAAGCCTGGTGGCAGTGGTAGAAACTGCAACACAATTAGCATGACATTTCTCATAAACAGTGGGCTGTGTCGAGGCTGGTCAGGCTGAAAACATTAAAAAAGCTTTTATTTTCTCTAGAACATACTAAGGAAAAGTACACAGTAATTTATTTTCCACTGTTCCTGGGTTTGCCTACTTGTCAAGCCTTAACTTTACCAAATGCAGAACCTGCTGGGAGTGATTTTCATTCTAAGATTGTCCTCAATCTGCTAAGTACTGATGACAATACACAAGTGGTTACTGTCTTAATATCCAAGCAGCCTGAATTAGATACAGAGCATGGTAGCAATGCATTATGTATTGCTGGAATGGAATTTAAACTATTCAAGCGTACAAATTGAAAACTCATTCTGAAGAATTGCTTTGCTTTCCTAAACTGAGTAGATGTTAAAAACAACCAAGACATTCAAGAGACTTATTGCTGGAAACTAATGTAATAATATAATTCATGCTGTGTAAGGCAGACTTTAGTCTTGATAGATGGTGTTTGGTTGGTGTTAAACTCTGATTTGCAGAATAGGAAATTCCTTAAGGAAGAACAGTCTCTTGCCAAAGCTGGCATTGTGAGTGCACAGTGATTAACAGTGTGCCAAATCATTCACTAATAACTTGGATAGTCAGCCAGCACAGCCACCAGCTGGTTTGAAAACATCATGAAAGCAATTTACAGACCCCTTTGAAATTTAAAGGGGACTATATAATTTCCAGTATAATAACATCATCTTTAACTCAAGCTGGTTTTTAAAGGAAGAAGCTAGAAAACTCTCACCTGAGCTAAGAAGAGCCAATCTTCCTCCTCTGTTCACCAAGGAAACAGTCATGTCCACTTTCTCTTTATGCAGAACAACACTGTATGAAGACCAATTGTCCAATACTTACCCAACCTCTCATCCAATACCTCCTTGAGAAATTGACTGGAGCTTTTCTTGTGTGAAGATGATGAGATATTGCTTCCAAGAAAGCAAATTTACTTAATATTCTTCCCTTTAAACCCTGTATTTCTGTGAACCCAGTCTGCCAGTATGTTGGGGCAGATGAGTCTCAGATTAGCTCATCATCCCATCTGCAGCAATTCTCTCTGTAGAGCTGGAGGTGTGAAGGTGGCCTGTATAGCCCATGGGGCTGTTTGACACTTTCTGTGTGCTGGGGATTGCTCTATTCTTACCAAAAAACAAGGACTGGATGGTTCCTGGGCCATCTCAGGGTTGGAGAGAGCTGCAATTGGTATAAGGTTTAGGAAGTCCTGTGCTGTGACTGGTCATGCTCAGCACATGGTGTTGGCACAGGAGAATAACATATCTGCAGTTCCTCTATGCCCACAGGCACCCCCAGCAGAACTCAGCTGGTTTTATGGTCTCTATTCAAGACTGTTTCAGGATTGTGCATGAGAATGGGAATGAGATTGAGGAAGAGCTGACTGGTCCAGCAGGGTAAATTATGGATTTTGAGCAATTTTTCCTCTCTTCTGGTTTCTGAATGACTTCTGGCCAGATTTCTGCCAGACCTCTTCAGGTTCATGGGCTGTCCTTTTCAAGGCACACTAATGATTTGATCACTACTGATGTGTAATCCTTCCTCATTTGCCTTCTCCCTTTCCTGGTCCCAGAGAACAAGGAAAATCCAAGCACTGTGAGCAAGGTTGTGTGGCAGGGAAGAATAAGGATTACCTAAATATCCATATCCAGCTTCTACTTCCACCAGGGCAGAAGGCTTTACAGGAGCTAGAAGAAGCAATAATGCCACTTTCAGGTTTAGTGAGCAATGGGAAAGTGTGCACCTCTGGAAGTCAATGTGGCATTCTCTGATAGCAGCAACCACAAAGTAAATTGGAGAAAGCAAATATATTGAAGGGGTGAGCCTCAGGCATAGCTGCTTTTGTGTGTCTTTCCAGGAATGTACATAAGGAAGCCTTTCTGTCTGGGAAAATAAGATTTCTTATTTTTAAAGCTTGTAAAGGAATTGGGACCTCCAACAATTCATTTGAGATGAAAACCAAATAATGTGCCTTTCTACCAGATATCCAAGTTCAGATATTGGTTTTTTGTGTCTATAGTTTTCAGTTTTGGTGGTTTTCATCCTTCCCATAATTATAGAATACTTCTGTGCAGCTATCCAATATTTCTTTCTGATCTTAACCCAAATATATTTAGCAAAATTTAACAAGTTTCATTTCAGAAACTCTGAAATACCATGATTAAAATATGGCAATCAAAAATGTTAAAATAGACATTTTCTAAATGCCTCACCCTCTAGTTTAATTTCTAAAATCTAGTTAGGCTTGACACTCTTCAAAATATTTATGGGGAAATATTTGACTTAAAAGAGAAGATGCATTATTGTGCCAACATCAATCTTCTGAATTCATGAGCCTTCAGTCAGAGACAATATTGGGCACTGAGCCTTTCAAAACCTGAGTGAGATAATGATAAATTATCCTCATTTTTTATAGAGAGAAAGTACAGTTAGGCATTTGCTCACAAAAAGAACAGAGCTGCCTGAGACAGTTCTGAGCCAGGAGGCAAAACAAAAGCAACCTTCAAGCTGATATTGGGCTGTGGTCCCTTATGAGGCAGTAGGAGTTTTCCAGGACTGAGCTGAAGCCTATGAGGTTTCCTTTGCTGTTTCAGTTGATTTAAATACATTTGCTGTAGGATTTTAGCTGCTTAATTTGCTATTGTCATGGGGCAGAGAGCAACTGAAATCAAAGCACTTCAAGGATTGTTGTTTTTATTCTCTCCTAAACTGTGGCACTTTAAAACAGGGTTCCTCAGCAAGAGTATGGCCTTCACTCAGGTTAAATGTAATTGTCCAGTTTAGTATAGAAATCACCTATTCCACATACAAAGTTACAGAATACAGAATCATAGAATCACAGAATCATAGAATAATAGAATCCTAGAATCATAGAATCCTAGAATCATAGAATCATAGAATCATAGAATCCTAGAATCCTAGAATCATAGAATCATAGAATCATAGAATCATAGAATGGCTTGGGTTGAGAGAGACCTTAAAGACAATTTAGTTCCAGCCTCCTGCCATGGGGACATCTTCCACATGACCAGGGTTCTCAAAGCCACATGCAGCCATGAGTATTTCCATGAACACTTCCAGGGATAGGGCAGCTTCTCTGGGCAACCTGTTCCTGTCCCTCACCACTCTCACAGGAAAGAATTTCTTCCTAATATCTACTCTAGAACTCCCCTAAGTTTGAAGCCACTGCCCCTTGTCCTGTCACTTCATGCTCATGTCATGCATTCCTCTCCATCTTCCTTTTAGGCTCCCTTCAGATACTGAAAAGCCACTGTTAGGTTATTCCTAAGCCTTCTGTTTTCCAGGCTGAACAATCCCAATTCTCTCAGCCTTTCATTGTAGGAGAGGTGCTCCATCCCTCTAATCAGCTTGGTGGACCAAGTTGGTTAGGGGGTCTTGAGCTGAAATAACTTTTGTTCGTGCAGCCCTAGAATGGCAAAAGGGATGTAAAGTGCTGCTCTCATGACTTAGGCATAAATTCACAATGGTTTTGACCAGGGTGCAACAATGAACTAGGGAAAATATTACTTAAGATGACCTTCATTTCTATGGAGAAAATGAACTTTCCCATGAAATATCTGTCACAGTTGAGATAGACTCCAGAAGCAGAGCTTTATTTGGGAGCTCAGTAACAGATTAACAGGTCTGGCTGTCAGGAAGATTCCCAGAACTTTTCTAATTAATTCACATTGATGCCATATATGCCTTTCTTGCCTCACTGTTTATAATTCTTCTTTCTTCACTCCACATACTTATTGCCAGTTCCTGATTATTCTTTCTCACCAGGATCATATAAAGAATTGAGTTCCTAATTCCTTTCAAATTTATTGTCCCATCCATTTTTTGTTTTCAATTTTTTTTTTTTTCCCTAAAGAAACTTCAATGTCTTTGCTTCAGATTATGGACACAAACTGTTATGGCAATACTTCTGTTTGCACAGTTTTGGTAGTTTGGGAAAGTTTGTGTAGTGCAATGTAACCTTGTACAGGTTTTCTCAGCAAAGAGCAACCAGGTGTGTCAATGCAGCTAACATGCCCTTAGCTACTGACCAAACTTTTTATGTCTTTGACTTCTTCAAGTGATATTCTTCATTTAAAGATAATTTCATGCTTTTGATATTTTTTTTTTTTAATTTAAATTTTGAAATTTTACTAAGTTTAATGATTTGTGAGCCTGGAAAACCTCTGGGTTTTGCAGAATATCCTTTGGACAAGCACAAAAATTCTGAAGATTAATATAAGATTGATATAAGTGAAGTTTTTCATTATTTTTGAGACAGGGATTAACAGACATGAGGGGGAAAGAACATCCTCCAATCAGTTCTAAGCCTCATTTTCATCTGTTTCTAATCTTTGTGAATTATCTTTCCATTACCTCTGATACACCCAAGCAGGATTTAGAGTTCTGTGATTATATCCCTACTTATCTGATTCCCTTGATTATTAATGACAGCAATGTCTTACAAAAGTATTTAACACACCAAATGAAGGAACACTTAAACTTCTGAGGTTTGGGGGACATCTTCAAGACCTGGATATTCAGAGTCTGTCTTGGAGTCTCATAACACCTGGGATGCAAGAGTTTTCTTTATAACAGCAGTGCTCCATATATTGCAGGACATGTGGATTGGATAAACTCCCAGGCTTTCCTTTTTCTCTTACTTCCCTCTTCAACTTGTCACTATAGTAACTCCTGCTCCTCTCTGTA
Source organism: Oenanthe melanoleuca (assembly GCF_029582105.1). Taxonomy (NCBI): domain Eukaryota; kingdom Metazoa; phylum Chordata; class Aves; order Passeriformes; family Muscicapidae; genus Oenanthe; species Oenanthe melanoleuca. The sequence continues at coordinate 7,669,139 of NC_079335.1, read as the reverse complement.
GGCAGATCTCAAATTTATCTTCCACCTGCAAAGGATCCCACAATGAAGAGAGGAAATCTCTGTTGTTGGAACTCAATGGAAGTAAAATAAACCTGTGTGTTCCTATGTACCAGTTTGTAGAAAGCGTATTTAAAGTTTCCTTTGTGCCCAGAGAAAGTTACTCAGATCTCCAATTTCCCCAAGTAAGGTCTGTTTTGTCTATGATGGGTGAGTGACCTTCCTTGTCTCAGCTCATGAGCTTTTTGTTAATTGGAGAGGGAGTGATAGAGAGGTTTGGTGGTACCTCTCACTCAGCCAAGGTGAATCCACACAGGGACCAGCAAAAAGAAGTGGAGCAGAAGTTTAATAGCAGTAGTTTTCATCTGGTTTCACCTGGGTTCCTGTAGCTTTCATTTTCTTTCCTTGTATTTCTAGATAGAAGTTATGATGAGAAATGTAGACCTAGATACAACCTGCCAAGGAATTTGCATTGATTTAAGACCCAAACCCAGCTTGTGTTATTCCTGTGGATAAAGAACTAGATTCTCCACTCCAGGGCAGGCCAAATAGAAAGCTCATCTGCTTGCATGCCAGACTGAGAGTTTGATTTAAACAGGTTGTCAAGTTTGAATCCTGAGGATTGGATCTGCTCTCCAAGGAGCCTTGAAACCTCAGTATTAGTTAATGCATGTTGAAACTGTGAGATTTTTAGTACTGTTGCTGTGTTGCCTCAGTATAAGTAAAATCTCATTAATTTTATAATACAAGTAAATCCTACTCATGCCAGTGCAGTTGATCAAAGACCCTGACATCTATAGAGCAATAAGGGAAAGCAGAACAAGCCATACATTTTTAATATCATTTATAAAGGAGCTTGAGAACAAAGTGGACGTTAATCTTAGAGCTTCAGGCACTGTGATTTGCCCAGGTCAGGGGTTGGCTAACACCCAGGTAAATATTGCTGAAGCTGGAAGAGTCTGTGACACAAAGGATATTTATGTCAAAGCTGGCAGTGTGGCAGTGGACTATTCCATGTATTCTTTGCTCATTCCAGTCCAGGGTGGTGAACAGAGTGAATAGAGATGCTGAGTATAAAGGATTTCAGGAATAGGTTTTATTGAACTTTAAATTTTAATGTGTGTTTTTTTTTTTCCTACAAATCTTCCCTTCTATGATTTTCATACTAAAATGTAATTTTAATACTAAACAGAAGTTTATGTTTTTATATACCTCCTTAAAACCCCCAAACCCACAGATTTCTCTAGCAAGTAATATATACATTATTGCTCCTGCCTGCCAGTGTTATCAGCCTGCCATATATGAACACAGTCTGCTTCTAAATCATAGCCAAGTCCTGCTCAGCCTTCCAGATTTTAATTAGCATGATGAGCAGTAGATGGCATTTAATAAAAGCTTGTCTCTCCTTGCTGTAGTTCTGGTATTATTCAACTGTGCAATCCATGGGAGGGTGTGGTTAACTTGGTGCTGAAAATTTTGTCACATTCTCACATGATTGGCATGTGATCTGAGGGAGCCCCATCACCACCTAAGCACCACTTTTCTTATTTGTAGCATAGAGGTTAGTCTCAATGATGTTAAACTCTTTTATAAAGTGCTTTGGACAAGATCATCTCAACATTATGTACTTAGAACATTTCTGTCCTCACTGAACCTCACAGGACAGTCAGGCAGCACTCTGGTCACTGCAGTCAGTGAAGTTTAGATGATTCACCTGGAAAAAATAATGTTTCCACCATAGAGAGAGAAGAGTCCCCCACTAAACCCTTTTAGCTTCAGCAATCAGGTGTGCTTACACTGTAAAATCTAAGGTTACTTGAGGACATTTACAGATGAAGACATTTATGTGCAATGTCCCCACATTCAGTTAAAGATCACTCTATAAGTGGGTATATTAGCTTGAGTGAGTGACATCTTGTGAGTTTGGAGCACAGAGCATCCTCGGTGTGTTGGACAGTTAGTAGCACCCTGGAGGTGTAAGTAGAGCTCTCACATTTCTATAGTATTTACTGCTTTGATTTATGGAGAAATTTTGTATTAACTTTTTACAAATTTGTTCTCACCACAGCTTGAAATTAGTGTATTTTTGGATTTCTGGATCAAAAACCACAGAAAAAATTGTTGGAAGGGATTTTGGTAGCTCATTGGATTTAATACCCAATGCAGACTGGTGCCAACTCCAAAATTGCATTAGTTTTCCCTGGACCTTCTCCAATCAAGTTTTTAATATCACTGAGGAGAGATCTGCCTCAACAAGAGATTCTCAGGATAATTATTATACCCATGTTTGAACATGTTAATTTTGACTATTTTTTTCCTTATTGCACTCAGAATTTCTCTTGGTGCAATCTGTGACCACTGACTCATCTTTCACTGAGTACCTTGAGAAAGAGCCTGGCTCCATCTAATCATTGTGCACTTGGTCTCTCCATATAAATTGTGTGCAGTCACACTGTAAGACAGGCTTTAATTTCATTTATATAACAGGCATATTCCTAGTTAATGCTGGTCATATTTTCAAAGTAATAAAACAATATGGTGATTGAAAAAAAAAACCAGAATATTTTGACTGAAAAATCCCTTTGAATACTTATCAGTGAATTTCAGGTGTCTATTGAACAGGCTTCTTCCATCAAGACATTTTATAAATACTCTCTGTGTCAGTTTCTACAGGAGGAGCTGCTGATGATAATCATCATCTATGCATTTTCAGCAAGGATACTTCAGAAATTGCCAAGCACTCCTTAATAATTTTGTTCTTTCTGATATTTATGAAAATTAGTAAACTGTGAAATTAAGAAAGGACTGGTAAAAAGGGTCACAGTGTATTTTCCTGTGATCTGCAGAGCTAGGCTCAGATGAATCAAATAACAAAGAAAAAGAATTCATGTAATTCTTTTTCATTATGAATCCATAGCTGTTGTAAATGAAAGAAGCAATCTAAATCACCAGTTTACACTGCCCTGAAAGCATCTTCATTATGAAATGAAAGACAGAATAATAAGGTAAAACCCATGCTTTCTTCACCATATGTAGATGTGTTGAAATACATTTCCAGTAAAGACAGTCCCAGTCTTTACCCAATCCCTTTGTGGTTGAGGCACTTAGACTGGTAAATAAAACAAGTTACAACCTTCTTTCATGGCAAACCTTTCCCTCAAAAAGGAGGTGGCTACAAGCAGTCTGTCTTCTGGGAATGGCTCTTTGCACATCCTGTTTTTCCCATTGTTCCAGGCATTTCTGGTTGACCCTGAGGAAATGCAGCCAAGGGATCATGCTAACAACCAAACAGGATGAATAACCATGGCCAGCTCTTGAACCTGAGACCTGGCCCTGTTTGTTTGCTGTTGTACACACCTTTGGGCATTCAGAGAGCTGTCCTTGTCTTCTGGCATGGCAGGAGACATTCTTTTCATTTCCAAGGCTTTCAGTCCTGCTCATGCTGATAGACAATCATAGTGCAGTGAATCATTTGCTTTCTGTGGCTTTCTTTGTCATCACATAAATTGCAAAGCTGTGGTTTAATACACATTCCCCCATCTTGCTGAGGCAGCAGACAGGAGGATTTAGAACACGTCAGACCTTCATCACAGCATTACCTGTCAGATGAATCTTTCTGCCAAGACACACAAGTCACTTTAAACCTAAAACCAAAACAAAACAGTATTTTTGTTCCCAGAAGAAGTGCAATGTGTTGCCTTATTTGGGTGAAGTAAAACTGAAATTTTTCCTTACACACTTCCATGCATATTCTGCACTCTTCAAACAAATCTGTTTCATATTGGCAAAATGGCAGAAGTGGATGACAAGCAGGTTCTCAACTCCACTGACATGTGCAGTCAAATCCTGAAGCTTAATATGTGCACTGCCAGTAATTCCCTACAATTTTATGATCACATGAAAAGTTTGGAGTCATTGAAAACATATGTATGATGGGTGGGACCAAGAGGTGCTGATAGAATCTATTGTGTAGATCTTTGCTCTCCTGAAAAAACTGGCAACTTGATTTCTACTTCACTACTTGAAAGATTTGTTTTCCTCTGAGCTTTACATGTTTAATATAAGTATTTATAGAATTAATTCAATTTGTTAGGAGTTTTACAGTTGAAAAAAAAGCTAAAATGAATGCAATTGCTCTGAGAATTTGGGTTTTGGCTTAGGTTTATTTTCAAATTGCAAAGCAGTCTCCAGAGAGATTTAGTGCTAACACTGACCTGTGTGTGACTGCAGTTTATTTAAAATAGTGCTCTAACTGCAACATTTCTATACAGTCACAGCATTGTTTTAAATTCCAAATGCTTTCCAGTAGCTTGATTATCAATTCTAATAGCTTTTCTAGAAATTCAAGCTAGCCTGACTGGTCTTTAATTCTCTGGCTCAATTGTTTTCAGACATTTCAAGAAACTTTCTGCCTTAACTAGGTCACTGTGTTCAAATTCACTGTCACTGAGGCATGATCACATCTGTGCTGTCTGCTCTTCCAGGAGGTGGGAGGCAGAATTGCAAATGACAAGGGGGAACCTGCAAGAAGAGAAAGCAAGCCTGGAAAACATTGGATTATGAGCCAGCTCCTATCTCTGCAAACAATCCTGATTAGTCCTGGAGTTGTCTGGAGTAGAAATCTACACTTGCTGCTGACATCTCCCTGCAGAGGAAAATTACCTGAAGAAACCACCCCAGGATCATATTTGTTTGAGTTAACTTGTGTAAATAATGGGAATTTATGACAAAACATTGGAGTCAATGTCCAGAAGTCAATACAGGGTAGGACTAAAGGTCCTGCTTTGAGGATGGGCTGGCTCAGCTGCAGAAGTGTGAGCCAGTCATCAAAACTGTATCTGTAATTTATGGACAAGAGAGTAAGAAGAAATGCCCAAATCCCTCATCAAGGACAAGGGAACTGTTTCAATCCACAAAAGCTCAAAGATGATCCCTACTGACTTTAAAATTGCCCATGCCAGTGCCAGCTGTCTGGATCTATAGCAGGGATTTTGTGAGATTCTGCTCATCTGGAAAAGTTTCTGCTGTGTAGGAAGCATTACAGCTGAATTACCTCCATGTGACCTGTATGCTCTCTTTGTTGATGTTATTAATGCAGTAATCATTTTGTCACAGGACAAGCCTACAGGACAGAAGCAGAGGACTTCCATCACACAATGTTAATCCTCAAATAGGAATGACCAGGATATGAGAGAACTTCAGTGATGTCACATGGTCAATCTTCTATCGACCTAAATATATTTATTTCTTGACTATAACATTTTTGAATGCAAGAAACTGTACTGGAGCATGTGGTTGGATGCTGCTGGGAGCCAGGGAAAAAGCAGTCTTTCAGCCTTAGCTTTCTTAGACTGCTCAAGGACAAGAAATTGTAACCATTATATACCTGCAGGGTGCATGAGAGCCGTGTGAGTGTCTTGTGATGTTTTGCAGAAAGCCTTTCAAAGAGGTGTTGCCTTCTTGGACCAATGAGTCTTTTCTATTTTGTTTTTCACATACTATCCTATATAAAGGCTAGTGTTTCTTTAAATAAAGCTCTCTCTCTCTTTTGCCTCTCCATTGCACAAGGAACTATGTTGCATTATCCTTTTTGCCACTCTCCTATATCCTAAAATGCAACAGGAGTACACAAAATCTGTTATTCTAGGCTAATTTCCTGCTTCCTTATTATTCATTTTCTATAACTATGAAATGGAGGGTGGATGCTCTCTTGTGTTTGAACTGGTACCCAAAACAGAAGCATATTTTAAATTATCCCATCCAGAGACAATGGAGTTTCTTCAGATTGCCTACCTGGATTTCCATCTGTTGTGGACTAAATGGAAAACTGGGATAAAAAGCAATCCCAAGGCCCTACTATTGTTGTTCAGATTTTGTTGAACAAAGTGTTTAATACAGCTTGGTTTTCAGAGAAACTCCTAATCAAGAGTCTAAGATTCAGTACTTTTACACAGGTGATCAAAGCCAATTAGGGATCTTGCCCAAAATCTGGATAAGCAGAAAGGAGCACAGATCTCTGTCACTGTGTGCAAGGCCATCCATCCTCCCCCAGGCTTCAGGGGCTTTTGCTGCTCTCTGGCACACACAAATGGTTCAGAGGAGGCACCACAGGTGAGCACAGAGAGCAGGGCTGGGACAGAAATTCCCAAAAACAAACACGATGCACCCAGCTGGGTGGAGGCAAAGAGAAAGCTGGGGAAGGTTTAAGGTCTCTTAGTGTCCTCACCCCTGTATGAATTTAGCACCTGCCTCACACTGGGTCCTGCATCTCCACAGAGCCCATGCCCAGGTCACTGTGACCTCCTGCAAGGGAATAGGATGTAGATCATGCCCATATAACACTGAGGCATGGGAGCCAAGTCAATTTTAACTTAGCAGCTTGACTAAGGTTCAAAAGCATAAAAAATCCTCACATTTCTTTTTTCTGCACAGTTCCTCATCTTTGAAACTGGGATAATGCTGACCTTCTTCACACAGGGGTTAAGAGAAACCCATTAATGTTTGTGACCAGAAATAAAAGTTAGAAGGTTAAGTGGTTACTGTCCATGCCAATAATTCCTCACATTGGGCATAAAGTTAGAGTTCACAGTGACCTTTCCTTTCCTAAAATATTCTTTTGAGCCAGACTCCTGTATCTCCTCTAAATCCAGAATACATCCATCCATAACAGCAGTTCTGTTGTAGCTTTGCTGTGGTAGGAACTAATCAGAACATTTTGCTCTCATTTTAATATTAACAACTCTTACTATTAATCAGATATCAAAGTTCATGCAAATCCTTCCAGGCAGATAAATATTTTTTATTACTACCATAAAATTGATGATAAATTAATTGTTCCTCATTTCCATAAACATATCCAACAGTAGAATGTCTGTCTTAGGTAATGCAATTGCCTATTAATTATTTTCTTGTCTTCATAAAAGTGAATGTGTGAGAGAGAGAAACAGAAATTTATGTATACACTAGAATGTAGAAAAAAGCTTCCCTTGCATGGGTGTAAGATTTTACGTAGGACTTCACCAATGGTTTCTGTATCAGCTACAAATTTTCAGGTTCATCAGAGTAATTATGATTCCTGGCTCCAGCTCCTGTCATAAATGAACCCTCATTTTTATGTATGCTTCTGCTGAGAAAATTATGGCTAGTCCTAAAGTCATTGGTTCCTGAGTTACTGGGAAACACTTGATGCATACATTTGTATGCATACACAGCTTTGCCAATACTGTCCTTGTATTTTTTTCTTCAGGGACCAGGGCAGGGGAAGATCATTGGGGCTTCTGCACAAAGGCTGTGATGCCTCACTGTGTTCTTTAGTCATTGTCAGCATTCTCCCTCCCCTTTTAGAAGGAAGGAAGGAATTGTCTGTTACTGTGAAAGTCATTGAACAGGCTGAGCTCTTGTGGCCCTTCTGAAAAATATCCAGAGGCAGCCAAAAGTTCAAGGCAACAATATAGGCAGGGTGTAGCATGTTGGCAGAGAGAGGAGCCAGGACTGGGAGCAGAGCAGGTGGTGACATTTCCTCTCTCTTTGCTACAACCAGCCCTGAGGAACTGAGATGGAAGTGGAACACCATCTTCTGCTCTCCCTCCCTGCAGCCATACTTAACATGAAGATGGGCTTTGATGCAGCTTTATTCAGACAAGGTGACAAACTGCTGAAAATTATAGAAGATCAGAGGTTCTGAACAGAGATAAAAATCCTACTTGTGGTTGTGCCTCTGATATGCAGGGATGTGCTTCTGTCCCTGGAAGCTTTGAGGAAACCCTACAGAGGTTTCCAGCCTGGAAACTCTGGACAAGAACCTGCACAAACACACCAGGGTGGGTACCAGGTGGGGTCATTACTGTTCCTGCCTGTGGATATATAACTAACAATGCCAAAAAAATGCATTGAAACCTATCCTGAGTCATAGAAACTTCTCACTGGAAGTCCTAAAAATATTTCCTGGGGAGTAGGATCCATCTGAAATCTCTGTATCCTCTCTTAGATGAAAGTAGGCAAATGAAATGTTAATTGAATTGCACAAGTGACTACACTGGGTTAACAGTATCAATGGCTGCCTGCTAACAAAAGAGCTTCTACCTGTGGAGAACATCTATAACCACCAGAAAGCCTTTTTTCTTCTTGTCTTTGTTTGAAACTTGAGGCTGTGTCTCTATTATTAAATTCAACATTGGCAGGGAGCTTTTGTAGGCAATGAAATCACTGTCTCTGCTGCCAAATTGCCAGAATGGCCCCAGAGGGGCTGCACTCAGGGCAGACACAGAACTCCAGGTAGATGAGGCCCATTCCCAACAGGAACCTTGGATGTCACTACCCAGATTTGAATGTTAATAGAGTATCATAATATGAACCTAATTCTATCCCATAGCAGTTTGCAGCCAGCAAGAGATTCCCAGAGCCTGGAGAGGGACCACAGGGCAGCAGAAGAGCACCTGGAGGGCAGCACAAAGGAATTTTGGCTACTCCAACCAGTAATTTTGCTTCATTGAGAGCCTGGCTTGAATGCCTCTATCACACATACACACACACACACACACACACACACACACACACATTCTCACCAGGGAGAATAAAAAAAGCAGTTAGAGGTTGCCTGGATGGCTGTGATCTGTGGGCATCACAGAGATGTGGTGGGATGGCTGCTGTGGCTGGAGGGTTGGAGTGGAAGGATCCAAGCTCTTTGGGAAGGACAGGCATGGACACAGGGAGGGGTGACACCCTCTACATCAACGACCAGTCAGAGTGCACAGAGCTCCACCTGGGGATGGGGGAGGAGCTGACTGAGAACTCCTGGATCAGGATTAAAAGGAGGGCAGGGACACTATATGATGGATGGATGGATGGATGGATAGATAGATAGATAGATAGATAGATAGATAGATAGATAGATAGATAATGTAAAAGTGGCACTATAACATGAACCCACTGCAAGTCATCCAACCAAGAAGGCTGAGGGGATGAGACCCTGTAGAGACAGATGGGAATGACCAGATATTTCCAAGCCTCCATCCTCCTGGAGGACTCCAACCACACCAATATCTGCTGGAGTGGCAACACTGCAGGGCATAAGAAATCCAAGAGGAAGTGCTGGTGACAGCTTCCTTCTCCAAGTAATAGAGAAGCAATGAGGACTGGTGCTGTGCTGGACTTTATTCTCACTAAAATGTAGGGACTGATGGGGAATGTGAAGCTCCAGGGCTGCAGTGACCCTGGAATGGGGAGTTCAGGATCCTTGGGGCATCAAGGAAGGTGCACAACAAGCTCACAGCCCTGGACCTCAGGAGGGTAGACTTTGGCCTCTACAGGGATCTGCTTGGTAGAATGCCATGGGATAAAGTCCTGGAGGGAAGAGGGGGCCAAGAAAGTTGGATAATATTGAAGGATTGCCTCCTCCAGTACCTAAATGGGCCCACAAAAATCCTGGAGAGCAACTTTGGGGAAGGGCAGGCAAAGATAGGACAGGAGGGGTTGAATTTAAACTGAAAGAGAGTAGATTTAGATTAGACATTAGGAAGAAATCCTTTCCTGTGGGAGTAGTGAGACACTAGGGTAAATTGCTCAGAGAAGTTGTGGATGCCCCATTCCTTGGGGTGTTCCAGGCCAGGCTGGATGGGGCTCTGAGCAGCCTGGTCTAGGGGAAGGTGTCCCTGCCCATGGCAGGGGGCTGGAATGAGATGATCTTTGAGATCCCTTCCAACAGAAATCATTCTATGATTCTGCTAATGTAGGTTTTTCCATGCTCCAATTCTAGAGAACCATCCAGATATATTTAACTTCTTGTAGTTGAAACTTTTTGGGGATGAAATAATAATCACAAAAGAGATCAAGAATTTGTTTTGCATAATATGTCAGCAGAGTATGTTGTGCATGATCTTATAATGTGCACTTCAGTACTGGCAATTATATATCTCACTGTAGAAATCTCACTTTTGTAATTAATGTTGCTTCATTTTCTACTGGGAAATATAATTCGTGGGTGGAATGAAAAAACCTTAATGAATCAATGTCAGTGTTCAAAGGCTTGAAAAGCCTGTGCCAGAAATTAGAGTTGTTTAAATGATACAAGCAGGTAATCCTATCACAACCTAACAGGACCCTGTTTATCTTCAAGGCTGAGGTAACTGATACCCAGTCTTTCAATATAAGCCACATTTGTTTAAAATCCCTTTTCACATACTGATTTGATGAAATTAATTCTACCTGTGCAGTGATTAATTTCCTCATGTAAAACTAGCAACCAGCATGGAAAGTCCTTCAAATCTTCAGAGAGGGTTAAGTTAAAATGTTTATTCTCTTCAACAGTATGCTGAGGGATGCTATGTATGGTTCATATTCTGCTAAGTGGGAGATCTTTAAGCTAATCCTGCTCTTTATGGCTGTCTGTCTGTCTTGAGTGAGCAGTCATTCTGTTCTTCACTCACGTGTGTTCAGCTGTTTAAATGTTAAGGAGTCATAGGAAAACTTTATCACTGGCAAATCTGTGGGCAATCAGAGAAGCTGCCTCGAGGCAGTCTGAAGTATGGGAGTGTGCAAGGTCCCCCTTTTCAACTACTGGCAATGATCTTGTGAAATGTGAGATTGCTGTGTCTGGGGGGTGACACAGGACAGCATCCTGCATGTGACACACAAGTGGTGAATCTGTGGAGGATGGAGACACAAGAGAAATTAAAATCTGGCTGTCACCTCACTGAATCATTGTTTATTTCACAGCTGGTTCAAGATAAATTGTCTTCCACTGAGCTATACACATTGCACAAGAAAATGAGACAAACTGAAAAACTTAGTGGAAGGAATGTTCTGGCAGGCAGCATTTTGATTGCAGGGCACACCCAGATCACTGGAGGTGTTGGTACCTGAAGGTTTACCTTGGGGTAATGAAAAATGTGCCAACCTGAGCACAAAACAGGAGCTTAGGGGTTTACTAAACATTCAGATATCATCAGTTAGTGTTTAATCTGTTAAATAAAATTTCAGGAGCTTTGTGGCTTAAGAAAACCTCAGTCGTTTTATACATCTGTTAAAGGAAATCTGGTTCATTCCTCACTTGCTGAGTTACTTTTCTCCTTCTTCTTAATGTCACTCCTGATTTGCTGTGATGTGGGCTGGCTTTTGAAATGCTCTTATATGGACATGAAAAACCTGATCTTCTACCAAGTCACAGGCAAACCCTTCAATTACTCTAGTGAAGCTGATCCTCAGTTGTCATCTGGAGGTGAAAGTCCCTCTCCACTGCAAGCCTGGGAAGAAATGAGAATGAAAACATGAATTAATTTCTCTGTTTCTGTCATGAAAGTCACATCTGAGTGTTCAGCACTGCATTTTATCTGACATTAAGAAAGAGACATTAGCATTGTTGAAGTCCAGCCCTGAAAGATTACTTATTATAAGAGCACTGTTCCAAGTGTGAAGTTTGGAAGTGATTAGAAATCTCCTTAATTTCCAGGTTTTTTCTCTTAAGAAACAGCTTCCTTGTCTTCTGAAACATGAGGGGGGAAAATGCTTTAACATTTTTAATCACAAATTTAGAAATTTGAAGCAAAAGGTGATTTTTTCTGAAAGTGTTGGACTCTTTGCTTTTTATCTCTGTCAAATCTTCCTTTAAAGTGACTGCACTCCATTTTTCTGTACAACTGTGTCTCACAGGCAGAATATTATTCATCTCACTGTGAATTAAACTTGCATCCCTGAAGAACCAGCAGTGCTTCTTGTGGGAATGGGGTTTCCTTTGGTCCAGAAGGAAGAGGTGAAGGTGTATAAGCACAGGTCATAAAGGCATATTAATCACAGGGTGTGCACTAATGAGGCAGCTGCTGCAGCTCAGTTAGAATTACAGCCATTACCTCACTCCTTTGCAGAAGTGTTATTTGTAATTGGAAGTGGCATTTGCAAATCCCCTCATCCAGTTCATTATGAAAGAGCATTGTCAGGAGTAGATGCATTAGCAGGGCTTTGTCTGTGCTCTGCCTGGTGCAGCTTTGTGCCTTCCCTCCAGGTAGAGCAGACAGTTTATTGAACAGCAGAAAGGATAAAGGTGTAAATGATGAGCACAAGGATCCTTCTGTGTCACACCAGCACTGACCCTTTGCAGGAAAACTGATTATTGCTCTTGAAATGCTCTTGAGGATGGTACCTGCCTCTGGCTGCTGATTCAGGGCAGAATAGGAAACTGATGGGGGGATTAGATGGGAGGTGATGAGCAGCTACTGAAATGGGACAGTGTGCACAACTCCCACTGCAGACACAGAAACTGATTGTGTTTGTGCTCTCACAAAGGGGAGATTTGTCCTGCCTGAGACCCCAGGGAATACCCACAGTGGGGAATACCCACAGTGGGGAATACACACAGTGCCTTCTGTTGTGGGAGGAGTGCACAGGCTGTCTCTGTGGGTGAGCAGGACAGCCAGGTCAGATCAATGCAGGCAGTGTCCTGGAGAGAAGAGCCTTGCTTTTCCACTCTTGGTGATAATGCTCTGAACTCTGAAGAAACCTTTCAGCTCCAGCACCCGGGAGCTCAGTGTTGCATTTTTCAGTCATGCATTCATCAGATGTATTTTCTCATTTTTTTCTCATTTTTTCTCATTGCCTCATGTACCCAACACTGTCAGGATTTCTGGGCCATCAATTAAATATGCAGAGCTGTGATTCACTTTACTGATTGCTAATCTGGGTGTTCAACCCCTGAAAAGGAAATTTGTCAGCCTCAAAAGCTTCTCCAGAAACGGCCATGCTGCAAAATACTGAATCCCACAGTCATACTGAATCTCACTTCATTTGCTGTCCTAGTATCTGCAGCAAGTCTTCCTACAAAACTAGAATATCTCATCACTTACCTCCTGCTCTACTTGAAGGATCCACTTCAGATGTTATTACACCTAAATACCTAAATATATATGTAGATAGTAAGCTTATAGCTTAATATCCTGGTTATTTGTAATCAAACAAGTGATAACACCATCCCTTGCTGCAACTTTCAAAATGGCTTGCCTTCTTCCTAATTAATTTTCTTGACCTTTTTATTATTATTTTTATTTTTCTCTTTATTCTTGTTTATCCTTTTTGTATTTTCTTCCCCAGGCCCTCTAGAAGGCTGCTTAATCTTCCATTAGATTCTGGAACCCACTAAGTCTGTGGAAAGTTCACCAAAGATTGAATTAAAACATTCAAATCTTCTTGAAAGTTCATCTATCTAGAGACCTCCTAACAAAGAGATAAAGGTGGTACCTTGCATTTTTTCTGAGTCTTTTATAAAATCTACAACAGGTACAGTGGTATATATTTTATTGATGTGATTGGCATATATTTTATCAGCTTTGGTAAAAAAAGTTCATCAACATTTCTTCTGGCTGTTCTTTTTCACATAACTATGGCACATTCAGAGCATAAATAAACTGTTGATTTTAAGATATTACAAACTAAACAGTTTGGATTCCAATAAAACAATTAAAAATAGATAACCTTAGGGGAAAAAGGTAACTTCAGAGGACTCCTTTCTCTGAAACTAGGACCTCAGATGAATCTTCTCTTTAGACAATCAGATATTTTTCTCTAAGTCTGAAGAGCTTGTCTTTCTTTTTTTCCCACAGAGTCCTGATTAGACAGGGATCAATGTCTGTCTGATAGAATTTCTGTATATGTCTGTTCACACACAAACAGCTACCTGAGGGGCAGGTGTTTAAGTTCATTTTTGAGTTAATGGAGGTCTCACCTAGATTCCACTGTGAGACAGAGGCATTCCATGGCAGATATCCTTCCTGGCTTCCTCTTTCCTACTGAAGCAATCCCATGTTCTGTCAATCACATTAATCTGCTCAAAGACCTTACAGCAATGGGGGTGACTAGGTGCAGGCTGGATGGAATACCCCAGAGATCAGGAAATAGCCCCAAGCCTTTATCTTTGAGAAAAGTGCAGCAGAATGAAAGGGGAACTGTCTGGATCACAAATGATGGGACTCAGCTGGCAAATTATTTCTTGTCACATCTTAGGTGACTGGAATGCCTTTCCCATCCCTCAGTTTCTGCAGAAAGGCATAGCTCTCCTCAGGAGTCTGAATCTAGAGACCTTTAGATTGGTATCTAAAATAACCAGATAAGGTCTGAGTAGGTTCTACATGATCCTGACATGGTACTGGATGGGCACATTCAAAAAATTAATCTGCCTTTTAGGTTCAAATATCTCAAATCAGAGCTAAGTCCCATCTCTGTGTGCTCTCCAGCTTTAAAAAACTAAAATAGAAGAAAATTGATTCCTGATGTTGATATAGATTCCTGTTCTAGAAATATTACAGAAAAGGTATAAAATAGAAGTAATTTCCTTTGTGCTGTCTTCAAGGTGACTGAAGATGGAATCCTTGCCTGCATCCTAATTTCTGTCCAATCACTCCAAACAGAGGAGCCTACACCACTGCAGAGACCTTTCATGTACCAAAATGGGATAAACCCAGTCTCACAGGTCTATAAAAAGGTCATGACTACTTGAGGAGTATCCTAATCACCCCTTGGAAACATTGTGCAGGCACTGTGTCTAATAAGCACACATCAGTAGAACAGAGAACAAATACTCCTCACACTGTGGTTTTGCAAAATTACTTTAATTACATTTTCAAACATATATATTGGGAAATGAATGCCTGCAATTGATAGTTCAATTGTGCTTCTGAGATTTTTTGTTCTGTCCTGGTGTGCCAGCACCTTTGCTTGGTGACCTAAAAATATTTTAAACTTTTTTTCATAACTAATAGTCTTTTTTAGGTGTGGTTTAAAAGAGTAATTCTTCATCCAGGATCTAATCTCTTTACAAACACTGAGTTATTCTGTGATGGAAATGAGGGGAGAATAATCTGTTATCTGTGTAGTGCTAGTATGCAAACCTTTGCTTAGTCTGTGAGTCATTTCTCCATTACTAGTTGAAAGGAAATGTTGGAAGGGGCTTGAGGAATGTAATGATCCTTCTAGAATCCCAGGAGTACAGAAAATGCAAAGGCATGTTCATTCTGGAAAGTTTTAACTCTTTTGATTCGTTATTTGCAAATTACTGGCACACTTCCTTGGAAAAAGGGTAGCAATTTGTGATCAAGGATGAACAAAGAATTCTAAGATCAATATTTACTTGAGCTTGCCCAGAGGGCAATTATATCCCCCAGTAACATGCCCTGGCCCAAAACCAGAGCTGGCTAAATCTAAAATGTAAAATGTGACTTCAATCAGCTGCACTTGTAGATGATCTTTGGCAAACTTGTCCAGGAAAGGTGAGATTAACTTTGGAGTATTTGTCTGTATGAGATCAGTAGAATGGGTCTCTGAAAAGTTGGAGAGACTCTGTAATGTTTAAGATGGAAAGGGAACAACCTTTTCTGTGGGAGTGGCTGGTTATTGGGTCTGGAGGGACCCACCAGCAAGGCATGCATTGCAGTCTCAGTTCTGGGGCTGACATTCTCAAAAGGAACCCAGAATTTTGTCACTTCCATGAAAACACAAAAAAACTGCCACAAAAAAAAGTTGTCAGGAAGGATTCTGGATTACCTGACAGTGGGAGCAGACAATTTAGCCTACACAGTTGGGTTCAACTATTTAAATAAGCTTGAAAAATTTGTCCCAAAAATTTCCTTTTAGCCAAATACAAATGGAGATTCTTTGTCATATTTGCTACTGTGGTTCTGCTGCACATTACAAGGACTGAGGTTCTACATTCCTGCAGGAAATGGCAAATCTGATTGAGTATTCTGTATCATATTTGCCAACCTGAATAATGCAATTAGGCTTATTAGTGAATAAAAGCAGTAACTCTAGAACTGTTTTATCCTGCACAGGGATAGCCCACACCAAAGGGCTGTGCCAGGGGCCCACAGACTAGTAATAAGACCTGTTGATAATTAAAATTTAGTAAGTTGCTCATTTTTACCCAGCTTGTACTGGAGTACCTGGGCAAGCCTAGTTCTTATCCATGGGTACAAGAAAGATCTTTCTGAAAGTATTTTTCTTTTCTTTAATTGTGTTTTATTAGAGCTGATACAAAAGCATTGGAAAACACTGAAATATCCTAAAAAATAATCAGGACTTGATCTTCCAGCTGTGGCCCAGACTCAGTCCATTTTAGCAGTATAAAAGTTTAGTCTCTCTCATAGGTTGACTCACATCATGAAGGTTCCAATTGATACTCACTGACTAGGAAGGTAATTTAGAGAACTAATTTTAACCTGACATCTAATCCTGGTGATTGAGAACCCAGTTAATCTATGGATTTAAAAAATATTTTCTAAGAAGTTTCACAACTCTCTCACCCACCAGCAAAGACAGATTATCTAGGGGTTAGTACACAAGCACAAATTTCAGTGGAGCAATTCTTCAGCAAATTTTTACTAGAGGAAAATTTATTATCTTCACAGCTGTCATGGGAATTGATGTACTTTTTAAGAAAGAAAAAATCTGTTTCAAAATGTCACTAAAGCCAGGCATAGCTGAGCACTTTTTTTACTTTGTTGTAGTGAATTAAGGTTTCACCTGTTTCTTCATCAAAGACACCTTTCAATAAAGACAGGTGTTTCTTTTCAGCAAGAATTCTATGCAAAAAAGATAAAATGTTTGTTGACAGAGGGAACATACATCCTCAGTCTGGGTGTGGTTGGTAACATCCATTTTGTCTTGGTTGTACTATGCAGGAATTTGTCAGACTTCAATAATTTCCTTGAACTACTCATCTATTTCAATAAAAATGTAACTTCAAATGCTAAAATATTTTTTTTATACCACAGAATCTTAACTGGCTAAGTAATCTCTCCTTATGCCCCTTCATGGTGCACCTCAGGGTTGTCTTTAGTGGGTTAAACAAGTTCTTTCCTTGCTTTAGCATCACTCAATGCAATCAGCTCCACCATTTCCACAAGAATGGCCATGAAGCTGCAGAGATATTTCCTCAATCACTTAGTGATAATTAATCTCAGAGGCATGCATTGCACCTCTGGAACGTTTGAGAGCAGACTATTTATAGTTATTTAGCCAGACAAGCGAAACATAGATCCTTCCTTCTCTTCAGAACATTTTCCTCTAATCATGAGTCAAATGGTTCATTATTAATAATTTATGATATTCCCAAGCTCAAACCTAACTCCCTATTGATGCTCTATCTCATCATCACTGCATCCAGCCCTGTATCTCTGGGGATTTCAGGCTGGAAAATCAGAGGGGCTGAGAAAGAGAGAGATTCTATGGATGGATGGATGGATGGATGAATGGATGAATAGATAGATAGATAGATAGATAGATAGATGGATAGATAGATAGATAGATGGATGGATAGATGGATGGATAGATAGATAGATGATAGATAGATAGATAGATAGATAGATAGATGGATAGATAGATAGATAGATAGATAGATAGATGGATGGATAGATAGATGGATGGATAGATAGATGGATAGATAGATAGATAGATAGATAGATAGATAGATAGATAGATAGATAGATGGATGGATGGATAGATAGATGGATAGATAGATAGATAGATAGATAGATGATAGATAGATAGATAGATAGATAGATAGATAGATAGATAGATAATGGATAGATAGATAATGGATAGATAGATAGATAGATAGATAGATAGATAGATAGATAGATAGGCAGATAGATAGACATAGAAAACCATGTGTGTTTGTTTGTATGTAGAAGTAAATACTCATGCATCTACATATATAATAAATTTAAAACAGCATTGCCTTCTTAATATGCTTAAATAATGAATGTTATCTGTGAAAAATGATACCACTTTTTAATGATTCTCTTAACTATTATTAAATGTAACATGTGAACACACAAAGGCCATTTTTTCTGCATCTGAACATCTGTTGTTGCACCAGCTTTTGGGTGCCATTAATTTCCAACTCAAAGATTGTAAAACATTATATTTCTTATAATGACTCATCAAAATGATAGGTAATTGTTGTAGACATACCAGCACTCCCAGGAGTCTAAGCACATCATGGTTTATGTAGTCATCAAGGTAACAGAGTGCTGCAAAAGTTTTGAAGGAGAATCAGGTTATCTCCATATACCTGAAGAGTTTTTTCCATGTGGATGGGAAGAGCATGGAAGAAAAATGTTTTAAGTCTATCCCCTTTGACCAGGGGATTTTTTATTCATCACCCTTTTAGGCTCTGTTGTAAATTAGGTGCATTTAACAATGACAAAATTGTCTTCATTAATTTGATTTTCCCAAGTTCAACTTGGTCTCTGAACTGTTAATGAAATCTAAAAAAAAATAAAATTTGCACAAAGCTCTCTAAAGTGAGGTTCATCTTACACACACATGATGATGTTGCCTTGTGGATCTAAGACACAACTTTTAAAGCTTATATTGCTTACAGATGGCTTGAACAAAACACCCTCAGTACTCATGTATCTCATTCACAGCCACAGCTCATGAATTTCACCAGGCCAAGTGCAAAGTCCAAGTGCAAAGCACAGGTACAGGCTGGGCAGAGAGTGGATTGAGAGTAGCCTTGAGGAGGAGAACTCAGAGGTGTTGGTGGATGGAAAGCTGAACATGAGCCAAGGTGGCCATAGACATCCAGGCTTGAATCAGGCACAGAGAAAGCAGCAGGACCAGGGCAGTGATTCTTCCCCTGTGCTGGGCACTGGTGACACCTCAAACCTTGGGAGCAGCTCTGGCCCCTCTCAGCAAGAAGGACACTGGGGGGCTGGAGAGTGTCCAGAGAAGGGCAGTGGAGCTGGGGAAGGGTCTGCAGCACAAGATGAGGAGCAGCTGAGGGAGCTGGGGGTGTTCAGCCTGGAGAAAAGGAGGCTCAGAGGGGACCTCATCACTCTGTACAGCTCCTGAGAGGAGACAGATGGGGCTCAGTCTCTTCTCCCAAGTAACAAGTGATAGGACAAGGGGAAAAGGTCTCAGGTTGCACTTAGGGAGGTTTAGATTGAGTATTGGGAAAAGTCTATTCACCAAAAGTGCTTTCAGTCATTGGAAGAGGCTGCCCAGGAAAGTGATGGGATCACCATCCCTGGAAGTGTTCAAAAACACTTAGGCCCTGGACTCAATTATCTTAGAGGTCTTTCTCAACCTTAACAATTCTGTATTTCTATGGTTCTGGGTGAGTTCCAAGCAGTAGGAATATGTTTTGCATTATTAGGTCTAACATGAGGCCTCAGTGTCAGGCTGTGAAATCATATAAGGCATCCATCCATTATTTCTTGAATTTCAAAGTGGAAAAAAAGCACAGAGTTAATAATAACTTTGCCTCAAGGCAAAAGCAGTCACAGGGGACGCAGAGATGGCATGGACAGAATGTGCAGCTGTACATGAGCTGGTCTGCACCATTCAGGACTGGGGGCTACCCACAAAACCAAAATATGCATCGTCATCTTCTCTACTTTTGAATAATTTCTGTGGTTTTTCTTTCCATCCCCCTCATGTTTGCTAATCTTCTCTCCCCCTATCCTCAGTGCAGGCAGAATGACAGCATCTCCCTGTCTTTGTGCACCTCACCTGCCTCCCTCCTCTGTCTATCCACTGCATCTCTGAGTGGGGAAATTGTAGCATGTCTCTTTCTATTATTTGCAGAGAAACAAGGCCTTAAAGATTTTTCTAAGAACTATTAGGTTACATTGACAAGAAGATTAATTTCTTTACTTGCTTTCTCAAAAGGAAAAAAAAAAATTAAGACTCCTGAAAATGGCAAACATTTCAGGTGAAAAAGAGCAACTGAAACACAGCACTACAACTATTTGTAGGAACTCTCAGTCTCCTGAGGTAAAACCACTTGAACACCAAATACAAAGAAAATGGGCTAAAGGGTTTTTATCCTAATTTAGTCAGGGGACTTTTTTTTCAATTCCCCCTCTTCCTCTCTGTAGGGTTTAAAGATAATGGAATGATAGAACATAGAATAGTTTGAGTTGGAAGGGATGTTAAAGATCATTTAGCTCCAACCCCCCAGCCATGAACAGGGGCACTGAATTGCTCAGAGCTCCATCAGTCTGGCCCTAAACACTTCTGGGATTTCTGTCACCTGTAAAATCATGACTTCTCTGAATGATTGTAGCTGCATTTTTCTTTGCTGCTTGTTCAATTGCTGTACTGGACAAGCTGCTGTGCTTGTGAAGTGTCCTGGTTGGGGCTGGCTTGCCTTACTGTAAATTAGAATAGAATTAACTTCTGCTGAGCAGAGCTTGCATAGAGCCAAGGGCTTTTCTGCTTCTCACCCAACTCCAGCACTGAGGACACAGTGTGGGGACAAGAAGGTGTGAGGAGACACAGCCAGGACAGCTGACCCCAGCTGGCCCAAGGACATCCCCCCCATGTGGCATCATGTCAGCATACAAAGCTGGGGAGGAAGAAAGAGGGGGACATTCAGGGTGGTGGCATTTGTCTTCCCAGGCCACCAGTGTGTGTCAGGGGAACCTGCTGACCTGGAGATGGCTGAACACCTTCCTGCTCATAGGAAGAGATTAATGAATTCCTTGATTTGTTTTGCTTGTGTGCATAGCTTTTGTTTGACCTATTAAATTGTCTTTAGACCAACTCACAAGCTTTTTAATTTTTACTTTTCTGATTGTGTCCCCCATCCCACCATGGGGGTAGTGAGTAAGTGGCTGTGTGGGGCTGAGTTGTCAGCTGGAGTTAAACTTTGACACTGAATTCTCATGCTCCTATAAACCACTGGAGGAGAGAAATGTCTGAAGAAATCCTCTTTTTTTTTTTTTATGTGCTTCCTGCTAGAAAATCAGCATATGTTGAACTAGACTAAGGTTTACCATTGCTAAGCCTCAGTAGTTAAAGAGGACTTTGCTGTTTCTCACAACAGGAATTGGATTAAATGAAAGTGTGCCACTCATTTCATGGCAGCTGACTTACAGTAATGTAATTAATTCAAGAGCAAGTAACTTCTTGGGAATATGGTAAAGGTTGGCATACACTGGGTTTTCTAATCTAGGACTCAATGGAGAAAGTTAAGGAAAAACAGAGGCTAGTTGTTAGAATTTCTTACCTCTCATCTGGCTGATTTGGACCAGAGAGAACCCAATTCTGGTCTCCTCAGTACAAGAGGGACATGGAGCTGCTGGTCCAGTGTAAGGCTAAGAGCAAATCCAGGTGGGATCTGCCCCTGTATAACCAGATGGCATTGGGTGAGTAGCAGAGCCTAACACTCCTGTGGCTCTGCAGTGCCAGTGCCACAAACCCACACAGTCCAACAAAACCAGTTTTCCCCTTCTCTGACCTCCCTGGAGGGAGGACCCCTCTGGTCTTGCTCATAGCCTTGACTACTCAACTCTTGCAAATAAGAATCAGAATTTCCTTTATTAATATTGCAAGTAAGAAATCCCTTCTACTGTATATGGGGAGCTGCCCACTAGAAACTGGAGCAGCAATTTTCCTGAAAGGAACCCCTTCTGTGACTTTTTTCCTAGCAACTTGTGTACCCATGCCTCTAGGGTTTAGGAATGTTTTCCATCCCACAATTTCACAATTTTTTACTTGTTCAGGGGTGAAGTTCTAAAGCACTGGGTGTGCCCACTGTCCCAGGCACTTGTCCATACTGTCCCACACTTAACTATCCAGCCAGAACTGAGACTGCAATATGAATGTGCTGGTTTGAACACACCAAGAACCTTCAAAATGCTCCAAAGAGGAGAAGGGAAAGGTGAAAGAGCAAAGTGTTTCCTCTTTTCCACTCCATGGACTGGCTTACCAAGGAGTAAATGTAAAGAGTGTAACTATTAACAGATCCTGAGAGACGGCTCCTGAAGTATGGATATGATGGCAATGCTAAGTACAATTACCAGATTAGTATCCTGACCAGTAATTTTATCATACAAGCCAGTGTTACACAGTGTGGGAAAATGATAACTTTAATCCAGCCCCCAGAGGGGATAAATAGCACAACAGAGAACACATTCAGCAAGTGAGGGGTTAGATAATGCAACTCTGAAAACAAGCACAACAAATAAGTCAACACTGTGACCTGCAACTGTTAAAGTAATAAAATGAAACTTTTAATTGTTAAATTGTTAAAACAATTTGTTTTAACATGGTCTGATGAGATCTGTCTACCTCAACCCTCCATGTTCCCCATTGAGTGCTGTTATCTCACTCTCTCAATGGAAAGAAAGTGTCCATCCCATCAAAATATGTTGAAGGAAACAGCTTGGGGCTCTTGGTCTCTCTGTTGTCTCATGAGGGCATTTGAAAAACCACATTAAATTAGCTTTCTACTTTCTGAAGGGCTAAAATTATGTGAGATGACTCCCACTCACCGTTTGTATAAATTCATGTAGGAAGACTCCAATGAACTCTGATTTCTTCTGTTGTAGGTTAATGATTTAGCAACTAAATTACCTCCATTCTTTTTTTAGTCTCTGACCTTGGCTAACATCTCTGGCTATTAGCACATTATAAATATGAAGTATTAGCAATATCCTTTTTTTTGTATTGTTCAGGGGTGAAGTTCTAAAGCACTGGGTGTGCCCACTGTCCCAGGCACTTGTCCATACTGTCCCACACTTAAAAAAAATCTACACTTAAAAATCTATAGGCCTTTCAAAAGGCATTTGGCAGATAATAGAATCTGGACTAAATTAACCTGTCTATACCCTGGTTTAGGTAGCACAGTAAGGCAAACCTTCCTCCACAGGCTCACAGGATCAGAGGATCATTCAGGTTTGCTAGCTCCAGCCCAGCCTGCAGCTCAAGGCATGCTCAGCTTTGGGCCAGACAAGATTATTAATGGATTTGTGCTGTTTGGCCTTAAAACCCTCCAAGGATGGAGACTTTGTGGTTCTGCTCAGAAGTTCTGACCAGTGATAATCACTGTCCCTTTACAGATAAAATAGACAAAGCTGTATCAGACCCAGCTCAACCAACTCCACTTGCATAATGCCTTCAGTGCCCTAAATCCTCCCTGTCCAGGAGCTCCAGCTCCCCTCCCATCTGCAGGGAGGGCTGGGGAGCTCTGGGCTGGGCTGTGGCTGATGCTCTCAGGTTGGGTCTGTGAGATCCAGTCACGTCCAGCTGCTCCAGGCACTGCCTGTAATGCCCAGTGCCTTTGCTCTGTCTCACTGGGCTCTAATTTAAATATTTCTGTTCTACACAGCTCCCTATTTCTGCACAACCTTAGGAATATCATATCTTTCAGATGTCTGGAGTGCTTTAAATTTGGTTGAAATTGGCTGGTAGTTTCAAAATTTAGGGAGAAGACAAGAGACTGATAGATAGACTGCAGGAACACATAAAGGTTAATTTCCTTAGGAAACAAGTCTGAGAATCCAATTATTGTATGATTTCTGTACAGGACTCAAAAACCTTAAAGATGAGAAAAATGTAGCAAGAAGAATGTTTCCTCAAACCAAGCAGATATTCAAACTTTTCAGAATGAAAATGGCATTATTTCCATAGTAAATTTGGTTCCCAGTGGCATGAAAGTTAGATCAGTTTTTGCTGTTACATGAAGACATTAATCCTACTTTAAATGTCTGTAGGCTTTTTAATCCAGCATCCCCAGTGTGATTACAATAATTAAGTTTGCCATGTAACACTCTAATGAGAAAAGTATAATTTGTTGGGAAAGGTAATATATTTTATGTGGCTAAGCAATACTGGTGGGGACTAAATCAAACAAGATTTCAGGAGCACAAATTTTTATTTTTTTCTTTCTAGGTTGTTCACCTAGTTTAACAGTGGCTGTGAGCCTCACAGCTTTATAAAATAACTGCCTTAGACTGAGTCATGTGTAAATGCTCCAGTGAAAAGGGAGAATATGCTCCATACAGAACAGGGATCAGCCACCATTTCCAGGGCAGTTTTCATGGAAATAATACATGGAAATTCAGCTTTCCACGCCCCCACCCCAGTTATTACATGATTAAAGACTTTAATTAATACCCATGTCCTTCCTAATTGTTCAGAATCATTATGCTTAAAGACAGGAAAGTCATACTGAAAAGAATGCAACATTAAATGGTAAAAATACTGGAAGAAAAATGATAAAATATGTACAGCCCTCTGTTCTCCTGGCTTCCCACTGATCTAATGATGCAAAAAATCACTGCTTGGGACATTATGAAATTGCAGACATTATATAATAAGGTTGAGTTGAAAATGACAAGTTTATTGGAAATATATGTCTAAAAAGAAATCAGACACTTTGCAGATGAGTTGGGCAGAAGAATTAGTTTTCCTGTACTGCAAAAGAAAATGGAGAGGCAGGAGTTTAAAAAGAACTAAAAAGAGGACTTAGAGAAAAAATGAAAAATTATGAGAATTATGATAATTCAGTTATCTAAACAATTGGAAATACTATGAATATTGTCAAATATTGTGTTTCAACTTTGATTCTTGTGGTTTGCATCTCTAAGGAAACAAAACTTATCTTAACTAGCTTGAAGTTTCAATAATATTTAGGAACCCAAAAGTGAGATTAAATAAATAAATAAATAAAAGTTTAAAGAAGAAAAGTATATATATTTTATTAAAAATTAAGAAACATGCAGCAGAAGAAGGACCAAGGTACTGGTACACTCATGAAAATGTCTTGTCCCTTCCTTATACCATTCAGTTTACATATTTCCTTTTTAATTTCTTGATATGAATTCCAACTTATCTGTCCTTATAAACTCCCAACCCTTTGTGTGCACCTGTGGTGGCTGAGGAAAAAGGGAAGATGTCACAGTGAAGGCAAAAATTGTGAAGAAGGCACGTGGGACCCTTTCTTGATGGCCATGCTGGCTAAAAATGGTCACAGAATATGATATTTGTTCTCTGCAGGATCTGGGAGAGTACAGACTCACCAAGTCAGTCTCTGGGATGCTCCTGAGTGTGTTCTGCAGTCAGAGAGAAAGGACCACATCCTGGTGCTTCCTGTGCTCAGTGTGCTGCTGGCTCCTCCATGCACAGTGACCTGGAGCTCCTGGGATGGGCTCCTGGCAGACAAAGTCTTGCAGGTCTGTGCCCTGCCTCTGAGCAGTGAGATGTGTCTCATGGTTTCTCTTGGCTAAAACACTGGGCTGGAAGGAGCCATTTCACACATGAGGCATCACTCCACAGAGTGCAGTGACCAGTGGACCTGGTTTGTGGCATGGGCTGTGGTGGCAGGATCTCCCCTTGCCAGCACTGGCTGTTTGAGTCTTTTTCCTCATGTATTCCTGTCTCTTCTCTCCCTCTCCCCCAGCAATGCTGTCTCACTCCCCAGGCAATCTTCACACAGTGCAGAGATGTAATCTAAGCTCTGAGACTCCAATACACTGCTAAGAGTCCCTGTCTGCAAATCCAAACTTGTTCCAGCCCCAGAAATGCCAGGTCTGAGGCAGCTGCTACCTCTGTCTTTAACAATGAACCTCTGACAACATATGAACTGCAGTATGTAAATGCAGCCTAAATACAGCAAATTATCCTGATACATCCACTCACTCATGGTTTGAAGCAGGATTTTGAACTTGGCAAAGGTAGCTAAATTACTTTTTCACATATTTTTCCTAAATCACAGGCCTTTTTCTCTGAAAGGTATGATTAGAAGTGGCAGCTCTAGGCAGAGCTGAGGGGGTGAGAAGGTTGTTAGTAGCTGGCAGGAGAGGTGTCTGCCTGTCTCCTGTGTTGTGAATAGTTTGGGACAAGGTAATATAGAGTCTCATTTTAGTGTGTCACCTGTGGTGGGTGGATCCTGGCTGGACACCAGGTGCCCCACAAGCTGCTCTGTCACTGCCCTCCTCAGCTGGACAGGCAGAGAAAAGAGAACAAAAGGTGGGTTGAGATAAGGATGGGGAGAAATCACTGAGCAGTTACAGTCATGGGCTGCCCACAGGGTCACAGCATTCCTTGAGCATCCCTTGCCCTGGTGTGGCTCCTGCAGGAGATCTCTGCTCCCCATGAACACCCCTGGCTGCAGCACAGCTGCCTCTGCAGGGGCTGCACTGCAGGAGAAACAAACCTTTGGACAGTAAACTAATATGATTATGCAGATGTTGATTTATTGTTTACTTTTAGTTTTAATTATATATTTTAAGACTACTGTTTACACGATTACGTATTTTTTGATTGGTGTTTTTATGCTGTTTATGTGTTTTGCATGAGTTTTTTAGGTACCATGATTGGTTGCTGTTTAGAACTTTGCTGTTTACTTTTATTTTGGGTTTTTTAAATTTTGATATTCTGTTTTTTAGCTCTTTTTTCTTGATTTAGCACAATTTACATTTCAGTGGCCTTGAAAGGTCTTAAAAAGTTTCAGAAAAACACTTAAAAATGGCTTATCTTGTGCACTTGTTATAAACATTGGTCTAAACTAAGAAATATATAGAAAAAATGACTAAGTACGTGAAGAAACAGCAAAATATGCAGAAAAACAACTAGGCAGCAAAATATGGAGAAAAACAGCTAAATATAATTTGGCTGGTGCATACAACACTATGGCCTGGGCTTGTTTAGACATGTCACTGTGGTCCAGACCTGCTCAGCATTCCTACACTGCACCAGGGGAATCTCTGCTCTGGTGCTGGAGCTCCTCCTGCCATCCCTCCTCCACTGCCTTCTGCATCCCCCTCCTCTCCTCAGCAGCAGCTGTGCATTCCCCCCTTCCCCAGCTGCTGCATCCCAGAGGCATTCCCACCATCACTGGGCTTGCCTTGCCCAGCTGTGTCCATCCTGGGGCTGGCTGCACTGGCACAGGGGAAGTTTCTGGTTTGGATTTTACCGTGAGAAAGAGGTTAGCCTACCTCCCCTAGGAACTGACTGGTCAGGTTTCTTGTTACAAAAAAATAGAGGTTGTCTCTGAAAGATCCCTTCATCTGGGTGTTTGAATAGATTACTGCTGAATGAATGGAAAGAAAAAGCTGTTCATGCTCCAGTGATACAGAAACTTTATAGGTGGGTGGAGCACAAAATAGCAGTAACAGAAAGAGAAGATAACTTTTTTGTCACATTTTGCTTTTGCAGACTGATTTCCTCATTCAAATACCGTGAAGGTGTGCACATAAAACACTTCTTTGCACTGACACCTTGAGGGATCTATAACCTTTCTTTCACTAATTTAAATCACAACAAATTTGAGGATTTAGTAGAGAAAGTGACTCAATCACAGCATGTTTCCTGCTGCAGTGAACCCCAGACCATGAATTCCTCTGTGTAACGAGTCCCAGCACAGCCTCTCAGATCTGGTTTGTTTGGGCTTTCTTATTGTTTGGTTACAGAGAAGCCACATGTTTCACACATGGTTGCAATCTGAAATGAGATATTTTTAAATGACATAATTAATTCCATGCTATTCAACAATGGAATTTTTAATGAAATATAGGATTTTATACTTGAAAGGCTGAAAGCTCAGCCTGGCATGTAAAAGCCAAACCACACTTTGTCATCCCCACACAGAGAGGGTAGGAAGAATCTTGTCTCCATATCCATGGCTTGTACAGGAAGATGTAGTGGGTTCCACATGTAGTGAGAGAAACTGTGGTAGGTCACAGGGAAACACTTCTGAAGGAAAGGAGGAAAGCACTCAGAAAAACTGACATAGGAGGGAATGTCCTTCACTGCAGGGATTCACACACAGGGTAGTCTAGAATCTGGCAGGGGTAATGATTGTAACTGTGTGACACATCAGGGCAATTAACTAAACGATCACTTGCATGCAGTCCCACCTGGCCCCATTGTCTGGGTTACAATAATAAAGGTTTCTCACCCACAATAAATATCCATTCATAACAAAAACCTGTAATAAAACCCCAGCCACACCTGGGGTTCCTCTATGACTTCACTCAGTATGATCAGCTTTACTTTTCTCTCTCTAGTATTCAGTTTTTGTACCAAGTAGCCACTTCCTTTCTTGAACTAGAAATATGTTTTATGGTGCCTCTTTACCTCCTTCTATGTAGTTTTCTTCCTCACAAATGTATATTTCCCACTTGTACTCTGATTTCTGTTATTCAGCTTGTAGCATAAAGCAGCCCCTACTTTGTGTTTCACCCCTGTTATACACTTGTTTCCTTACACTAAGAAGAAACAAAGCCTTTCCAGTAGAGTAATATTGTTGTAGGTGAAACCAAAAAAGTGGAAAAATGAAAGTTTTATGGGAATGTGCCCAGTAACATAACACCTGTCTGGTCATGCACATCAAACCCATCTGGACTTGCAGCCTAGGGGACTGACAGGTATACTGTAGAGCACAGCAGTGATGCTGGGGGGCAGAAATATCCTCTTCAGCCACTGACTTCCAGAATCCAATGCAAGTGTGCTTCAGGATAAAAGGGAGCTCTGCCCTGAGTTGCATCCTTGCCCTCCAAAGCATCTACACAGCCCTGCTCAGGCTGTACCCTCTGCAGCCTCTGGCCCAGAGCCTGCACTCCTCTCACCACACTCCTTAAATTTTGTTTTTCCTTCATTTGATAATATTTCCCACAGAGCAGAACACTTCCCACAGGAGTTTCAATTTCATGCACTTTAGTCATAGTCAAAACACAATGCAGGAGAATTTCAGGGTCACTGCTGAGGGTTTTGTTCCCAGCTCCCACGGGAAGTCAGTAGGAATATTGCTGCACTTCATTCCAGATATTTGACCTTTGAGAACTTTTTCTTCTCTCTTGGTCCTTGTAGCTCTATTGTAGCTCACCAAGTACATTCTGAAGTTCAAAGGAAGAACTTTTTCTTGGAACCTGAAGACCATTAGGACAGTGCCTAATTGTCATTGGACTGCAGTAAAATTGGCAGGATATGTTCCAAACTCTTTAAATATCAAATAGCCATAATGTTTGACCTGCTGACTCTCTGTGCAATGCATTTGACAGTCTATGTTAACCTGTCCAAAAAAAGAGATTTTCACATCTTTTCAACTCACCATTCCTTTCATTTAATTGACTGACCCTGTTCTCATATTAGGGGATACATTACAAACCTGTCTCCAGGAGAACCTGCAGCTCCTGCTGACAGTCCAGTCACAGGTTGTCAGACTCTGCCAGGAATGTGGTGCTGTGCCTTCACACTGAACCTGGCAATTGCTTTTCTTCAGACTTGCCACATAGCAAAAAATTATTTTCAAGTAACATATGTGAGATATTTTGTCATCATCAATGATAATGAAATCAGACACCAAAAATTGGAAGCATTATTATATTCCTGGTATTTTTTAAGTCCTGTGCAGAAATTTAATTGACACTCCCCTATGAAGTGTTGGTCATGAGTCAGGATTTTCCTGTGCACTGGCTCAAAATTTTCTAATAGACGGAAAACAATTAAACTCTCAAACAATTTATTGCTTACTGCTCTGAAATATGATATACAGCAAACAAGAACCTGGCTATAAGGAAGTGTGGACTTCATATTCAAGAAAAAAAAATTAAAGTTAATGTGATATTGTGGTGTCACTTTAGCTTGAAAATTTTGGGTGTCATTTGCAAGTTACATTGGCCATTTTCAGGGAAACAGAAGTATATGTTCAGATAACTCCTTGGCACCCTCTGTGTTGTGCAAAATATTTGTCTGGTATCAATAAATCCACTCCAAGAAATGATGTCAGGAAATAAGTAATGTCATAAGAAGAAAGGCATTTTCCAGCAGGGTTTTTTATAACTCTGCTTCCAGGAAAGGGCACTTTTGGTTCCTCCCCTCTGCCTTACATCGAAGGATTTATATTATTTATTTTCTTAAACTAAAAGTTCAAGACCATTAAGGAACTGCAGTTCATCTTTAAGATGAATTGCAAACCCGTTGTGCAGTATTTCACATTAATGATCCAATGCCTACTGAACATCATGCAGAGAAGCAGGATAGCAGTTCTCTCTTTGCTAAACACAGCAAAAGAGTGTAATCTAGAAACCAATTAACATTGATAGAAAAGTGCAGTGATTCCAGTTGTCTAAACTAAAAGTTATTAATAACTTAGTCAAGCAATTTAAACCTTTCCAGACTGCAACTGAGTTCTGCACAAATCACAACCTGAAGGCTTAGCAGTCAGAGTTCAAAGTTACAGGTCTGCTGTAAACAGCTTTCCAATGAAATAGTGAGCATTTACAGCTGTTATTTGAATTTTACAGGAAACTACATCTATCATTAGGTAGTTCCATTTTCCAGGAAAAGATGTATGCTATGCTAGGAATTATTTCAACCTTCATGAATTTCTCATTTGAATTATTAGTGTGCACCCAGTATGGGTTGCAACATCTCATGTAGCAGATGAAATCTGGGTTTTAAATGATCAGTGGTTAACAAGTAGCTTCCTGGCTAATTAATGAGAGCTAAGGAAAGGATTATTTCTTACCCTGTATCTAGTAGGAGGTGGGAAGAAATAAACTGAAGAGCAAATCCTCATGCTAGGCACAGAATTCTGGCTGTTAAAGTAAGATTATACTGGCCAGGGACTCAAGAAATGCCTTTACAGTGTGATCATGTTGATGTTATGATCAGACTTATTTTTAATAGTATTTTGCTTCAAATTAAAAATGGCTAACAGCCTACACAAAATTTAAAGTGAGAGAAAACCCTTACTTTTTAAAAAAAAAGTGTAGACAAGGGAAACCACACTGATTTTCTGTACTTTTCTTTCTGAGTCGAGCTATTGTTTAGACCAGGAAATGCAGCTGTAAAGCATCAAGCAATCCTTTGTTGTGTGTGTGTGGCTAGAAGGTCATTAACAATGCTGAGACTGTAGGTTGTTCAAAGGATGAATACAAGGAGGTGACTCCCTTGGATGTGCCTGTCCATGGGGCAGTGTAAGGAGGGAAAAGCAGGTTTCCTGCTAGGTGCCCCATATCTCTCTGTTCTCGTTTCTGGAAGTTCAGGGTGAGCTGAGCTGCAAGCATCTGCCAAGAATAACAGCATGACTCCCAGACAATGACTTCCTTTAAGTGTAGTAAAAGACAAAGGAGTTGTTCTTGGCTTTGCAACACAATTAGTACTTGTAGCATATGGCAGGCCAGGCAGATAACCAGACATTTGACTTCTCTATTATTAGCAACAGCCTCTCTCTGTTTGGCCATCCAATGGCAGTTTTCTCTCAGAATACAGTGAGAAAAACCCTGACTCTTTCAGGTGTACATCTTTTTTACACAGGAATGTTAACTGGAACTCAGAAAGAAGTTAGCCATGGCCTACAAGGAAGAGCTGCTTATGAAGATTTTGGTATGTGGTTGTTTCCTTCATTTGATCAGATCATGTTATGGATAAAGACAAGGCTGAACTGCAGCAGAGATGTTTTGTAAGAGATGAAGAGTGATGCACAGATACAGCACCAAAACCTGAGGCACAGAGCAGTGCATGCACATTTCTAGTGTAGAGTAGTCCAGATGTGTCTCAGCACTTTGTCAGACCAGGATGATGTTGTGATGCTGATTAGACTATCCTGATTAGACTTTCCTGATGACCTCTCCAGATGTGTCTCAGCACTTTGTCAGACCAGGAAGATGTTGTGATGCTGACTGAACTTTCCAGGTGACCTCCATGGCCACCCAAGACCCTTAATTCATATTCAGCAAGAATAGCTCAGTGCTGAGTGAGGCTTCATGGATGTTTCCATGCTCACATGTCCTACTCATAGCAGGATGCTCAAGGCAAAATTTGTCCCTTGTACACATCAGCCATTTGGCTGCTGAAGGTGTCATTCCCTTTAGAGTGTTTTAAAGGTAAGATAAGAACTTGGAATATCTTTAAAGAAAATGAGAAAGTGCTTTTTCCAGAGAAGATTACAGAGGAATATAAATCAGCTTCTGGCCACTGGATTGTTGGGAAAACATAACTAAAACAAATAACTGTTTCTCTTAAAGTCATTTCTCTTAAAGTCATTTAAGTCCTCTAGTGCTTGCACTGATTGCTGCTCTCATCATACTGATTTATATAAAGTAGATTTGCTATTACATCTCACAAACCTTCCATGTGATTCTGTTGAGGTGCTGGGAAGCCCAAGGGCTGTTCAAAAGCAGACATCTCAGCATCATGAAGCCAACTAAAATTCCCAGGATGCATTATCTAAACCAGAGAGATCTGCCTCTTCAAATCCTTCCAGAAGAGGTATTTACAGTACTCACAGCACTGCAGGAACCCCAGGTAAGTATGTAAGTAGTGCTTCATGTGCTGCTGGTATTTGTTGGAGACTTTTATGCTGCAGTAAACTGAACTTTTAGAGACTCTCTCTGCTGACATGGACTTGCAGAGCCTCCCTGCCCCTTCCTGTGGGACAGAGCTGAGAGCAGGGGGTGTGTGAGCCTGGCCAAGGCAGCCCCAGGAGCCCCTTCAGAGCCAGCCATGATCACCTGCACATCACCCAGGGAGCCATCACTGCCACAAACTCAGCAAATTGCTCCTGACAGCTTAATTTCTCCAGGGGATGCCTTTAATGGGCAGGCTTTGCATAACTCCTGCTGACTTTTATGAAGGGCGTCAAACTTCTGTTCTTTTTGTCTTGTGGGAAGCTTGGAAAGTATAATAGAGGGACAAAACCATTCAGATTTAAAAAAAAATAAAAATGTGAAGAATTTTTAGCAGATAATTTTTTTTTTCAGGTAAAAATAAAGCTTAAAAGGTTGAAGTACAAGTACAAGCCCCACAAAAAACAGGTTTGAAGAAACAGAGCAGTAGATTGGTATAATCCCCATTAAACACATCAATATTTTTTCTGGACTCGTGATGACACACTGAGGATGACACTCAAAAAGCAGATAGTGAAACAGGGATGCTCCACAGAGCAAAGCGAAAGGGAGATGTCACCTCCATGAAGGTTTGGTTGGTTCGGTAGAGATGAAGCAGGGAGGGTGTGGAGCACGTTCTAGTAAATGAAGACTTGTAGAGCTTATATAAAATTCTAAACAGTCAGAAAAGCATCTTCTCCCACCACAGGAAAATAAAGATACCACCAAGGGAGTGCAGCTCATTAAAATTGACACAGACAAGTAGCTGATTTAATCATAGGCTTCAATTAACTGTTTAAGAAATTGCAATTGTTGCACTCCCTCTTTCCCGTCTTTTTGCCTGCTTCATCTCTGGAGATCACATATTGTCCACTTCATTGTGTTTTACTTCTTTTATCAGCCTTTGTTTCTCCCAGGGAGCCCAAAAAAGGGCATTTTTCATGGGAAAGATGTTAACTCTGAGCAAAACATGAACATGATCCCAGGCTGAGGAAGGGAAGATTTTTCTTTCTGCAGATAAAGGTTCATTTATGTACCTGCCATGGAGCTACAGGGGCAGGAAGAGAGCAGCACAAGCAGTGCAGATCAGTTTTGTGGCTGTGGTCCTCACCCAGGACAACAGTGTCCTTCAGTAGGAGGGGCTGCATTTCACGAGATCTTCTTTTTGGATCATGAGGAAGTTCTCTTTGCTTTATAATTTTACTGACGATTGCTGTGGCAAGAAATGTTGAAAAAAACGTGAAAGTCCAAGAAAATACTGGCAATCAAACTGAGAGAAGTGAGGAGGACTCAAGTTCAAGTTCAGCTTGACTTCCTGCAGCAGAAGCAACAGAGGAAATGGAGCACAAATGTAAAATGCAGGAGGCTTTCTTCATGCCATGAACAGAAGAGTAAACCAGAACAATTATTACTTTTACATCTTCTGTTGAGGAGCTGTGCTGGGTGGTGTTATATCAGCACAAGGAGCTGCCATGTCCAAGCATGTGTGGGGTTATGAAATCTGAGGGGTTTTAGATGCTTCTGTGGAAGATGGGCTGGAAGGGATTGAGGTAACAAAAGCAGGAGCACAAAACTTGTTGTGGTGGAGGTCATTACACACTTAGTATTGACTTCTCTGTCAGATTAAATCTGTTACACACAGGGGCAACAATAGTCCTGTCATATCACATATTTCTAACTGAACAAAAACCTTGCCAGTAAGATAAAACTGGCTGCTATCATTCCAGGTTTGTCTGAAGAATAGCAGGAGAATTTGTGAATTTGAATCCCCTCTTTATGACCTTTACTTGATCTTGGATGTGAAGAAAATCTAGTCATTAATCTGAACTCCATGATCTCCATGTAGGTTTGGAATTTGCAAAACAGCTAAACTACAACCTGTGTGGTTTCCTTCCTACAGCCAACATCTCCATTCCTAAAGGAGTGTGTGCATCCATAAAATTTCAGTAAAAATTTCAATAAGTTCTGTAGGTACTTTGTGCTGTAGGCACCATTTGTTTTCTGCCCCTGGAAACACAGCTGGTTGAATGATCCTTTAAATCTCCTACCTGAAACTTCTGCAGCTCCTTGGAGAGAGTCCATGAATTTTAGTGGGTGTTGGATTAGCCCAGGGGAGTAATTTCCTAAGCAGTAAAGGATGCAATGCTGACTTGCATGGGAAGAGGCAGTCCAGGTGGATGAGTGTCATTTTGTTACATGACCAGAGATCTGTGTGTGGCACCAATCCATGGTGGCAATAGGGCTGAAGGAGGTGAGACAAGGGGACTGCCACCCCCTTGCCTTGCAGCTGACATTACACATGAGGCTTTCCAGCCTGATTTTAATGACACCTTGGGCCAAGACACCAAGGCCTGCAGTCCTTGCCCAGTTAACATTCACACAGACCTCTCCCTCAAATCAGAGGAAGCTCTAGACAAGGAAATGTGAAGTCAGAGTGAAGTGCCAGCTGCCTTTTGACCACATTTTCTCACTGAAATCGACTCCACACTGTGCCTGGGTGACAGATGGCTTTTGGCACTGTCTGCACACAGCAGGAATGGCAGCTGGAGGTTTGCAGGACACATCCCACTTTCTTTGGCCCCTCGTGTGGGAGACAGATGTGTTTGCACTGCAGCTGGATCCTGCTCCAAAGGCAGGCCTGGGTACAGGCTGCAGGGTTTGACTGCTCAGACCCCTCTCTGCTGGCCAAGAGCTTTGTGAATGCATCCACTGTGACAGCTAGGCAGATGGCAAATTTCACTGTTTCAATTTGTCTTGTATTTCATTATCCCCTTAACTTTTTTAATGTGACTGCTCTAATAAAATAATCAAATTTTATGAGGCTTGTTTTTTCTGCTTGGTAGGCAAACATCACCAATATGGAATTGGAGTACAAAGGCAAATACTTGGGATCATCAAGACACCCTGTATCCATAGTGATTCATTTATAATGCATTAAAGTTACAGGGCTATAGGCTAGTTTTACTGTTCAAACACATTGTGAGGAGTGCTCCAGATAACTCCATCTTGAGAACAACAGATATTTCAGGAAGTGATGTGCTCAGGGAGCATGAAAAGCTAAATGTGTTGTAAAACAATGGTTTTAATAGGTGATCTGAGATTTTTGCATCCTGAAGGCAACATTAATTTAGTCTTCCAACTATTTTGTGGTATTTAGTGCTCAAATTTCTTGAAAAAAATCTGAAAAATAATTTGAAGGCACACATTTCTTGCTAGAGACCGTGTTTGTTTGTTCTCCAACATACAAAGTTAATGGAGACAAGGAACAAATCTTTGCCTTTATGTTCTATAAAATAGGCAAATAATTTTGCAGTAATTTTTGCTCCCTTCTTTTGGTGGCAATGTTTATTAACAGGCTTGGAGCCCTGATGGACCCAGGCAAAGCTTAATAATGTCTGACAAGCCATTCACAGTAAAACTGGTTAATGTCACCTTCACTTAGCTGAGATGATTTAACTTCTCTTGCCCCTTAGCCTATTATGTCAAAGAGGTAAAAATAAATACTTGGGAAATAAAAATTAGCTGTACTTCTGTGTTCAAATGGAAGCAATGCACTAAACAAAACCTGTTCATGTTCTACACACCACTTAAAACCAGGAAATCATCTTTTTTCCAGAAAATCTCTGTATTGGACAGACAACCTAATCCCACAGCATTTACTCAGGAAAATGCCCACAGGGCTGGAGATCCCTAATGCACAGGAAAAGTCATGTACAATTCTCTCTTCTGAGTGACACTGGACAGCCTTTGCAGGTTCATTGAGTCTATTTCTGTCACACAGGTTTCTCTGCCAGGTATATGAGAAAGTTGTAATTAAAGACAGCCAAATACGTCCAAAATTATTATTTTTAACTGAGTTGTCTTCAAAGATGCAAGTAGGGAAAATAGAAAAACAATGAATGAGCAATACACATCATGAGCTTTAAGTTCTAATTTTTTTGTCCGTCCTTGTGGGGAGAATTACCAAAAGAAATTGCCCTTTTAAAAATTAGTCCATATTTTATGCTGATATGTATTGTTAAAAGCATATTTCTGTGCTTACCATGGATAATTTAAATATTAATAAATTGCAGAAGTACCTAATTACTATGATAATTAAGTAATTACTGTAATACTAAATTCAGGTGTATCCCAAAGAAAGCATCCTAAGACTACCACAGATTTAAAACCTGTATTGAATATTGCTTATCTCTGATTACCAGAATTACATGATTTCTCTTTACAGGAAAACATCATCTAAATAAACAGGCTGTGGTTTTCAACCA
The DNA here is from genome assembly GCF_029582105.1 of Oenanthe melanoleuca. Lineage (NCBI taxonomy): Eukaryota > Metazoa > Chordata > Aves > Passeriformes > Muscicapidae > Oenanthe > Oenanthe melanoleuca. The sequence continues at coordinate 7,632,772 of NC_079335.1, read as the reverse complement.
GGGACACCATTATCTTCAAACAAATTGTATTTTACCTGGTACAGGAAAAGCATAAATAAAATTCTCAGCCAGTCTACGTTGCTTTTCCAGCAATGCTGTAAAAGTGCCATGTCCTAAATGTGAAGTTTATTTCCCCCAGATTTTGATGTGTTTCTATTTTCTCACAAATCATGTACTTGGTGTTGGGCTGAGCAGAGATCAGAGGATGTGATGATGAGATAAAATTTCTGAGGAAGGAAAGGTTTCTTTCCACTTAGGGCCTTTTATATATCTTTTTCTGCACTATTTTTGAAAGATAAAAACTTAGCTTACAGGGTTTTGCCACATTTGTGGCCTGTTTGTAGAACTCTTTCCCAGACCATCTTATTAACTGTTTTATGTAAATTAATAACACATTCATAGTTAAAACTGGAATCCAGTTTTTCTTTTGTGGCAGGAATTTATCAGCATGGGGTTTTTTTATCTAATCCACTTCTCTGAGGTATTTTTTTCTGTATTCTCAGGGGCTTATACAAGGTGAAATTCTTTCAAATAGGTCAAATACTTTTTTTTCCCCTCTAACTACGTTTAAGCTTGATTCTGCACAATTTTATGTAAGTAGTCCTGGTAGATTATATGAATTTTTGTCAGAGGCTTTTTTTCTGAAGTTGTTTCTGTAACCAAGAAAAGTTTTCAAATTAATATCCATGTTTACTCCCAAAGCAGTTACATGAGTAACTCCTTATAGCATTTTATGACTGTGATATATTTACATAAATTATTGAATATTCAGTTTGGTAACAGCAAATAAAGCACTTTCAAACACACAACTCAGAAAAGGAGGCCCAAGCCCTTAAAGATGACTAAATTTCCAACTTCTATGGAGACACATAACAGGATGGAATTAACCAATCTGGAAGAACCCTTCCTCATAACTCTCTGGATATAAAGATTTAATCTCTCTAAAAATAATTATTTTAACAAGTCTCTTAGATGTTTATACTGCTTCAAGAAATGACCTTGCATTGGGATCTCAGTTTCCATTTAGCTGCTTCCAGCACTCAAACTCATTTTCCTGCCCATTGCAGAGTGGGTTGCACTCCAGGTAATGAGAGACCAGGGGAAAGGAGAAGTTCTGTCACTTGTTTTTATGGCTAGTGATAACAGTCATCACCTAGAAGCTCCTCTCTAGCATTCTGACTGAAGTGGCCACAAATATTTAAATTTTTGTTTTGTAGCAGATTTCCAAAAAACAAAAATTAAGATTTTATCTATGATATCATATCAATGATTCTCCAGTTTGTCCAATGAAATTTGTCTTATTCTTTGATATAACCAAGCAGCAACGATTTGGTTTGTTTGGATTCTGAACAAATATGTCAGAATTTATGAGGTGACATTTGCAGTCTATTTGCATCCTTGACATTAACAGTTTTTATTACAGATTGTGTATTAACCACAAAAAATTAAAATGTTTGCATGCATTTTTCAAAATATGTAACAAAAAAAGTAAAGAAAGTCAGAGCACAGTTGGATTCTATAAAAACTTCTTTTTAGAGTCTTTCCTCAATGCAGTCTTCTGTAATAAATATTATTTTATGACCCTTCTAGGGTCATATAATAAATATAATAAATAAGTCTTCTGTAATGAATATTGCATTATTACTCTTCTAGGCATTTGGAATGTTCCTGTGAGATAGTTAGCTGAAAATTTCTAGAATATCTCAACAGTTAATGAAACAAACAACCAAACATTATAAGCATGAAAATTACTCAGCTTGCAAACATTGTATTTTTACTTTTTTCTTTACACTGCATAACATTGTATTTTCACTGGTTTTTTTTTTTTTTTTTTTTTTTTCCACTACATGAAAGTTCCAGTAGGAATGCAATGACCTGACAAAGAAGAGCAAATTATAAAAGGATAAGTAGTTCACGTTTTTTTTTGGATGTAATTGGGTTCATTCCCTGGGAGAAGAATCATTCAGAAGAAACTTTTTTATTGAAATTGTTTCATTGCAGATGTGAAGCAGCAAAAGGCTCCAGGGGGCTTGTATTTTTATGTTGTTCTCAGTGATATGAGCAGTGAGAGAGTGAAATTATCAAGCAGTTTATGGGCACAGAGGTTAACTGGGGAGCAAAACCAGGTAAGAGAACAGGGCTGGGATCACTGTGGCCAAAGTAAGTTGATTGAATGGACTTGGAGACTGTGCTCTCTCCTTTTTCCTGAGATATTCTAAAGAGTCATATTTCCAAAAACTTTGCCTGTGAGTAAGGAAGGGAATCCTGTCCAGGGCTGTCAGCCCAGTGCTTCCCATGAGCAAGGTGTGTGGTTGCTTTGCCATAACAAAGAACTGGATTTGGGATTCACCAAGCACATCTCTTATAGCACATTTTTGAACACAAATTGTTGGTCTGTTCTGCTTTTCTTTCCAGCCTTACCTCTTCCAGAGGAGTAATCACAGAAGAAAAACAACCTCCCTGAAGGCTGTGTTGGTGGTTACCAGATCACCACACTCATTCCCAGGGTCTGCTTGGGGACCTGGCTATCACTGGAGGAGCTGGGTGAGCCATTTGTCACCAGAGCAAATGATCAGCAGAGATGGGTTGATTTCTGCCATTTATTGTAGCTGTTTCTCTCATGGTATACAGGGTGATTCCACATCACAAAGAAAGAGGGGAAAACAGGAAGCTGTGATCTCATAATAATGTGATGCACCCAGCACACAGAAGCTGTAACACAGACATGTCTTACTCAGCTTAGTTTTAGGGAGGAAAAAATGCTACTCACCCAAATAAGAGACCTCAACACTGATTTGAGGGAGGATAACCAAGTCTGAACAGTGAAAAAAATATTTTAGGGTTGTTTGGAGGGGTGAATCCAAATAATTTTTCAAGATCTGCTGCTTTTCCATGATGAACTAATATTCGAGGGCAAATCCTTCAGTTCTGATTTCCATGAGGTGAAGGTTCAATCCCATAGCTGGATGTTAAATGAAGGTAGAGTTTATTAAATGGTTTGGTCATTCTGGCAAAGACTCAGTTTGCAGCTAGCAAAAAAACCTTAATCATTGCTGCAGAACCTCCAGCACATTCTCAGGCCTATTGTGCAAAGGGGAAGGTTGCATCAATGAGAAGACACTGGACTTTGGTACAAAAGAATTCAGAAAGTGTAGCTGAATTTGTGGCTGCTGAAGGTTTTTAAAGGATGCATCCATCTCACTTGGTACCAGGCCAGACTTACCTCTGTATTACACCATTGACTTAAACCCACACACATTTGACTCACTGTTAATGAGTCTGGTTTTTCCTAGAATATTTACTTCTGCAGCTCTCCTCTGAGGCCCAGGAGGAACATGCCTGGTGCTGGAGGAATGCAGGACATGCTGGGTTTGGCTGGGACTGTGTTGGTTGCTCACTGGGTGCTCTCATGTCCCCTTGCTCTTGTGTTCAGCTTCAGCCCTTGTGACTTGAGAGGGAGATTTTATTTACATTCACAAGAAACCTGTAACTGGAGACCCAAAACTTCTGCAAACTCAAAGCTTTCCCTCATAGATTTTATAAAAAGTCCAAATGAGAGTCATGGAAAATCTATCTTTGGAATAATACTGCTTTCTGACAAGATGTGTTTTCTTGGGAGAAAGGTGAATCATCTCTAATATTTTCCAAGACATTGACCTGACTGGTGATGTGGCACACACAGCCACCCTCTCCTCACTGACTAGGGAAGCCACCATTTCATTTATTGCTAAGATTAGTGTTATGTTGTGTTATTTTTCAAAGCCCAATGTCCAAAGTTTTCTAATTCCCAAGGGCTACAGAACCAAGAAAACTGCCAAGAAGAGGGAAAAAACGAAGACAGAAAAAAATTGTTGATCAAAGGTAGTTTGACTTTACTAGATAAGCCATGGGGACTAAGTGACTCCCAGGTATCATCCAGACAGGTTTGTAACCCCCACAATTCACACTGAAGAGAGAATGAAGAACCACATGGCTGTGCACACCTCAAGTCCCTTTCCAAAGGGAGTTGCAGGCTTGTCCTGACTTTGGTCTTGAATCTCCCCTGATGTGTGGAGCAGAGCATTCCCTTGGCTGATACAGCTGCCTCCATCCACAACTCACATTGCTGAGAAACCACAGGAAGAACTTCAAAGTCATTGCTCAATGTCCTGAAGAAAACTTTGATAGAAGGCAGTAACACAATAATGATGGTGGGTGTTGATGATAATGAAGACACTTAAAAATTAGCACATCTCCATGGAGTTTCCTAAGCCCTTGGGCACCTAAAACTGAGGAACTGCTTTCTGTCAGGAGGGTGATTGAGAAACTTATATGTGGCTAACCAAGAAACTTGATTAAGTCACCCTCTCAGTTGTACAAGAAGCACAGAAAAAATCAACGAGTAGTGCAGAAACTGAAAAGCCAAAAACGGAGCTCAGAAAACAGGATGTGACTAAACTGCACCACCTTAAACTCCTGTTAACTCCCAAACCAGTGCATTAAATTTGCCAACCCTCTCCCAACTCCAGTTGTTATTTTCAATTCTGTTCATCATATAGAAAATGGTGAAGATATGGATATTTTTACATATCAAAGATCTTCTGATTTCTGATTAGAGCATCATCACCTTTTCAGAGAATTCCAGTTCATCCTAGTTTTTGAAAATTACTTTGAAAAGAACAAAAAATTTTCCCAAAATTTTCATCATAATCCAAGTTTAGTAGTATTATTTTTTTTAATGAGTACATCTTTATCTATCAGACTGAATGCAGAGGCAGGGCTCTTGTGCAAAGAACATCTCACAGCATGGCACCCTTGCCCAAATTTCAGGGCAAGAGTATAAAATTATACTCAATTCTGTCTCTCATTTTTATTCAAGTGATGAATAGGAAATCAACACTGTATACTGTGCTTCAGGGTATCTTCATCATAAGACTATTTGTATCCAGAAATGTAGATAAACTAAACCTCAATTAGCCAAATCTGGTTATAATCCCTCCCTATGGGCACTCAGAATATTTAAAAAGAGGTAGCAGTGAAACTTGTTAATTTAGCTAAAAAAGAGCAATAAAACTGTCTGCTTAAGAAGAAAAAGCACAGCTAGTGGTTCTGCCTGCTGGATTCCTGGAATCCTCTGGACTACCCTAAGCCTTTATCAGCCCCACTGATTTCCTGTTCCAGGGTTGGTTTTTAGACCCAGATACTCCATGTATCTGCACAGTTCCCAACTGAACATCCAGTTTTACTTTCATTGAAATGGTTTTACCTATTTCCTGTATTTCTCTTACTTTTGTGAAAGTCAAAGACAAAGATTTCAAGAAAAGAAAATTTGAAATAGATACTGTCAGTTTCTCAGCCTAAACTCACCTCAATGTACATAACACTCTCTATCCACTAAGAAAAGATCTGTTTCCATGATTTATATTTTCTTTATGGAGCAGAGTGTTCAAAATAGATGTGTATATATCAGTCTGCCTTAAGGATGCACAGCTGCCTTTAGTACTGAGAAACAGGATAGAAATAGGATTCCTCATGACACACGGTGGTTGCTTTATTTCCAGCATCTCTAAAGTCCCATTTTGACCCTTGATAATGCCCTTGCTTCCTCCATCACTTAAGACTATCACTTCTGTGAGTGCAGCAGTGGCATTATAGCTCATAAACTCACAACACTTTAAAGTATAAGGGAAATTGTCCCCTAGTCCCAGCACAAAGCCAAAGGAAAGCCAAAGGAAAGCCACTGTGCAGTTAGTCTGTCATTTGGTTACTTCCCATCAAGACTTTCTACATCTAAGCTGTTTCAGAAGCAATAAAAAGCTGCATTATATGTGTCAGTACTTGTTAGAATGTTGTTTAGTGGCTAAAATAATGATACTGGATGTAGAAAGAGCTCAAATCCTCAGTCACACAGTGTTATTCATCAGGATGAATGAAGAATTTGGTCAAGTAAACTACCTGCTCATTGTGATTTCCACCACTGTTGCATATACCTATTAGAACTCTTTAAATGATTTCTGCTTCAAAGAAAATGGCTTACCAAATTTCCACTTAGAAATCAAACACCCAATATAGTATTGCATTTCAAGTTTGTTGTCTCAAATGATTTTTTGCTGTGAATAATAAAGCCCCAAGGAGATTTTACTTTAACATTATCTTTGTCAATTTGAAGTTCATTTGCCTGCAGGTCTATTGCAGATGCACTGGATCCTGAGGTTTTATGAGTGATTTCTGAATAAAAAAAAAAAAAAACAAGCAACTATTTTAAGCACCAGTTGGGTTTTTCTCAAACTGCTTTTTATGAGGAAAAAAATGATTGTTTTTGACTATTTCAAGAGTGTACTTTTAAAAATAACTGTCAGTGTAACAGGGGTAGGCTTGCACTTTAGAATTGTACTGCAGTAATTGTTCTTGGATATATTGCTGCTGTAATTTTGGGTGTTCAAGTTGTTTATGAGATGATGTGAACACTGTGGAAAGAGAGACAAGTTCCCAGTCTGACCCTGACCCAACATAAATCAAGAGCAGCTCTTGCTAAAGCTCTTTATGAGATTGGTGAAATAGAGAGCAGATTCCAGCCCAGCCTGACTCCTCTTAAACACAGCTTTGTGTCAAGTGTGGAAGCACTTTAATGGCTTTGGGTAACCATTCATCCCAGCAGGGTGATTCACAGCCCTGTCAAACGTGATGCCATGCCATCTTTCCATCTTTCCCCAGGACTTTATTTCTTTTTTTTTTTTTTTTTTTTAATAAAGACCAGTGTAGCATTTTTAAGGGGAATTAGCTCATGAGTAAGAAAAGAAAGATTTTTTTCTATGAGGAAATTTGAGTGAAAGCTAAGGACAATTTTTTGTGTGAATCAGCTGGTACAGTCCACACTAACCATAAAGAAGTAAGAGAGCTGTCTGTGGGGGAATAAGAATTTACCCAGCAGATTGCATGGTCTGAAGTTTACACACAGCTGCACCTGCCTGCCCATGGAATATTGCATCAACAGTGAGAAAGAAAATGCTTTCTAACCCAGACTTGTAACTTTTAAAACTCTCTGAAGGAAGAGGATGCCTTCAGCAGCTGCCAGAAGACAAGATATTCATCTGGCACCAGGGGAGACCACATTGAAGTCTGGTCTGCTGGATTCAGCACAGGAATAGGAATTTCTCCTGCCTGATAGGAATTTCCTAGAACAACATTGTAAGCATAAGAGTAATTTCCATTTTCTGATTAATTTCTAATATGATAACAAGTCTTGCCCCAAACTAGAGAAAAATTTTTTTAAAAGGTTTTGTTTAAATCAGTCCAGTCCTCAAAAGATGTTTTGTCTGAAAGCTGCTGAGCAGCTGTATTTTGGGATACCAAGTCAGAACCAACACTTTCCATAGGAGATGGCAGACTTGTGTTTTCTCTGATCTAGGTGAGGGGACAGACAGCAGGTGACATGTGCTGGGGTTTCAGTGTCCATGGCACAAAGTGCCTCTCTCACTGCTGCCCATGTCTGTAGATTTTTTTCCTTCAAAGTGAAACACTAATCTTAGAGAAATTAGAATTTTGGTTAAAAGTTAGAAGAAACTGGGCTTGAAATAGTTATCTGAAACTTAAGTAATTAATTGCCTGTCATTTTATGTTTGATCAGCTGGGCTTGCAATGGGAAAAGATGAAACTAGTTAGTAGATCCAAAGAAACACGAACAATGCAACCAGAAACTTATTCTTCAAGAAATTGGAGCTTTCCCAGAAGTCATTTATATTGTCATTGATAGAAAAGGTTGAGAGTTCAGGGTGAGGAAGACTTGCCTTACTTCCTCTTTTTAAGATCCCTCCCCACAAAAATAACCCCAGACTTAATTTAAGAAGTCAATCATGCATGCTTTATAGCTATTCAAACTAATCACCATGGGAAATGAATAATGGGAGGGGTTGGTATTATAAATATGTATTTGTTTGAATCCTTTCTCAATAAATAGATTTTGTGATCACCTGTGATTTTGCAGTGTGTGTTAGAGGATTATCTCACACTGCTGCCCAGCACTGAATAAACATACACTTTCTAACTTTAAACTGTTAGAGAGTTTTGTCTGTCACAGAAAGAAAAGGGAGAAGAGAGCCCATGGATGGATATGAGCTGCTTCTTCAGGGAGTTGCAGAACCACTTGATGTGGAAACAGACCCTTCAGCCAAGCACCTGGGCAAAGCAAACCAAGTGGAGATGATCTCAGACATCCCATGTCCTGGAAAAGTGAACACAGTTTATTATTCACCAGTGTCAGTTTTTATCACTGGGCTTTTATGTCCACATTTCCCTAGGGAGCCTTTCCACAGAGGCTCAGAAAATAGCAATTTCATGTACTCCATGAGTGGTATTGGGATTACTTCTCTTGGTTCTCCTCTTTTCCCAGGCTCCAATGTCCTTCCTCAGCTTCCCAAAAGGGCAAATATTCCTCTTCTATTGTGTCTTCTGCTGGGACAGGTTTAGATTCCTCTGACAGCCCAGTTTTAAATCAGATCAATGGTCTGTTTCCATCTTTGGGCAGCACAAAAAGTTTCCATCAGATCTCCTAATTCCTCCACATTTCCTCTTCAGGGTAATTCCACATGGTCCTGGACAGCAGACAAATATGTCATTCAGCCAGAAAGAGTTACATTCACCAGACAGCTTTTCACTCAGCAAAGGATATACACTCAACCAAATTTGCAGAAACTGAAATTAAACAAGCTCCCCATTCATGCAAAAACTTGATGTTTTATCAGTTTTAAATTTCAGGTTATAGAAGGAACTCAAATTAGTGGAAGGATTATATTCTAATCCTTTCAAATATTTCTCTGTGCACATTGTGTTTCACATCCTTGGATGCATTGATTTGAGGATGAATAAAAATGTCTGCAGAAAGTGTCTGTTTTTCTCAAAACAGCCTATCTTATTTACAGTAGGAAACTAATAATTTATGACAAGAATTTTTTTTTCTATTTGAGTAAAGAAAATGCTTGAAGTGTTGATGAAATCCTCCAAAGGAAAATGCTTTCATTTTTTTTAGCAGATCATAGCAGTTCATATCTTCCAAATCTCAGTCAACTCAGCTAGTCAGTAGCATTTGCTTGAGAGGCAGTAGAGAGATTATCTCCTCTACAGAGACAGCTGAAGGATAATGGTGGAACACATTGTGGAAGAACCTCTTTTTCCACACATGACAGAGGGAAGCTGGGTGACTTAAAAACTAGATCCCACATTTTTAGATGTCTTAAAGTAAGTGAAGAAAATGCCAGTCTTAAGTGCAATATATTTAAAGACAGAACTGCATTTGTTGTATTTTAATCATTTCTATGCCTTAATTATATTTATTTACCAAGGAAAACCAGATTAAACCAGACCAGATTATTGTAGGGTGCTGATGATAATGAAACAATGTTCCTTTCCTTCCATCTTTTATCTGCTCCAGAGGTAGCAACACTAAAATTTCTGCTGCAGTCATAACAGAAGCTAAACATGCATAAACTCAGTATGGCTGCATAAACAAGATGACTCGCAGCATTATGGGGAGCAAACATCAATATATGGATATATGTGGATTTGTTTTGGTGGTGTTTTTTTTTTTTTCAAACTCTTCAAAGCATCTCTAACTTGCAGATCTTCTGGCAAACTCACACAGTGTAATGTCCTCAATGTTTCCTGTTACTCTTAATGGAGAAGCAGGAAAATGCTTTACCCACCAAAACACACACACATTTGTGTTTATGGTAGTGTAACACTCTTTGCCTTTTGCACAGAATTAGTGTTTCATAAGTATTGTAGCCACCAATTCTCACCCAAAATCTTGCTCTTAATCCAGCCTTATTTTCCAGGCTGGGACCAAGCCAGCAGAGTTTTCACCTGAAGCTGCCACCCAAGCTGAGATGTGAGTGTGGAGATGGGAAAGGGCAGTCAGAGGGTGTGAGAGCTGTAGAAACTCTCACTTAAAATAATGCAATATTCTGTATTTGAAGGGACCCAGAAGGGTCAATCCAGGTCCAATTCCTGGCCCTGCACAGGATCAGCCCAAGGATGTGCCTGAGAGTGCTGTCCAAATGCTTCTTGAGCTCTGTCAGGTCTGGTGGGACCCCTGTGGAGCTGTTCCAGTGTCCCTGGGTGAAGAACCTTTTCCTAATATCCAACCCAAACCCCCTGACACAGCTTCAGGCCTTTTCCTTGGCTCCTGTCAGCTCACCAGAGAGAAGAGATCAGTGTCTGCCCCCTTCTTCCTCTCATGAGGAAGTTTTGACTGCAATGAGATCTCCCCTCAGTCTCCTCTTTTGCAGGCTGAACAGACCAAGTGAATTCAACCTTGTATGGTTTCCCCTTCAGACCCTTCACCATCTTCTTGCCATTTTTGCCAAATGGGCAATTTTACACACTGGTGTGGTGAAATGCAGAAAGGTCAGAACTGCTACATCCTAATCTTTAGGCTTAGAAGGCCCATAACTCAAGATTTTAGAATGAAGGCAGCCCCATGCAAGCAGTTAAACAATTCTCTGTCACACATTAAGAGGAAACAACCTGGCTTTGTATGCAATACAACCGCTAATATATGGCCCAGATATCCATTTCCAGTGCCCTGGCTGTCCCAAACTTTTATAGGGTCTTGTATGGGAGATAAGGAGGTGAAGAGAAACTGTCTGCTAATGACTGTGAAAACAACCTGGCACAGGTTCCTCCCTTCTCCATCCTCCTCTCTGTTTTCACATCAAGAAAGGCTGATTATGTTAACTCAGCTATGCATATGAAATTGTCCATCATCTTCTCACATGTGGGGTTTTTTGTGGAGGAAGCAGCCTATAAATAGCACAGCTCTAAGGTGCTGCTGTAAACAGCCTCATGAAGCACAGCCTGCTTGTGAAGCAGGGCAGAGCAGTCTGTGCCAATGTGATGCTTGGGTGTTGTCTGTGCTGAAAGGAGAATTCACTCTATCCCTTCATTGCACACACTCCCTCCTCATCCTCTTCCATGCTTTGGGGGCTTTCATCACGTACCAGCATCAGTGTTGCCATGCTGAGCAGTGCTGGTGACAGCCAGACTGCCCTGGTGGCCCCTAAAACCTCTAAATCCCACATTTTTCAAGCAACTAATGCTCTGAGACAAATTTAGTAGGAGACAGCTTAAAAGTAAACTCTAAACAAGCTTTTTCTGTACACTTGGAATCCTATTTCTGTGATGGATATTGATCGTACCTTAATTCTCTACTAAGTCTTCCCAGCAATTTTTAAACCACCTTCCAAGTAGAAAATACTGTATTTTTTTTAACATCCAAACATTATTTTAAGATTTTCCATTCCTCTATCTTAATTTTTTTTTTTTTCAGATCAACTCTTCCATAGTTTGGGTTCTTCATCTTTCAGTTTCAGGAAACATTTTGCCTGGCTCAAATTTTGAAAAATAAACAAATGAAAAAAGATAACTCTAAAGAGTGAGAAAAGATGTTTATGCTTTTCCAAAGAACCTTAACTTCATCTGTTATAACTGCAGAAAAGAGTATAATTTTACAGTTCATCTTTTCTTTGCTTTCAGTAGAATGGCATTGAAAACACTGGTGTACTTTAAAGCAGCTGTTATATCTAAAACAAAACATCTGTAATCTAAAATAAATAATGTTATAGAATAAAAAATTTCATTTGTAAATACTGTTTCACTGACCAGCTTGAGAAAGAAGATCCTTCATTAGTCAGTTCATTTTCAAATGAGGATTGTTCTTGAGATTTTTCTTGTAAATATTTCATATGTTTTTTTCATCTAAGAAAATGCAAAAGAAACCCTTCAAAGTGTACTGTGTAATATTTGACCCTCCACTTTTTTCATAATTTTAATGAAAAGTCTTCCCTCTATATCATGCAGAGACAACTTTGGTTTTAAATACTACACACATGCCTGTAGACAAGCACATTCCTTGCTTTTTGACTTTGGGCCAACCAATTTGTCTCTTCAAGGTTTTGCTGTCATGTACAAGTCCATCAGTTCAGAGGTCACTACACCTAAAAAAGCCATCTGGATTTCCCTGAACAGCAAAATCTTTTTCAGAAAAGTCTAATTTCCTTCTGCTCTTGACCATCACAAAATATGGCCCCATAAATTTCCTCCTTTGGATGTATTGCTGCAATCATTTGTGGGGCCAATCCTGGACTCTTGGAGGAAATAGAGCTGGTAGAAAAGACTATTTAAATTTTGGCTTTTAAAAGAAAAGAGGCTGTATTTTTTTTCCCTAAACTCATGGTTTTGGTGGTCTGGTTCCCACTGTGGGCTAGCCAAAGTCACTGGCAGACCTGGGGGAGCAGGAACCTGCTGCACAAGGAAAGAAAACGAGCAGCTGGAGGCTGGGAGGGTGGTGTGAGAGTCCTGAGCAGCTTTGCCATCAAAGAGAACCAAGATTGTGTAAGGTCACCCTTAGGAGTGCATGAGCATCCTCCTAAGTCACTCTTCTCCTTGCTTTATCACTGTCAGTGCTCTATTCTCAACTCTCTGTAATTTTCTGTACATTTTCCAATAAATAAAAAAGGCAGATGATACATGCTTGCACAGAAAAGGATTTTATTTTCTTCTCTCAACAGAAAATATGTAGAGAGTTAGACAGATGACAATATCCTTCAGTGGTAAGATCCCTGTATGGAAGAAAAGAACACAGGCTTTTGATTTTTGTGCTTAACAACATTGTCATGTTACAAACTCATGCTGAACTCACTGCTCCTTAAATCATCTAAATTCCTTTGCAAAGGGTTGCATTACCAAGTTTTGTTTTCTGCTTAGATAGTTCCATTTAATATTTTTGGATATATTTATATGCATTTGAGAACAGCATTCTCTTTTTTTTCCCCCTTTTTTCTTCTTCATTTTTTGAGACCTCATGCTGACCTGTTTGGCCACATCCATCTAAATTAGCTGTTTTTAAGGGTATCCACAACACTTTTCAGTACAGCACTGCCTGCATATTTCACCATTTTATTGCAGCTGTTAAAAGCAGTGGCACAGCACAGCCCCTTTCCTTCCACTGTCTTGCTAATAAGATTTGCTGCTGATCTCCCTGGCATGCCAAGTTATCTGGGTTTATGTCTGAACACTGAAATTTCATGGATCTATTTTCCCAAATTCATCCTCTTATTGCAAACCCTGATTACAGCCTTCTATTTCCAATCTTTTTCTTTTAACTTTTTTTTTGTAAACTAAGCATATAACCAGATTTGAAAAGGAATTATTTCTGCTTGTAATAATGTATAAGAGAAAGAGACAAAAAAGAGTAATGGTGAAAAGATACAAACCTAGGAAATTCCCTCAAATACAGGGAAAAATGTTCCTGCATTAATTAATATATTTGTTATCAGAAAAGGAATTGATTGAGGATTATGATTTTTTGAAAAATATAAAGTGAGAAATAGTATTTAAGTATATATTAGGAGATTAAAGTAATTTGGTCATATAATGTGATTTAATTTAAGTCTGTGGAAAGTGAGAAGCTCATTTCCCACATGTGGGCTCTAGAACCTGGTGCATTTTCATCCCCTCAGGTATTTTTTCCCCCTGTTTTCACTTTATTCACTCTAGACAAAAAATAAGAAGAAAAAAAACAACCAGGCATAAATGTGTAAATTGGTGAAGAGATAATATTTTTATTAAAAATATTAAGAAAAAAAGAACAGGACAGAAAAATAAAAAATGCAACAGGAGGACTTTACAGAGAAAACTGAAGCTTTTTCTTTATACTCTCATTAAAAATTTCCTAAAATGTGTCTGGAAATAGCTGAGTAAGAGGAGGTTCCAATAAAGGGTTGTACATCAAATATTGTCTTGCAAAAGAAAATAAAGAAAATATTTAGGAATTTTAGTGCAGGAATGAATCAACCCAAGGTTGAAAAAATTTCTACCTCATCTGTTCACAGAACCAAGATTTGTAAGGATTTCCCCTTTCCTCCATTTCCTTCCCATTATCTTTCTCCCACAGCTGGGAAGTCCAAGACCTATCCCAGGTGTTTGCCCTGTTGCACCTCTCATTTATTTTCAACCTTTAAAACAGAAAACCAAAGGGTGCAGTGATTGTATTCTGACTAAAGGTAATAACCCAAACTGTACATAGCAGGTAACTCTGCAGAGCAGATCTCACACAGAGTGTATTTTCTAGCAAAAGATATTTGGCTAAAGCCTCTGGGCCTTGAGCACACCCATCTGAGGGCTTCAGGATATAAAAAAAGTTTTGTTTCCTGCATTGCTCTTCTGCATTTGTAGTTTGTTGGTCCGTCTAAGACCCAGGAAAATTTCAGCTGCCTTGAAAAGAGCTTGGTTTTTATTTTAAAGTTTAGTTAATTTCATGCAAGAATGGTTTTAGTCTTATGATCAAAACAAGTAATGTACTGTAGTATAACATAAATTGTCATGACTTAAATAGATTTAGACTTGACAGACTGTGTAGTATCCAAGTCGTTCAAGTATAAAGCAATGAATGACATTATGCCTATCACAAGAAATGTGGCTGTCAACTGCAATTGCTTCTGCAGCACTTTGGGAACAAGGACAATTCAGATCTTCAAATCACAAAGCATCTGCTTCTGTATTGCTTTTTCTTCTCTGGAGTTTACCACTGAACCACTTTTCATTACTAGCTTTTTTGATAGCCCTCTGTAACATTCATCATTTGCCTCAAAATGTGATATATATCATTGTATAATCAGAATGATAATTTCTATATAATTAGAATTGAATTTACATATTGCACAATCATGCAAGAAAATTCCTTGTAAAATCACAGCAGAATGAGCTGATAGAAGGGCAGACATCAGGCCTGCCATGAGTAGCAATGAGGAGAGCTAGGAAGCCTGAAGGAGCTCAGCATTTCTGTCTCTAAACCCAAGCAGAAATGTCATTAAGGGGAACAGCATGCGTGACAGTGAGCTCACAAGGCACAGGGTACTGCACACTCTTAAAACTGCAGGAAGCATCCTGAATTTTCAGTACAATGTTCCTACTGGCAGTGCAGACCGAAGGAGGATGTGGTGGAGATGAGTCTCAGCTCAGGTCTGTGCACACGTGAGGAGCTGCTGCTGACCCAAGGAGAGTCCTGTGCTTGAATAACTGAGCAGCTGTGCCCTGACCCTGCAGGCCAGCCCTTCACTCAGTTCAAGTAGCTCTTGGAGAAGGGATTGGCTTCATCCATGTCTCCTGGAGCAGCAGCTGTTCCTGCAGTAATTGAAATCGTTCCCTGCCTGGCTTGTGCTGAGCCCAGCAGCAGCTGAGGCTGGTTCCTGGCCAGGGGAGCAACAGCCCAGCCCTGCTCCACAAACCCTGTGTGCTGTGGGGAGAATGGCCCCATCCTAGACTTGGATTCTGGCCCATCCTAGACTTGGATTCTGGCCCTCTGCCCGGTCTGAGCCCACATTATCAGAGGAAGGCTTTGCTGCTCTGCTGCTGTGCCCTGTGTTCCTGTCCAGCTGTGCCTCCCTGCCTGTGGCCCCGTGCTCAGCACTCTCTGCACATCGTCTCTGGCTGCAAGTGATGGAGGTGCTCTGCAGCCATGACACATGTCATTCCTCAAACTTTGGTGTGTGCTGTATTTTGGATAACACTGCTTTTCCTTCTTCAATAGGCCATTTACCAGGCAGTAGCCTTGCCCCCTCTTCACCCAAGGAGCAGTCTCTATCCTCTCAATGTGATTACAGTCCATTTTGTTCCATAATAGGTTTCTTTTATTATTCCCTCAGGCATGTAAATCAAATTTTACTCAGTACCAAAATCTTTGTTCTACAAAGAATGCTGGCATCGAGTGCAGTGAAGGAATAGCTTCGCTACTGAATACGGTCTGTGTTAATAGAACTCCCCTATCTTTTCTACTCTGAAAGTAAACATCTGTCAAAGTTTATTTTCTCTGTCAGAAAGACAGGAGTGTCTTAAGGGAAAGCACACAATAAAAGCAGATAGATTATTCTGCAATTATACCTTTCTCTGTCTAAATGTTTAATTAGATAAGCTGCCACAGAGACAGCAATTACTTTGGCATCCATCTGTCCCATTTACCGAGGTTACAAATGCAGAGGAAGTCTTGGCAGATTTGATCACAGCAGCCACAGCAAAAGCAGGGAGCTTTTTAAAAGCAGAGACACTCTCAAACAAAGGGCAATTTCAAGCAACTTTTCAGCCCAGCTGGGTGGCCCCTTCAGGTGGAACCACTGCCAGTGGCTGGTCTTGTGCTATCAGAGCTTGGGATGCACCAACCTTAGTGCACACCATAGAACCATGGAATGGCTTGGGTTGGAAGGGACCTGAAAAATCCCCCAGTTCCAGCCCCCCTGCCATGGACAGGGACACCTTCCACTAGACCAGGTTGCTCAAAGCCTCATCCAGCCTGGCCCTGAACACTGTCAGGGATTGGGCAGCCACAACTTCTGAGGCCAGTTGGTTTCAGTAAAGAATTTCTTCTTAATTTCCTATACATAAATATAATACTTGAAGACACAGCATTCTTCACCCCTGTGCAGTTACTCCTGCTAAATACATTTTTATTCTTGATTTATAAATTTATGTGTTATACCACAATATTAGTTTGATTGCAGGTGTTTTAGCTGCAGTGGTAATACAGGTTTTTGCAGGCCTTGTTTCATGCTGGGTTCAGTAAAAGCACAGAAGAGAAACCATGACTTCCATCACACATCCCTGCAAGCTCAGGCAGTGCATAACATGATGAAGAGCATAAAAAGAGAATGAGGCATATAAACTTGTGAAAATTGCAGATTTTTGCCACTTGATATGTAAATCTAGCTCAAGACCATAAAGGCACAGAACTGTTCAGACATGGGACCAGAAAGATTTTGACTCTAAATAGTAGAGCTGCCCAGTCCTGTGGTTACCAAGGACTTTGCTGTGCAGAAAGTGCTGCTTTGTGTTTTCTAAAATTGCTGTCAATAAATATTTAACTGTAAAGGCTCCATTACCATTAAAGCTCACAATATTAAAAATATTCATTTTCATGACACCTCATCAGGATGTTTTATGAGTGGTATTAAGCCAATATGAAGGCCACCTAGAAGACTTAAGCTAAGGTATAAAAGTTAATAACTCGAAATGGTGTTTGTATGGCCAAACCTAAAGTAAGAGTCAATTTCAAATCAATAAATCTGAATTTAATGTTTACCTGTGTGTCCAAGCCTCCATTACAAGCACAGGTTGTGGAGATTTAGTCCATCCAGATAAGGACAGATTCAGAGGCCTGCAAGAGATGAGCTGAATCAAGTCCTTTGTGTTGGCACCTGAGACCCTGTGATGCACTCTGAGTGTTCCTGCTGAGCTCTACAACCTGAAAACTACATTCCACACATAGTCCTATTTATTATCTGGCCTTGGGTATTATCTCATGTACTCGTGGGCATCCCAAATGGAGGAGTTTCCAGCAGGATATAATTAGTATCCTTCCTTCTTGAAAACGTCAGTGGAGTCTAAATAGTTTGTATTATTTCTTGATGCCCAAGTCCAAAAGTGAAATAAAGCAATGGTGCAGGAAGAATCCCAGCTTATTATATGGTTATTTTGCATAGCAGATTTGTCTTTTACACTCTTTTTTGGACTTTTTATTCTTTATTCTTGTATCACTAAAAAACTTTTGTGGCTTTTGAAAATGTGTTAAACAGATCTGTCAGTTGCTTTTAAAAGAGGTAAGAAATGCTGAAAAGTAGTGAGGGAATATTTTGCCTGTGTCAAAAAAAGAGGAGACATTGAATAATGAGTTAGAAGGAGATGAGGTCTCACATTATTTTCTTTTCCCGGTTTGCCATTTGTAGATTGTTGTTCAATAATTCTTTCAGTATTACGGAAATCAGATATTTTATTTTTGGATGCTGTTTTGAAGCCATTTGGTGAAGGGTTTTTATAGGAAAAATAGAGGGAAATATATGAGACATTCACAATGAAAGAATAAGAAATTCAAAATACAGCTGACTTCAGTTTTGTCTGCAGACTTGAATTCAGGCCATGAGCACTGAAATTTGCTAATAAATCTCATCCAGTTTATGTAGTGTTTCAAAACCAGTCTCATTTGTAGCTTCCGCTAGTTTTACTTTAATAATACTTTGGGGTATATTTTGGACCAAAAAAACAGGATATGCAGTTTGCATCCCATTATTTCTATGTGCTTAACATACCAAAATCAGATGCTGTTGTGTGTGTAGTGTTCCATAATCTTTATCTGTAGGCCTTCAGCCACAGCATAGGAAATTTAGAAATAAAATCCTTTCTTTGAAATACTCATCACAGTTATGTTCCTTCATGCCATTACAGGGCAAAACTCCCTTTTTTTTTTCTTTTTTTTTTTTTTTTATAAGAGAGATGGAGAGATTAATGCTTCTGCATCATCTGCTTTTACAGATGTTACTGAAACACTTTATAAGAGACACATGTCATTGTAAATCAATATTTGTAATTGCAGGGTAGAATGATCTGTTTCCAATGGCTGAGGAGTATCTAAATGCAGACAAAATTACAAAGCCATAATGTAGCAAACAAGCAAACCTACCCTCTGAAATGAGTATATTACTTGCCATGAATTAATTTACTGTGTTGTAAGAGCACTATTGAAGTATTAGCCTATGTATTTCCATTATTGTTGTCCCCATAAAAACACACTCCACTACATTCATTTTCTTCAACCTCATCATCCTCATCTGAACACTAATATTCTATGTACACAATATCCCCAAACCCATTCTTTCTATGTGTCTCTGTTCTTGACCTGTTTTTTTCTCCACCAATATTATAATTGCAATATTTTGTCCTCATCTCCCTCCCCCTGCCCCAAACCTATGGATGTTGAGATTTGAAACCCTGGAATTCTCCAGCTGGATAAAAACCAAGCAAGTTCATAAGCCCTAAGCCTTTAACAAGACAGAAGATGAACATAAATCATAAACTGTGCATCACTCACAGGCCCAAGACAGCCTGATTCCAATTACCTGTAGTGGTTGCTATAACAATAATTCCATAGATGGGCCCACAGAGTCACACTCTGGGGAGAGACAGGAAGCTTCTTTTCCAAAAATACTAAGCATTCATAGCATCCATAAGAGCAGCAAAGCACTTCAGAGTGAACCATCAGGTTCAATGACGTGTTAAATGCCAACCACAAGTACCAAGAAAAAAATATGAGTTTTTGTGATCTGTTTTCTTGTATAGGGCATCTGAAGACAACAAGATCAACTAGACAAAAATACTTGTTTGCATTAGAATCTGCCTGCAAAATGTTTTTTTAAAAGCTGCTTAGAAAAAAATACGTTTTTTTTTTCCAGTGAGGGAAAGTATTTTACCAACATATTATGCAATTCTCAAGTATATCATTTTCTCATGAGCTGATTTAAAATTATTCTGTGCTTTAACTGTACATCATTCAGAATGAAATTATGTATTCAGATATCAGATATGGTCAATTGTTACTGTGTTCTGACTGTTGCTAGTACTCAGGATTTTGTCTAATTGCTTAACACGAGAAAGAAAAAGCTTTCATTTCAGCCCTGTCCAGGTCAAAGTAAGTTTAGAACATTTTAATTCAACTTGTTTTCTGGAAAGATCAAAGCAACTTTTCTGTGTGAATTGTTTTTTAAATGTGGCTGTTTCATTTTAATGTGAAGAGAAAGGCTTTGCCTCTTTGTGACAAACACTAATAGTGACATTTTTTTTTGCTTTGTGGAAACTATTTCTCTAAAATGAATTTTAAAACCCCTTCAGCTAAAGTATTTGATTGAATTTCAGCTTTATTTTAATTTTTAAGAAGCACTATATTATTCTTAAAGTAAGTTCTATAAACTATTAAATGATATTATATTTTCAACTACTAAAAAGATAAGATGTTTGTACTCTTCCTCATTATTACTCAGACTCTAATGGACTGTCAGTGTCTGAACCAATAACAACCAATTGAGATACTGAAGTGAAAAAGTGAAATACAGCAAAAAACCAAAACAAACTAAACCAAACCAAAACAAACCCAAATCAACAAACCAAAACAACAAACTTAATGCAACACTTGAAATTAATTACCTTTAGGACCTGAAAATGAGGACATTCTGCTTAGGAAATTTTAGCATACTTTTGTTAAAATGTAGTCCAATTAACTATGTCTCATCTCTTTAGAGCTGTCACCAAAATCCTGATCTCTGTTAATTCTCTCTGGGATGAACTGAGTTTGGAAGAGTACTATGGGAAAGAGTCACTCTATTTTTTGGAGTGCTCCTGTGACTTTTCCTTCTATTCTCTATGGACATCTACTGTTAGCAGCAGAAGCAGGATGGTGGAGAAAATGGATCTTCTTTGTTTTTTCATCTGATACACTCCATTTCATGGTCTTAACTAGTAGGAGCAGACATCTTTGAGATTTAGCAAATTGAGCAATGAAGGTTATTAAAAAGAAAAAATATGGGTTCATTGATGATATTTGTAGCAGACTGAGCAGAGGACCACGTTGCATCCATGCCTGTGGAAAAAACCTCATTTTCTGTCTAAGACCCATTTGTTCTGACAGGTAATACCCTTTTATGTGACCAGGAAGATCTGGTTTTGGGTAGTTTAAGTGAAGCTTGTACACACATATACCCACAAAGCATTTGGCAGTGGTGTGTCTGGACTCACAAATATGAGCCCTGTCCTGGTTAATGGCATCTCTGGCTAATTCTGAAGCAGCATCTGAGTCAAAATCTCTCAAGGATAGATTGCAGCTGGGAGATAGCTCAGCCTCACATGGGGATCCAGATTTTCTTTCCTGAGTTTTACACTTGTTTTATCCAGCAGAAGTCTCAGTTGGAAAAGAACAGAAAAAGGGGATTAAATCCATCAACAAGAAAAAATGCTGTTGTTCTACTTTGTTCCCAGAATATTTCTAACCTATTCTTCCAGATCTCTCCAGAGAAACATTCTTTTTTTTCATCCCTCAAACTCAGCCATCTCATCCACCTCTTCAGGCCGGCCAGGTATGTCAGAACAGCAGCTTCATAATCCTGCACAGGACACTGAACCACAGCACAGAGGACACAGAGTATAGCTGCTTTAGCATGAGTGCCTCTGGAGAAAATGTCTTGGGTTTCTGAGACAGCTCCATGCTGCTCAGACGTGGCACAGGAGCTCTGAGCTATCCATCAGCTCTCCTGGGCTCTCCTGTGACCCCAAACACCCTGGGGACAGAGCAAAACTCAGGCACTGTTTCTCCTGATTTAATGTTCTTGTGCTTTTGCTGTCTCACTGGGACCTGCACCTTGATTTTTCTTTCTTTGCTTATACCCAGTCTTGCAGAACACTTGTTCAAGTGCTTGATGCTGATGCATCTGCCTGACCTTATTGATTCCTCTGAGCTGCAGGAGAGAAAGAGAAGGGATATTTTTGCCCTGTGCCACTTAGCCAGAGTGACTCAGGAATCTGGTCTGTAAACTAAGTGAGCTTGTTTTGCATTTGCAGATTTAGTATTTCAGAACAAATTCTCCTGAGGAAGGGAGGAGAGCAGAAACTTCAAAGATGTGATACAAATGCATGTTCTTATGTTAAATAGCTATTTTTTAAAATTCCCCTTCTGCCATTCTTATTTTTTGAGTAGCTTTCTGGTATTACTAGTATTGTAAAATTTCATGGAAGGACACAAAAAAACCCTTAGGTTTTCTGCACATACTGAGCAAATCTGAGGCTGTTCCCAATCAAATGCAAATTTTGCTTGCAGTTACAAAGACACTCTCATTGATCTAGAATTTGCAGAAATCTGGATTAGTTGTCCAGGTCTCTCCATAGTTAATAACAAAGAAGAGACTACAGAGAGGTCTGATTACCCTCTTACCTGGCACCAGCCTTGAGGTGCAGTGGATTTATGCTTTCAGCTGGTCTTGTTACCCATTGACCTCAAAGTGAGTCTGGACAAGAATAGATTAACCTAGATTACAAAATTTGATTTTAGACAGATAAAATTAGGCAACATAAATCCCGTTTTAGCTTACCAGAGGACAGATAATGAGAAGAACAACCTTCATGTGTTCACTAAAAAATAGTGAACCTAAATTTTATGCTGGGCCATGGAGAAGATGTTGAGATGTTGCCACAGGGGCTCTCAGTGGTGTACAGGCTCCTACAGTCAGTTGTTTCTCCTTTTTGCACTGTAATGCCACCACAAGGAGAGAGAAATGTGACTTTTGGTCAAGCCCCAGATCTCCTTGAGAGAAATTGAAATAAAATTTTGTGTGGATTCCCCAGCAGTTAGGACGAAAACTAATTACCTGTGTGTTAGGAAAACAGATGATTTGCAATGGGGTTGCACAAATGTCAGGATCTGCACATCAAAATGCAGCAGTCCAAGGAAATTATTTGCTTTTATAAATGTCTGTGCCTCTAGAGACTTGTGGACTAGGCATAGCCAAAGGAAAATTCTTGACTACATCTGCTTATTCAGTAATTCAGTTCAGTAAAATGGAATTTAACTTGAAATATGAACAAAGCAGCATGTGAGAAGGAAGGAATGCTTAATATTTGTTGGACTGCCTGTTAAATATCATGAAAAAACAGAATTTTCTTTTGTCTTCTCACCACAGTCCTGTAAGCTGTAAACTCTGTGAAAACCTCCACATTGCCCTCCAGTTGCCCAGAAGGACATAAACTCATACAAGCTGTGCCAGATAAAGTGGAAATCTCTGCAAATACCCAAAGATTGCACATTCCTTTAATAAGCTGCAATAGCAATCTTAAATGAAAAATTCAAGGCTTCCACCACAATTCACACAAAGGTCTCAGAGTACAAAAATTAATTCCCTTGGTGGGACAGGGCCTTCAGCAGCCTGGTCTAGTGAAAGATGTGCCTGCTCATGGCAGGGGGTTTGGAACTAGAAGTTCTCTAAAGTCCCTTCCTACTCAAACTATTCTATGGTTCTGATATATACAAATATATACACATGAAAATAGACTTAAAAAGCTATTGGCATAAGAGACAACTGTGACATTTTAGTTTTGAAATGCAATCTTTTAGAAAATGAAAACTAAACTTCCTGGGGAAATTTGTTCTCCTTCTAAATGTGTATAATAAAAAGAGACATAACGATTATAATAACAGTTTATTCAACCATATAATGTTTCCTCTGCAGAGGAAAGCCAGCAGCATTTTTGGCAAATGACATCTTTTCTATTGGCAGAGGTGATCTGGTTCTTTGTGAGAGCAGAAGAGACTGGCAGTTTGAACAAACACCATTTTATGTGAGGGTATCCTGCAGGAGAAAGTAAATTTCTTCTAGGGAAGAAATGTTCAAATCCAGACAAAAAGGTCAAAACCTGGTCATTAATCCCATTAGAAAATCAAAACACATTTCACACCAAATCCCATTCTCAGAAGGCTATTCAGGAAAGAGGCCATGAAAAGGGAAAGATGTTGAGAAGATAAAGTCACTGTGGAGGGAAGAAGGAGGAGACTAACAGGAGGGGGATAGAAATGTCAGTGTGATGAAATCCAAGGGGAAGATAGAGAGGAGTCTGTGTTTGTGCCTGCTGTTTTGACAAGCTTTACACTGAGCAGGAGTCAGAGAAAATGGACAAGAACAGGTTTTAAGAGGAAAGCAGATCTGCATCAGCTTTTCCAGAGTAGCAGTTCGGCCTCAGCAAATCTGCAAATCCAATATCTCCAAGGTTAAGCTTAAATTACAAAAATGCAATTATTCCATACCTTTGAGAGTTTGGATGATTTGTATGGCAATGTTTCGTATATTGTGGCATCTAAAAGAAAATTTGTCTTGAGGTTTTGTTTTCTAAAGTGGCTTTTTACACTGTTCATGAGTAAGGTTTTAACTATGAAAAACAAAGGAGGTTTCTATATTGAAAAATTACATTAAATTAAAATTACATTTTGGGAGAACACTTTAATAACTGCTGATATTCTGGGAGAATGGCAGAATTGTTATTATCACCTAATAAAAAAGTTCTGAAAATAAGAGAATGTAGAGGCATAATTAAACCTAAAATAAACACAGTTTAAAAACAGAATTGTGTGTTTTAGTTATCTCAACAGCCTTAATTCCACCCTAGGAGAGTACTTTGAAAAAATGCAGCAATCCTGGTGCTTAGAAACTTGCCATGTTTGTCATATATGGGCTACTATATTAAGGTTAATCATCCTATTATGGGAGACAGCAGAGATTTTTATAACAAGTCCTTGGTCCCACTCCTAAAAGGGCTACAGGAGGAAGGGAAGAGCACTTCTCTGCTACTGGGTAAATCCATATCTTGCCCACACTTCACATGACTTGAACAGTTCTGGTATTCCCATCCTGCAGGATTTATGTAAGGCTTGAAAAAATTCAGAGAAGCATCTCAGGTACAATCAATGTAAGAAACTGATTCTGTTACCAGGAGAGACTAAGCTGGAAACTTTCACTCCAGACAAGAGACAACTATGGGAAAAGAGGGGGAAATGCAGCTGAAGTCTGTAAAATCTGGTTTTGGCATGGGAAGGTTTGTTGGGATAGATAGTTTACAATCTCTTCAGTAAAAGAATTATGGACATTGAATTACACAGAAGGGAAGGAGACTGAGAAGAAACAAAAAGTATTTTTTCATCATATTACATGCAGTTAATCTGTGGACCTCCTACTGCAGGATATAGCAGGTGACAAGGTTTCCAAAGATGAGAGGAAATGCTAGACAGGTTAATAAAGGACAAAGTTATTGAGCATTCATTGTTATAAATTATATTGAGAAAGAAAAGATAAAAGGAAAATAAAAAAAAAATAAAAATAGCAGAAAATGACCAACACATTTCTAAAAAAAATATATTTTCAAAAGTTTCAATTTTTTATTATTATTTTTCTTTTGACTGCCTTTATCATTACACCTTGGAATAGTAAGATAACTTTTATAATTTGCTCCTTGCCAGGTCAAGAATACCTGTACCTTTAGCCAACAGCTGCTAACAAGACAGCCAGCTTTGCTGATACAGAATCTTCTGTATTCTTCTGTTACAAACCTTCTGCAAGGCTGGTGCTGTAGAGGACCTGTCTCCTCAAAAGACTGAACCTCATGGTTGCACTGCTGTAATTGCACAGACAAAACAAGCATTCATAAAGGTGCACAAATGAGAAGTAACAGAAATTTAAGAGAAAGCAGCCATGGATAGCAAGGGTGATAAGAAGAGAAAACCATTTTATTATTATTATTTTTATTATTATTATTATTATTATTATTATTATTATTATTATTATTATTATTATTATTATTATTATTATTATTATTATTATTTAATTTGCCATGGGTGTTGCAAAGCTTTGCCCTTGGAAGTGACCTGTAGCATAGCCAGGTAAGCTCTTCAGCCAAGACTGAGTGCAGAATAAAGATGAGACTTTGTGGAATTGGAAAGGCAGCTGTTCCCATGGCTTTGCTGCCACTGCAATGATTTGAGATTGCAAACAGATGGGAAGGTAGTCAGCACAACAACAGGGGAGGAATCATGAAAAAACACATTTCTTAATACGTGACTGTGGCTGAAGGAAAAAACCTGTAAAAGTTGATGGGCTGCAGCTATCCACTTTCTGTCAGAACAATATAAGCAGAAGGAAAAAAAGAAATCCCTCTGGCAAGAAAAACTAAGGTTAAAATATAAACAGATTCTTTGTTCTCCTGTAGCCTGACCCATCCTGCCTGCGTGACAGGATCAGATTCTCTTCAAGCTCTGGAAGCCCACAAGACCCTCTGGCTGGAGGCCCTGGATGCAAGCTCAGTTTCAGGGTGTACCTTGTACAAATCCTTGGATGAGATCAGATAATTGGCAAGTCACTTGAAAAAAATATCTGAAGGACTGCAGTGAGCTTAGCTCTCCAGGTAAAAACCCTGCTAACCCCAGGGCCAGCAGCTAATGCTGCTGCAGAACTGCTGTGAATTACATCAAACTGAGGTTAAACTAGACAACTTTTGCTTCTCCAGGCTTTTCTGTTGAATGTCCATGTAGAACACCAGAATGATCCCAGTGTGCCACCTGGCCCAGAGCAGCTCCTGGACATCACAACCTGTGGTGTCCTGTGTGCCAGCTAAAGGACTTGGGAGAAGTGTGCTGTGCCTCCACACTGCCAAGGCTGCTGGGCACTGTTTTTCTGAGCCCCAGAGCCCTCCAGCCTCCCCTCTGAGCTGGCAGTGACACACCACCCCACACACCTCCATCTGCACAGCTGTGACCCAGCCTACTTTTCCATAGAGGCAAGTCAACTCAGCAGGTGTGAATGAGTTAGGGTCAGAAGGAGTTCACTGCTCTCATCACATTTGTCATCCACCTTTCACAAGGTGAAGGATTTTTTTCTAGCATATGGAAAAATACAGCAGGCAGTTGTGTCCCAGGGAGAGGCCACGCTCCTGGCATGGATAAGGCAGCAGTCCAAGTGTGGGGTTCCTTACAGAAACATTGAAATACCCTCTGGGGCTTGCAGACCTTCAGCCAGGAGCTCTCTCTGTGGCTCTGGGGGGTTCAGGCTTGGAACAGCCACCCCATGTACTTGGCAGCAATGTCTTCCAAACCTTACCATGGTTTGTCCTTGGACCACAGAGACCCCACAGTCACCAGATGAACATCTTGGCATCTGCACTTGTCTGCTGAAGCACCATCCACATGTTAAGAGCACATTAAAAAAAAAAAAAAAAGTATATTTAAAAAAAAAAGGTATATTAAAAAGCATATTAAAAAAGAGCATATTAAGAGTGGGACTTTGAACATCCATAAAGATGATATTGCAATGATTTCAGGGCTAGGTACTCACTGTATATTTTCCTTCATAAAATATCCTGAGATCAAATAGTAAAAAAATTTAGGCCAAAAATTGTCACAGGAAGGATGAAAGGGATGGTTGTTCCTTGTCTGAAGAGCATTGACTAAAGAATACCATTATAAGGTCATGTTTATTTTACAGGTAAAAACAAGGACAAGAGTAACCTTTAAGACTTCTGGGCAGAATAACTCATTATGAACTTGTACAGTGCAAAACAGCTCTTCCAGTGACCACTCAAAACCTGGGAGTGGAACATTTCAGGGAGTGGTTCTTTACCAGATGAGTGTTGTACAAGCACAGTGGAAAAGGAGCAAAGCTTTTAGAACCAGCCCTGTGGTCTAGGAGCCTCAGACCCATTTTCAGAAGGAGCAAGCACTTGAAAGACAGGTGTTCAGGAAACAGCTCTCAAAAACGAAGTTTTGGGTTCTACATCACTTAAGAGATCCCTTGAAAATATTTACAGAGAACCTGGACTTGAAGCAGCTCAGATTCCATCCTGTGGTGGGAGAGAACGAACTTTGTCCCCATTTTTATGGAATAGAGAAAAGACAATTTTGCCCATGATATTGTGAATACAGAGCTTTCTGCTTTGGTCCAGTTCTTGATCACATGAGTGAGACACTGATTTTCACCCCACTACTATCCTTTAACCTTAATCAAGCTACATTTTTACACAGGAGCAAGGAGGGAAAATGGATTATTCCTTTCAGGAATACTGATTTTTTCAGCATCAGTGTCCTGGCAAATAAATTGTAGGCAGTTCTGTACTATCAAAAGCAGCAACTAACAAATGCTCTTATTCAATCCATGAGCCTGGAAATTCATTGGGCACAGGGTGAAGTGTGGTCACTGCTATCAAAGTATATTGTCTACTCTGTGAGCAGAATTTTGGATGTGAACCAAAGCTTTCTTGAGGGAGATAAGCTTGTTATTCAGACAGTAAAACGTTATGATTAACACCTGATGAAGCATTAAAGAACCATAAAAATTCTGCTACCTGGGAACGATTACTTAACAGGAGGCTTTGGCAAGCAAGTGTGTAGCAGCTGAACTTGGTGTCCCAGCTTTCCATGAAAAAGTGGATTTATGCAGTCATTTTGTGGTGCAAAGAAAGCAGAACCACCCAGTCAGCTGCAGACATGAACTGGCAGATTCTGCTTCTGTTTGCACTAGAATGCCCCAGGTTCCAGGAATTCTTACCCCACCTATTAATTGCAATTACAAAAGAAATTAAGAGCAAGTTAAGTGCAATATATGTTTGCTTTCACAGCTTGTCAGGCACAGCTTCTTGTAAATCTGCATACTTCTTTCATCATGTTGAGTAGCAAGGATGATTTGTGCCCCTGCTTGCTGTGGAGGAGGCAGTGCATGCCCAGGTCTCATCCCAGCTTGTATCAGGAGCTTGGCAGATCTGGCAAAGTGCTAAACTGGGTGCTTGGGTGAAAATCCAGACCTGTGTATGCTCTGAAGGCTGTAAAGGGGACCAACCTCTAGCACTGATTCCCTGTGGATGCTGCTGAACTGGAGCCTGGTGACACATCCAGGCCCATGCCTTTGGGCTTCTCTACAATAATGCTTATGAAACTCCCAATTTAGTCTGAAATGACAGAGGCTCCATTATGTAAAATAATGGACAGGTTATGTAAAATTAAAAGTAGTCTTGAGGGATGCTGACCAGCCTCATTAACAGGCTCTGCTGATCATCAGCTGCTGAGCCACAGGTTTGCATTTTTTCAAAGTGAATAGCAATGCTCAGTTGTGCTGAGTTACTATATTTTCATGTCCAGTTTAAAAAACCTTAAAACATTTTAAGGTGCCTAAGTTTTTTTTTTTTTTTTTCCTTTTTCTTTTGAAATGAGGCTTGAGATGAGAATGAAAGCTAACAGCCAACCCTAGAAAATCTAGGTCATGAGTCCTGAAGTGAGACTAAAATGAGTAATGGCTTTGTTCAAATGGAACACAAACAGCACATGGGCAGGTTTATACCTGTACAAAGTGAGACTGAGTGTCCCCTACCCTGCTCTGAGCAGATGGTGACTAGGGCAGTGGATTAAGATGGACAAATGAGTTTCAGGGCTCTGTGTATGGGATAACAGGCAGGAGAAGCACCCATCTGTCAGTAAATCAAAACTCTGTGCCTGTAATCCCTATCTATCAATAAAAGTGATAATACTATATTTCACACAGCCTGTTTACAGAGTTAACTGCTCACTGCTGTGCCAGGTCAAGTCTTCATATGCATAATTAATGTAATGGTTTCCAGCCTCATCTGGGACCTCCAGCAAAGCCTGTTACCCAAATAATAATAGCAGAACCCAAGCTGTGCTGCATGGGGGTGAACAATTCAACAGCATGGGAGGCAGAGAGGAATCACCCTCTGTGTAGGAGCCTCAGGACAAGCACTAAGCAAGGAGCTCCTGGCACCTGCACGTGTTCTTCACCTGTCCCATGCTGGTTTGATCTAATGGGCAAGCTTGTCCATGCACTTGACTAATATATTCCTTAGTTCTTATGTTTCCTGGTTGCCAGTTTGGCTCATTTCATACTTCTGTAATCTCATCTGACAAACTTTATATGGCATGAGTATTTGCACATATAAAAAGTAATATTTTTGTTGAATGCCAGTTGCAGGCTAATGTTCATGGGTTGAGGAGAAGGAAAAAGGGATCTGAAACAAAATGTGATACCCAAAGCTCTGATGTCTTTACATTTGAGGATAACAGAGAGGGAAGGATTTGAGACAGCACATCTGCCAGTTAATAGAGACTGGATTTAGGATATAATAGCCAAGTCCTGGAGAGTCCTTGTTTCAGCAGTGGATCAGCAGGCTCATGGACAGGCTTCAGTGGAGTTTTTCATCTGATTGAAGTTTATCTGTTTTTTGGTTTTTTTTCAATGTCTGAAAGAGCTTCCTTGGTCATAGGTAATGAACATGATAGTATGGAAATCCTTTATTATCTTACAGGAAATGTTTTTCCCTATTCTATGGGGGAAGTGGCCATCCATCAAATGCAGGACAGATGGCAGCACAGGATGGTGGCAGGGAATGAACTTGGGGCAAGAATTACAAATACCTAGGAAAAGAAAATGCTGAGTGCAAGTACCTACATTTGATGGGGTTTGGGTGCTCTTGGATTGTGTTTTGAGGGCTCTTGGAGTGGGGTGAGGAGTTGTTTCAATTCATGGAGTAATATGTGGAGAAGAGACTCATAAGACATCAAAGCACAAGGAATGTGCATTCTGTCCATGTCCAGTTCTCCTATGAGCTTTGTGGGTCAACTTCCAGGGACACATGTGTGTGTTTTAAAGCTAAGACAGTGCTGCAGCTGCTGACAGACCAGAAACCGACTGGATGCCTTATAAATCAGGCACAGAAATCATTATAGAAGTGTGTATCAGCCAGCACAGGGATATGGCTGTGCATGCAGAGTTCTTCCCCACTTCACATAAATCAGTTCAGTTTGCACGTCTGTCCTCTCCTGTTCTTCTTTGTCAGAGAGGCATTGAAGGGACTGATGGTTGTCAGTGAGATAAATCAAAATCTACCCAGTAACTGTTGTGGTGCCTGTTTTCCACCACAGCCTCTAAAGCAAGATAGAATCAGCACTAAATTTCCAGGTCTATTTACAGCATGAGAGGTTAAGAGAGCGATGGTGGATTTTTTTATGTTGTCTGATATTTTCCAGCTGGTTTTAATACGTGCATCTCTTGAAGAGCTCTGCATGAGTCATCAGCTCAGCACACAATGCTTACTTTTCATTGTTAACCTCTCATAATTCACCTTAGCAGCTCCTGTTGCACTTCTCAAACCGAGGCAGTGCTAACAAATCCATTATGTTAAGAGACAATGTAGTGCTGCTGCTGGAAGATACGGGTTTGGAATTATGTTTATTTTACATGGTTCAACGTGCTCTTCTGTTTGGAGGGATGGTTATGCTTATCAATTGACAGCCACTGCCATAGTGAAGGTCACAGCAGGGGACAAGGAATAGTTTTCAGGACATTTAGGCAGCAGAGACAGGACAAATCCCTTAGGACAGGCTTGTCCATTGTATCAGGTGGGAGGCTGAAGGCTGTAAATAACACTTTCCTCTTGTCTCTTTTCTCCGTAGCTCTTTCCAAAAGCATTCTCAGGCAGGATGGCTCTTTCCTCATAGGTGAGGCAGAGGGGAAGGTGAGCATGGAACTGCTCTCTCCTAAGACAGGACGGTGACTAAAAGTGATTAACAGAAAATTCTCATTTGAAAAGGGTTATTATATGGATGAACCTTCCAAGCAGTGCTTTAGGTTACATTATCCAGAGCCTTCTTGTTCCAAGTCTTGAATATTTCTCCCACTTCTCCAGGCAATGTATTCCAATGCCTCACTGCTCTTGCAGTGAAGCATTTTTTTCTTATATCCAGAAAAATTTCCCTGAAGCAGCTTCTACCCACTGCCTCTCATCCTGCCACCACACATTTCTGTGTAGGGAGCACCTCCACTTCTTTACAACTGAATCCTTGGGAATTTAAAATGTTGATTAGATCTCCTTGAGCCTTTCTTTCTCTAGGTGTAGCAAACCAAATTTTCTTTTTCTTTTTGACAAAGCTAATTTTCAGCCTTTGTCCATGTGTCAAGTTCTCCAACTATTTAATCATCTCTGTGGCCCTCCACTGGACCACCTCCAGTACTTTGAGGTTTCTCTTTACCTGAGAAGACCAAATCTGGCTAACACATGCCAAGTAGGGTGGGGTGATCTCTTCCCCTACAGGACTGCAAATGTGGCCCAGGACCTCTTGCTTTTGTTGCTGCTTTAAGGACACATTACTCCTTCATTTTCAGCTCACTGACTGCCAGATACCTTGTCCTTTTCTGCAGGAATTGGAAGGGTCTTGATGGGCAGCACCAGTCTGATTGACACTGGTGATGTCCATGTTGTTGTTAATGCCCCAGTGCTCTCCCAGATGTCAAAGACTTTGAACATTAGATGTTTTGTGCAAGTGTTTCTGCACTACCTCAATTATAAACTAAAGCAGATCCATGTGGTCACAAAGCCAAACCCTCAAACACTGACCTTTTTACAATTATTATTTTTGTAAAAGAAGTCCCCCACAGTCTGCTGCCCATCCACACCAAGTGGGCCAAGCCTTTTATACCTCCATCCAGAATTTTTACTTTTGCACTGTGGCAGATGTCTGAAGGCATGCCTGGATCGCTCTCTTTTATTGGATCTTCTGTGTTACTTCCTACCCTGTTACCCATAGAGTTAAATACCATCTTTGCTTTCCTCTCTGCAGTCAAGCTTGCTGCAATTATCAGCTGTACACAGTGACATTTCTCTCTTCCTCTCGAGTATTTAAAATTAATCTAAATGTTATAATTAAGAATAGCACTTCAGAGCCATTAACGTGGATAGGTATTTCAATACAAATCAACTCTCACTGTTTGTATTTCTTTGTGAGAGAAAATTGCTTTGACTCACTCCCCAAACTGGTTTGGAGTATCTGAGGAAGCTGTGCTTCCCTGCTGCATTGGAAGGACATTTTGATGGCTATCAAGTGGTGGAGAAAAAAAGTAAAAATAACACCATGTTGAAAATAAAACTGGCATTTGCTATTTCTCCTTGTCACAGATGTCAGTTTACAAGTCAGAGTGGAGATAGAACTAGGAAACAGATTTAGTTTTAGGAGCAACACTATTGTTTGCCCCATAGTTTTTCACTAGATTTTCTCAATATTCTTGCCAACAGTAGAGGCACCCAGAATTTTATGTATCTCCCAAGCTGTGTTGCTAAGGGATAGACTGCAGACACATGCTGTGATCTGTCAAAAATAAAGCTTAAAATGCTAATTTGGTCTAGTTATTAGCACATTGCTGATACAAAATTGCAATACAATTTGGCAATGAAAAAATGCAATCTGTATTCTAATCCCAAATAAAAGTTTTAGGATTACTGATTTTGGAGTACCATGAAATTGTAATAATGAAATACCAGTCTGTTCTGCAAGATGCTGTTGAGAATTCAAGTGCAGTGCTTGTAATTTCAGGAGATAATTATTTCTCTGGTAAGATATTCTATGTAGGAGACTTTGTATGGCCTTTTTTATTGGTTTCCTGTGCAGACAAATAGTTTGATTTTATTTTCTATTTATAGAGTAATGTAACTTGCAATAGAGTTGTGGTTTGCCACATGGTTTATATGCATCATTCTCCTATATGGCCCATAGTTGAGTAACTCAGATGTAGAGAAAATAATAACAAATTAGTGGAAAGAAGAGGAGAATCTAGGCAGTTGAAAACAGGTGAACTCCCTGGATTCAGTCATAGAAATAAGGTCTGGAGGCCTTCAGAAGATAAGAGCTACCAGGAGCAAGGAAATGATGCCTAGCAAACGATTCTCACAAAACTTCACAAATGAGAGGGCAAAGACAATTTGAAAGGTTCATCCAAACATGAATAGGGCATTTGAAGATACAGAGTGCAGCAGATGGCAAAATATTACCCATCAGTTGTGGTTATTGTCATGTTTGTGCAGCCCTTGGGGTCTGAAACTCAGATGAGCAAGAACTCTTTGCCACCATCTACTGATGAACTGGGGGAAGAGACTGAGCTAATTTCCTCAGATAATGTCCATGATGGGATGGACATTTCTGAAATGTTGTTCACAATTCATTCATGGGTAGGAATAAAAGGAAAAGAGTCTTTTATTATGTTCATAACACTTCTAAGAATCAAAGGATCAGCTCTTGTGTCACTGGATTACATAGGACAGGGATTCTGCCATGGGGAAAAGAATGAGTAAAAGGTCTTGATTTTCAGCCTATACCTTCTATTTTGTAATGAATTCAACTCCTCAAAGTGAGACTGGACAAAGAAGCTGACCTGGATGTGGAGAGATGATAAAGAGGTGACAAGACATCTTTATTCAGTCACAAAGGAGCTTTAATTACTTCAGGAGAGGGAAAAGCCTGGAGATCCTGATCTTGCAGTACACCTAAAAGTCACTGTATGCTGGACAGCAGCCAGCACCTGCAGGGTGCTGGGAGATGAGAGAGAAGGCAGCAGTGGCACAAGAAAGCACTATCTCAAAAAGATGCAGCAGCACAGGGGCTGTGAAGGACAGCAAGGTGTCTCCTCAGGGTGAACCTTTCCTCTCCTTCCAGGACCAACCCCACCTATAAGCTCTCCTACCCTGAGACATCACCTGGGAGAATTGCTTTGGGGTTCTGGGAAGCATCTGAAGCATGTTTCCCTAGTGGAATCCTTTTCTTGAACTTGGTATATGGATTTCTTAACACCAGCAATATCTCACAGGAAGAAGAAATATCTCTTTATAAATTTGGCAATTTTGTCAGCATCCTTCCTTATTGAGGTGTCTCATATATGAAAGTATTTCTAGGAAATGTGCCTCTTTTGTTTGAAGGCACAACCTGACACTTTTCAAGAGCTTTTCAGGAAGGAGATAAATGTTAGAAGCAAGGATAAGGTCTCTAAACAGTCACTTGTAAATAGATATGAATGTGCCATTTCTGGATTCCAGCCATCCAGAAGTGTGTAAACATGAGTAACCCACAGCTGGGTCTGAATAAATATGACTCATCTCTTCCTATAGCCTCCTGAGAGCTTGAAATTAAAACCCTTGTTTGCCTGCCAAAGGCATGGAAGAGAGGCAATTTCATTACAGACAATATAGGAAGATGTGGGTTAGGGCCAAATGGAACTCCTTTGTTTACTTCTATATTCTCCTATCACTCTTGGGCAGTCTCCTCAAGGAGAAACACAAAATCAGGGAAAATACCTTTTTGCTTGTTTGGTTACTTTTTTAATATATATTTAGGGATTGCACTGCCATTAGTTACAGAGGCCTTGATGGACTTGCTTTTGTTTTCCTCTTTCTTTGTCCCTTTGGCAAAGAACCAGGAATCAGGAGAGCAGTGCTAGAGCCTAAGATGCTGCAGATTCTACAGAAAATGGATTTGTTTGGATTATCACAGAATGGTTTGGGTTGAAAGGGATGTTAAACATCATCTAACCTGCCTGCCATGGTCAAGGACAGCTCTCTCTAGGTCAGATTGCTCAAAGCCCCACCCAGCCTGGCCTTGAACACTTCCAGGAGATGATGGGGCATCCACAGCTGCCCTGGGCCAGCTGTGCCTCATCACCCTCACAGGAAAGACTTTCTCCCAAATATCTAACCAAACCTCCCATCTTTCAGTTAAAGCCATCCCCTCCTGTGCTATCACTACATGTCCTGATAAAAGGACATTATAAATGCAAAGAGGATTTGTCCTGTGCAAGAGGAATCAGCTCCACCCAACATGTCCTGCTGAAATTCAGGAGATTCTCTGCACATAATGCCCTCATCTCACTCACAGCACTCCACTTTCTCACTCTTGCATTGAATTGATGCAGAAATAAAATGAGCCCTGTTTCTTTGTGGCTTTCCTAAGGTGAAAATCTCTCTCTTCTGGCTGTTTTACCAAAGAGGTGTATGTAAACAGATCTCACTCTCAGTCCTATTGCATAAAAACCTGATGCTTACAGTTCTGCTTCTGCATCCTCATTTTCTAGATAGAAATACAGGATTAACATGGACAGCCTTTGCTATCTGAATTTCTTTTATCAATTTAGCACTTTGTATTTTTCCAAGTAGTGGAAAATCCTTAAGAGCAGTGCAAGAAAATTGAAGTCTTAAAGAGGTCCAAAAATGAAAAAAAGTAAAAGAAAAGTAATTAACAGAAAATTTCCAGCCTCAGCACTTTAGATGAGAGGGTGTTAAGTTGTGGAAGAGAATCAGGACAGGCTTAGGGTTCTGTTCCTGTTCTGTTCCTCATCAATTGAAATTTGATGGCCCTTGAAAACATTCTGTCCCTCCAAACACCAAGCTTTTATGGAAAATGCAGAAATGCAGTTCAAGTCTTGTGAATCAATATTCAACAGCTGAAAGATATTTGCACCTACCCTCCCTGCACCTGCTCAAGCTCATATTTTCAGTCTTTCTCAGTACTTCATTTCACTTTTTCTCTTGCCAAAAAGTGACCTCATGTCTTTTGGTGTTCCAGGACAGGAAAAGTGAGTCAACTCTTCATGTCCAGAGTATTTGATGACCACATTTCTTTTCTAGCTGCCCTCATCTACATTGCCTGCCTAAGAAAATGTAGGATGACAGAAATGCTTTTCATGCCCAGCCAAGGACCACTGAATCAAAGTCCTGAAGAGAATAGACAAATGCTCTGGAATAAAAATGAATTTTCTTGTCTAAACTTTCCTGCCTGAACCTTCCAGCAGGGAGATTCACAGGCTGGATCAGGTTTGGTTTGGCCCCATGCTAGAGTGAGAAGTAAATTGAACAAAACCCTCAACCCTTGGAAACCAATGTGTCACATTTCCTTCACTCAGAAATAAGGTTTGTATCATAACTTCCCCAGTGATTCAGACCTCTTGGATGTTTGGATTTTCTTTGCTGATTAGATGTGCATTAGGACTTGCCTGGAGCAGCTGAGCATAGTGATATGGTGTGTTAATCAATTTAATTTAGCATGGTCGATTTGTATGTCATTATAACTTCCTAAAAGCTTTACCTGGTGGCAGAGAAATTTCAGAGGAAATACTACAGAGGCAAGGAGGGCTTTTCTAATTATAAGAACAACTTTCTAAATGTCATTTTCCTAAGTCAGCACTCTTATGTTTGGTACAGAGAGAAAGGATTTCTAATTCCCAGTAACCTTATTATCTGTTTCTTTCCTCAGGACTTTCTATCTCTATTTGGAATTTTATTTCCAGAATGATAGATACTATGACTCCACCTTTCCTTGACATCTAAAATGTACCAAATTAAAACAATGGTAAGGAAATTTTGTATCTGCCCAATTTTATTACCACTAAATGCATCATTAAGTGTAAATTGATCACAGCAGAGAGCACATTAATTGTGATGACAGTAGAGAGTCCTGATTTTCTGCTGATACCACACTGTTTTTGGGATTAATTCAGCATTACTTCCCAAAAGAACCTAACTAACACTTGTGTGATGATCACCTACTTTCAGTAGCAAAAATGCTTTTCTTTAGAGAAGATTGTGAAGTTGCAAGTAGAGTTAGAGGATGCCCTGATATCTTTACTCAACCTGACCACTGCCAGTGACAGCCCAATCTAAAGGGCTGCTTTCTTTCTTCACACATTACACAAAGTAGGTTCCCAGCCAGGCTGAGGTTCAAAGGGATGATTTCCCTCCCCAGGAAAAGCCAGCTCTCAGGACTGAGCTGCTCATTGCTGATGTGCACATGGGAGGGGCAGACAAGATGCAAACAGGTTATTTTTAAGAAAATTCTTTGTCAGGAACCTGTAGTGTTGGCAAGAGTATGAAAGAGAGAACTCAGGCAGCAGGAGGAGATACACTTATCCTATTCATTAACATAAATAAGTGCAGTTTGAACTCAGTCCATTTTCTGGCTTTAGTTTAGAGTTCATACTCAGGCTATGGCCTTGTCCAGTGCTGGAGTTGGCAAGAAATAATAAAAAGAGCTGGCAAACCCTCCCCAAAGTCAACTCTAACATTTTCTGTGATCATGAACTGAGCCCTGCACTTATATTTTCATTTTGACTGTGGGCTCCCACTGCTCAGAGTGACATTTGAAATCATGCAGTCCATCAGGTCTGGACTGGTAATACTCAGGAAACCCAGCAGTTCCACTGTTCTCCAGACAGCAAACCCCAGCACATCAATGAGTTACACTTCCACCTCCCCAGGAATAAACACACAGCTTCAGACCTACAGCTTTGTCTTTTCAGAGCTGACTTCTCTGAGCTGATGGCCTCTGAGCAGGAATGTCAAAGTGTTTGTTTGTACTCTGCTTGTGCTCACATCCTTTCACAATTTCCTAAAATAGGTTCTAAAATAGATCTTTAAGAAGTTAACAAAACCTCTCTTTAAGCAGAAAAATATCTGTGCTTTCTTTCAGGGTAGGTTTCTATAAAGCCATGTCATGGTGGTGTCTTCTCTAAATTTTAGATTGATATTATGTATGTTATTTTCAAACACGAAAAAATTTGATTGCCTCAAATGAGATTTCTGCAGAAATAAACTAAGCTAAAAATAGAAACATGGAATATTTTGTCTTATATTTATAGATAGAAATAAATATAGATAAATATATCTATGTAAATACAGATAGAAATAAAACAAACCTGGGGTAGAAATAAAATTTACTGTGTAGATCCAAGACCCCTCTGAGATCAGTTTTGCCTAAACCTCTGAGTAGAGGTCAGGAAATTGCTGAAACCTTCCAGTCAACTGCTTGAAGGGCTCTCCCATAATTCCTTGACCTATGTGAATACTGAAATTACAGATGCTTTTTTGGTGTGTTGGGATGTATCACTTTTGTTTTCCTCAGAGAGCATAGAAAAACTCTGATTGCAGAAAAGACCTTTTCCATTGAAAAATATTTCCAAAATGTAATTGCTGACCATCTCCAAGATTGAAAATACCTTTGCAATGTTCTTTGAAATAGACTGAGGAAAAAGTAGTAGTGATAGGTCATCTATTCACCTTTATTGCTTCTCTCTCAAAGTTAAGGAACACTTTGAATTTAAGAATTATAGTGAACCACAAAAAATTTTTACACCAAGTTATAAATCCTTCTGCTTTATTACAATAAACACAAGGGTCTGACTTTCTTGGCACAGGTAGTTTTATTGTATCTATTACTAACAACAGACGTTAGCCAGTGAAATCCAAATAATTCAGAGGAAAAGGTTAATTTTCAGTGGGTTTTGCTAAAAAATGTGTGCTAAAAGGGTGTTTGTAGAGCTCAGAGACTATGGTAAATGATCCTTTTATATAGAGAGAGGAAAAGAGTACCATCTCTCTTTAACTTGTCTATGAAATTTTTCTTGAAGAAAACTTTTTTATATTTTCCAATCCTGAATTTGACATCAAATTGCTTCTTTTTTTTTAAATCTTAAGCACTTAAGTCCATCCAACAAAAACATTCAAGGTTTTCACAATTCTACCTACACTATTTTTTCCCCATTTGTATCAAAGAAAGAAAAGGAAGTAAAGAATCCCAGTGTGCAAGTACTTGCAATCAGCAATGCTCATTTGTAGAGAAAGTGGCTTAAAACTGATTGAATGTAAACAAAAATGGATTTTTGGCACTGCAGAGTTTATCTCCTTCCTTTTAGGCTGGGTTACATTTCTAACCTGTGTGGAATGAACTCCAGTTTGAATATCCTTCAAGGCAGGACACAGCCCAGATGAACACAGCCTGTGCCTCCCCTCCCAGACACCACCAGGGCTGCAGATCCACCTCTCTCCTCCAGCCTTCTAAAGGAAATGAGTTCACTTCTGCCAGCCTTGCACAGACCTGGGAATAACCTTAAACCAGGCTTATCTCACAGTGTGAATACTCAAGCCTTGAGTATTGTTATGTTATTATGTCATTCCAAGCAATCTTCAGTTTCTTTGGTGTTTTGCTCAGATTTGGGGTGTGGTGCAGCTGTGGTGGAGGGAAGGGATGGCATCCAGAGGGACCTGGACAGACTTGAGAGGTGGAGCTGTGTGAGCCTCATCCAGTTCAGCAAGGTCCTGCACATGGTCAGGGAATTCCCAAATACAATCACAGGCTGGGAGCAGAAAGAAGGATTGAGGAGAAGCTGATGGAAGAGAAGCTCAACATGATCCAGTAGTGGAACCAAAGGTGTCCTGGCTGCACCCAGAGCCCCGTGGGCAGCAGGTGAGGGAGCTGATTCTGCTCCTCTGCCCTGCTCTGGTGAGACCCCAGCTGCACCCAGCTCTGGGGAGAGAGTTGGGATTGTGCCTGGAGAAGAGAAGGCTCTGGGGAAACCTTCCAGACCTTGCAGTACCTAAAGGGGGCTTGAGAACAAGCAGAAGAGGGACTTTCCACGAGGACAGGAGTGATTGGACAAGGAGAAATGGCTTTGAACTACAGATTAGATACTGGGAAAAATTTATCTTTTGAGGGTGGTGAGGCACTGGAGCCCATTGCTGAGAGAAGCTGTGGGTGCCTCATTCCTGGCTGGACAAGGCAACCTGGTCTGGTGGAAAGTGTCCCTGCCCATGGCAGGGGGATTGGAAATAGATGACATTTAAAGTCCCCTGCAACAAAAACCAATCTATGATTCTGTGGTTCTGTGATCTGCTCAGGACTTTGAGAGGAGAATCATGAGCAGTGCTGTTAATAGGGGCCTACTTCAGTGTGAGATAAAATCACCCAGAGTTACATAAAATATATTTTATTCAAAGCTAGAGTCCAAAGTGTCTAGAATGGAGATTAAGGTGTTCATTCCATGGGTCCCCTGTCTCTGCATGGCCATTTCAAATCCAGTCAATTCCTGATCTTGAAAAACTGTCTCCACTAATGGGCTTTCAAGTATATCTGTGCCATTTCATTTTTTCAGTTTGGATACTTTTTTCTCCATAGTATTACACATTTTTAAGGTGCTCAATGCAGAGTCTTTATCCATTTATAATCTGCCTGTTACAGGAGAAATGGAAGGCAGAGTTGTTCCTAACCTGTTGTTCAGAGATCTCTGCCTTTTCAAACACCAAGAAAGAAATAGGCTGTAAATTGCATACTGCATACTGGCCAGAAAGAACATGCAGTTGTATAATCAGCCACAATAGGACTGTAAGAAGGTATCAGACTGCATCTAACTTTTATTGAAACACCAAAGTCATCTAAAGCCTCATATTGTCAGGGGTATCTTTCAGACCAATACATGCTACACCCTGTAAAAATTAAGCTAGTCATTATAAACTTAATCTGCTGTCTGAATGGCAAAATTGAAAAGCACTCAAGCATTAAACTGCTGTTCTTAAAGGAAAAATAATAAAGCAATATGGGTAATATATAAATAGCTTTAAAGATTGCTGAGAGCAGAATAGCTGGGCTGAGCATTTCAGTGAAAATTGTAACATATTATAGCTCTCAATAAAGTTGCATGTGTTCAATATGCTGCTTTTGTCACTGACTGGTTTGCAACCATTATTGGCTTTGTGGAGAATCCAATGTACCCTTTTTTTTTAATTTAAGGACGTTAAGTTTGTCAATGTGAAGGGCTGGTTGGAAGCCTATTAAGTCCTCTTTAAAACACATATCCTGCTTAAATGCAAAGTTCGGTAATGCCAAGTAATAAACATTTTGTTCTTGTTTATTAGCAAAAGATCTTCATTAGGTTAATTCTATTCTAATTTGATCTATTAAAGAAGTGACCTTGTCTTCAGGGCTCATAAATGGTCATTGTACATATTGAGAAATGAAATAAGCAGAAGTTCTTCTGTCAGTGTACCAGTCTCTGAAATCTGACACAGTACAATATCTGAGAAATATTAAACTTGCTATTGCACCACTATATCTAAAAACCTAAATCTCCAAGTATTTTCTTCATGGTTGATAAGATGTACAACATTGGTGTGACACCTTGACTTTCAACATGCCAGACTTCCTTGTACTATCAGTTATACATTTTAGTGAGCCTTTATTCTGCTGAATGATGCTCAGATTCTTAAAATGGGACAGTCTGAATGCAGCTGTGGACCTGGCCACAGGTTGGTGTGGAGCATTTACTCAGCTGAAGTCCACCTTAACCCCAGTAGGATTTCATGAACTTCAGGCAGTTAGATCAGTTGTTTACCAAAGGTACTTTGCAGGATGAATTAGCTATGCATATCAATTTTTGAGATGACTGTTTGGGGTCTTAATCACCATGTGATTAAGATATCATTATTCTGCAAACAGCTCTTCAGTATACATGTGAACAACATTGAAGTACTTTGCTGAATAGTGAGAAGATAGATAAAAAAAGGGATTGGAATCTGGCTGCTATCATTTTTTTCAATGGCAATGATTGATAACCATTTGCATTTAAAAAATATGGCTACACTCTATGTCCCAAACTTTGCAGTAGAGAAAATGCTGCAGATGAGGAAAATGGGTTGTCATAAACTGACTTACATCATAAAAAGATTATAATAAATACAAGGTCCTAAGTCATGTCTTCTCACATTCCATGACCATATAAGATTCTCAGGGACAAAAAGCAAAAGAAACAAAAAGACAGTTTCTTGCTATTATTGAGACAGTGTTCCAGCACAACTTTCTGGCTCTGTAAATAGCATGGTTCACTCTTGCACTCTGAGCATGACCTGAGAATAATACAGTGCTGTATCACTGCAGTCCAACCTTTTGCCTGCAAAGGGAGAGACCGTGTGCTTCTTGCTCCTGCCATGTTGCAAATCCCTTGTTACTTTAAAAAAAATATCAAATAAAAAAATCTCTCTCCTTCTTTCAAAGAGCAGAGAAACCACTTTCCATGTTTAAGTTGTTTTCACAGCTCTGGCTACTCAGTCTATCTGTAGATAGTATAAACTAAGTGAATGCTTTTGCAGATGTGATTTTCACTGGTGAAATCTGCAGGAGAAATCCAATGGGGCTGAACTCCAGCTAAAAGATCCAGACTGTGGATATTACTGTGACCAGTTCTGGGCTCCTCACTGCAAGAGAGACATGGATCTCCTGGAGCAGGTCCAAAGATGATGAAGGAACTGGAACATCTCTTTTATGAGACAAGGCTGAAGGAGCTGAACATCAACTTGGAAAAGAGATGACAGAGAGGGGCCCTTATCAATGACAGAGGAGATCTCAGTATCTGTAGGGAGGTGTCAGACCAGGCTCTGCTCACTGGGGCTGAGCAATAGGACAAGAGGCAATGGGCAGGAACTGATGCACAGGAAGTTCCACCTGAACATGAGAAAAAATTTCTTTAGTTTATGTGTTGGTGACCATGCACAGGAACACATTGCCCAGGGAGGGTGTAGAGTCTCCTCCTCACTGGAGATATTCAGGAATTCTCTGGACAAAATCCTGTGCCATGTGCTCTGGGATGACCCTACTTGAGCAGGAATGTTGGACCAGATGGTTCCCTGTGGTCCCTTCCAGCCTGACCCATTCTGTGATTCTGTAACTGTTTTCCTTTTTCCTCTTAGTTTTGATTATGTTTGCACCTTCCCAATGTGCTCTATGTTGAAACAAACTCAAAAATTTCTGTGTGAAATTCTTTCCACACTTCACCTCCTAACATATCTCGTGACATGCAGTTATTGGTAAAGCTGTTGATGTGAAACCCAGACCAGGTTTGCTCAAACAAAACTTGTTATTCTGGGTC
Source organism: Oenanthe melanoleuca (assembly GCF_029582105.1). NCBI lineage: Eukaryota > Metazoa > Chordata > Aves > Passeriformes > Muscicapidae > Oenanthe > Oenanthe melanoleuca. Next base: position 7,589,891 of record NC_079335.1, on the reverse strand, counting down.
AGCCCTTCTGAGCTTGAAGCTTATTCCCAACTAAGGCAAAGCTACATGTAATTTGTTTCTTTAAAAACAACAGTGTTTTTCTCTTTTTATTAACCACAATTCCCTCTCTCCCCATTACCCAATTTATGGTAATTTTAGCCTGATTAAGCAACAGTCATTTACTATTCACTATTATCTGTTCAGCTGATCCCATGGAGGGTGGAATGACCAGGCACTGCAATTAAACAGAGTTCACTGCAATATATTCAACATGAATGGGAACAAAAGAGGATGATTTACATGTGAGCTTACATTTCCCAAAGTGTAGCTGACAACCACATCTTCTATTTTTTTTTTTTTTTTTTTTTTTTTTTTTTTTTTTTTTTTTGAGACAGACATTGCAGCTTTCTTCATCCAAGTTCCATAATGCTCTGGCATTATTATCTGTGAGACAATAGTCACTGAGGTGACATTCTGCTGCAGATGTGCTGTCTCCCAAATCTCTTAGAAAAGGCTTTGTGTTCTTCCTTGAAAGGGAAATGGGAAAATGGGAAATCAAGGCTTAGCAGAGTCCTTAAAGAAGTCTGACAAGAAAGTAGGTGGTGGATGAGATAACAGGACTGCAGGCTGATATATGCAGAGAAAAATGGGATGAAGTCACAAAGTATTTCTGAAAAACTGTCTTTAAACTCTATTTAAAATACCTTTACATATTTGTTTCTCTGAATTGAGCTCCAGCTGCAACCGTTTTAAGAGACCAAAATGACAAAAAAAGGTGATGTTAATATGTACCAGCATGATGTTAATATTAGATGATGCCTGTATGTGCTTCATAAATGCCTAAATATATATGAAAAACACTGTGACAATCCAGTTCCCTACAGTCCTACTGAATTCTAGACATATGACAGAACACCTTTTCAGAGTTAACAAATAATTCAAGCAGTTCCAGTGAAACTTGGAAGGTGAAAAGTGGAAAGGTAATAAAATGTTGTTCCCACCTCATGCTGAACACAGAATTACAGAAGAAAATATTGGAAGGGATATCCTAGGCCATGTCTCTAGTCCTGCTCAAATCCATGTCAGCTTCAAATGTTACAAAAGGTTTCTGAGGAGTTTTTCCACTTGAGTTTCAAATAACTCCATGTATGAAGATCCTACAGCCTCCCTGGGCCCCTGTTCCACTGTTTATATTTCCTCTCCTACAATTGTACCAATTATCCAGTTATCTTTTTTGTTCACCTCTGAGAAGTTCTGTCTCTGCTTACATCCCTCCTTTAGACAGAAGACACCAGGTACCTCCTTAGGCTTTTCTCCAGGCTAATCTCTGCTATATTATGTGTTGTGTCCTCTTAACCAACCAACTCCTATGTTTCTCAGACCCTCTTTTGTACTGAGGTCCCAATAAGGAATTAATTTTACCAAAGGTGTCCTTCCATTAACCTGAATTCCTTGGTTTGTTTTTCTTTAAAACGGCCCCTGAGCACAGAGAGTCAGTAGGTGAATCATTATCAAGAATTTTTCTATGAGATTTGACTGTGAAACAAGATACTGCCATATATATAAGATTTATGAGATAAAGCTCACATCAGTGAGAACTGAATCAGAGCCTTGTGCTACTACTCCAGTGTTATGCCAGGCAGAAGCAAAACAAGAAATGGGACAATATTCTCCACCGTTTCCCCATTGCTAATGACCTCTCTCAAAACCCAATGAAATCATTTATTGGTATCATCAGGCCTGTCTGAACTTCTTGAGGGCTGAGTGCAATATCAGGTCTAGCAAAGGTGGCAGAGAGCTCATCACAATTTTCAAAAATGCTCCTAAAGAGAAAATCCAGGACTTTACCACTTCATGACTGGATGTCCAGGCATCAGCTTTCTCACAGGTTATTGCCAAGGTGCAGATGCATTCTCTTCACTCATTTCACACAGGCTTTAGCAAATCTGGACACGAGAGACCATGGGAATTATTCAGTGAGAAAGACCATCTGACAGGAGAGTATATTCCTGGGACAGGGCAAGAGCCAGCACCATGGTTTCCAGTCCCCCCAGCAGTTAGGGACAGTAATCTTGGATACTGTAGTTCAGGGAAAACCACTTAACCTGCTGGCTGTGGTTCCACCCTCATCAGTGTCTCACTGCTTCATGAGGACACACAGGACAGAGATGCCCGTGCTGGAGCAGATTTGTCAAATACCCAGGGCAAGAACTCAACCCTGAGCCATCAGATACCTATGCCAGGAGCTGAGAGGATTCTTGTTGCCACATCCATCCTGGTTCCTTTTTACTGAGAGAACACAATCCATGTTAATGTGGAACTCTGCTCAGCTGTCAGTAATTTAGAGCCAGACCTTTCCCTCACAAGTTTCCCATCATCTGTCCTCATGTGGTGGCAAACCTTGGGTGTGGGGAGACTTCTCCTGTTTTTAGCATCAGGAGCAGCTTGTATGTCATCTGCATCAAAGAGCACCAGGGAGCTGCTGTGCTGGTTTGGGATCCATCCGTTTTGGGGGCACTGAGCCTTGCTGTGCCTGCTGGAGGGTGGCAGTGACCATGAAAAGGGAATCAGGAATGCTTGGATCCTGACCTGATAGATTCTTCAGTGGACTGAGTTCATAACTCCTAACTTTACTGTCCCTGAAGTGGGAGGCAGTGGAAGCTTGGTTCTGCTCTCCTTCAGGCTGTGGATGTGTTAGCATTTGTATGTGGTTGTCTTGAAACCAAAACCAATTGTATATGGGAAATCTTCATTTCTCTGTTGCTTTTGCTTTCAAATGACAGGAGAGCAAGACAATGTCTCATTAGAGCATCCCTGGTTGAGGAAGAACAGCCAGAGAATTTCACAGTGAAATTTTAACTCATTTTAAGTGGACAATATGATGCAAATGTTGTTTTAATAGTGTAATCAAACTAGGATTTTTTTCATTCTATTCTATTCTATTACAAAACTGAAAAGGTGGCAGTTCCTAGGGCTAAAGCAAGAGTTAGATTCTCAATAGGAACTCCTAATGACTTTGCATAATTTAGCACAAAAAGGAAATGCTTTACCTCTCCCATTAAACACTGTCCTTCTTTGGTGCCCATTATGGATTGGTCCCAGGCCAAGATGAAGGAAGCACACCTTGTCTCCCTGTATAAGCTAATTATTTTATCAGCAACAAAGACACATTAAAAAAAAAACAAACCAAAACAAAAAAAACACAAAAAAAAACAAACCAAAAAACACCAAACAACCAAAAAAAAACAAAACCCCACCCCTTTGACTTGTAGAGATGCTTACAGAGAAGACTGTGATGCTTCTTTTTCCCAAAGATGTTTTCTTTACCTAAAGCTTCCATAGATCTGAACTTGTTTCCAAATTGCTTACAATACAGATTACACTGAAATTTTTAAAATCTCGTAGGTGCTGATCAGTTTAAAGCACAGGAAATTATCAGTTCCCAGGTTTTCCCAGACTTTTGCTGTGACCTTATCCTCTCTCTGCCTCAACCCTGTAAAATCATTTTATTGCCTTTATTTTGAATCTTTTTCTATTTAGGTCTTCAGAGCAGATGTTGCTCTGCCTTTTTACAATACCCTGGAAAACAATACCCTGAGCTCAGCTCATCCCATTAAATACCTCACAGCAACCATTTTTCATCCAGTCATTAATACACAGCATTTTATTTCCTCCTTGTTAACTGGCTGTCTTCCATTCTGAGCTAAGAACCCTTTTCTTCATCCTTCTCTTGCAACAGTATGCAGATAATGTAATTAGAATTTTTTTCCAAGATGGAGAAGAAAAGTTGTTACCATACCTCAGCAAGGCTCCCTTTAAGAACTCGATGATACAAACAAACCAAAAAGACAAATGTAAATGCTGTTCCAATTAAGTGGAACCCAGGATGTCTCCATGGGTACATTATAGGTTGCATTGGAGGTGGTAATATTGAGGAGGTAGCTAGGAATAGCCTTCAGCATTAAAAATTTAAGCCTGCAACTCATTCACAGCTGTGACTGTGCATGCACTGGGAGAGAAATGGAACAACTGAAAAAAGAATCTGTATATGTCTGCCAAACTTGTCCCAAGGAAGAGAAAATTTAATCCCTCTGTTCCCAGTAAGAGTTGAGAGTTTGCTGTAAAGTTTGTCAGAGCTGTCTGAGGGCAAAGGGAGAAAGAGCAGAGGCTGGCAGAGGAACAGCAGTTCTCCAGCACTCAGTGTGCCCAGCAGGGCTGAGAATCAGAGCAAGACCTGTCTGAAGCTCAGACTGGTCCTGTGGCTGTGGGTGGCAGTCAGCTGTTCCTGTGCACAGCTGTTCCTGTGCACAGCTGTTCCTGTGCACAGCTGCTTGTGGGTGCCAGTGCACCCCAGGCCTTCCAGGGTTACACCAGAAATGAAATAATAAAATGCATGTTTGTAGATTGGGTAATCGTGAGACAAAACCTCATTTTACTAGGAGACAATTTCAGAGGGAATCATCTTCCCTGCTTTAAAATTAGGAATTGAAGCTCCTCACTTGGAGGACCTCCCACATGAATTGAAACAAGTGACCTAACTTCTTGTTCTGTGCTTTTCTGGGCGATTCTGTTCTTGGGAATGTGATGTTGTTCCTGATCTTATTCATGACTATCCATTTCTTCATGCATTTTTTCACTATGTATGGCACTTAATCTTGATTACCTTCTTTATTTGGGTTTAGTTGATGTGGCAGAGAAGGTCATATCCTGCAGGTCATATTCTACTATCATGTTCTGTAATTTTAAGGGAGAACTTTTGTCTTTCCAGAAGAATATCAGAGTTATCATTTCTATCTTTGTAGTCCATATTTGGTTTATTTCTTAACAATAAAGAGTCACCAATCATTCCTTGAAAAGACAAGAGGCCCAGCAACTTCTATGCTCAGATCAGACTCAGTTTCCAAAACTGAGATGTGGATCAGCTCCAGGTTTGATGTGCAGGAAGGGGCAAACAGCACAGACTCATCTCTGCCTCTTGTTAAGATGACAGTCATTGCTAGGGACTGACAGAATTAAGAAGGTTATCTGAAGGATTCTGCAGTCTCCAGGAATACAAACCCTTCAAGGCAAGTGTGAACAGCCTGTTTCATTGACAGGAAATCCTGCTGGGTGGGATTCTGTGAAATACCTGATATGCTGACAGAATTGGACAGCAGTAGTTCTGTCCACTCAATAGCTGATGATGCAATGGGTTACTCACTTGGGGAAGAAGGTCCCAAGGATGAAGGAAAAGGGCTGTCCCTTCATTTGGGTGTGTGGGAGATGGACTGGGCCTGGCTCCAAAGGCTGCTTGCCAAACTGACTCTTTATAGGATATCCTAAGACTCATCTGGCTCTGAAATCTCCTTAAAGGAGATGTTTTCTCTGATTTTGCCTTCTCCTGGGCTATGTTCACACATACATTTAGTTTGGAGAAGGCTGCACTACTGATGAGCTTGTTTGCTGTGGTGTCTTGTGTTTTTTCATTTAGGATATTGCAAAGTCTGGCTCTCAATGGAGCTTTCAGATGAGCTGCCCTCATTATATTATTGCTGTTACTCTTTTGTCTGTGCATGTCTATTGTGTATTGCAGCTGATGTGAACATTTCAATAAAGCAGCAGCTCAGATAGGCAAAAGCACTGAGTTACCAAAATGAGCTGGATGCACTCACTTGTTAAGCAGTGACTCTTCATAGGGAATAAACCATAACCAGGGGAGGTGGGAGGAAGTGTTCAAACACCTGAATGCACACAGGGAGGAACCCTGGCTTACAGTGTCCTGCCACCAGAAACTTCCTGAAAGACCTTACTGACAGAAATTCCAGTCTTTGGTTACATTTGCAAAATCAGTGGGATGGCAAAACTATAAAAATAGAGAGTCTAGCAGCCCTATGGACTCCCTGTCTTGCACTCAGCTCTGAAGAAAATGTAGGCAGCAGATGAACCCAGTTCAGAGAATGTCTAGATTGCCAGAGCACTGGTACCTGCTCAAAACATCACTTCACTTTTGCACTTTAGTGCTGGAAATCAGAAATATTTCTGCTGGAATCAGCAAATCAAGCTGATAATTAAAATTAGGGGTTATCCAAACTTCACGGTTGAATTTGTTGTGAGTGGTAGGTGGGCACAGGAGGTGAAGAAAAGATAACTGAAGCACTGTTAGCAAGAGCTCAGACTGGAATGAGGACGTGTCTACATGTTTTCAGTGTCTATGATACAACAGCAGTGGGACACTTTTTGGATCTTGTTAAAGTTTTTCTTAAAAACCCTATTTTGTGACGTGTCCAGGGCAGCCATCTCCCTTTCAACTCAGCCTGAAGCTTTTTATCCCTGAAAATAAGCACAAACATTTGAGACCTTGCTCTGTACTTTCCCTGTTCAGTCCTTCCAATGGTCTAAATTTCAGTGTTCTTATTCACAGAATCTCAAAAATCTTTAAAGATTTAGGCTGTTTCACAAGGCTACTAGGTGACTAGGATATTTATTTAGCTCTTTTTACCTTTGAATGGCTGCTGTGCCATGTGCACTAAAAAGTAGCTCACAACCACTGCAGAAAGGCTCTGTCCCTGCCTCTCTACCCTTTCTGGGAGCAGTCAAAGAGTTGTTTGAAGGCAACAAAGCCACAAACACTGCCAAGGAGTCTCCAACTCATGCTCAGACTACAAGGACCACCCCATCCCACCCTGCAGAAGGGAGTTCAGAGCCCAGGGAAAGTGGAAGAGCTCCATGGGGAAGTTAAGTTGCTCTTCCTTGGGCTTCCAGCTCCCTCAGCTCAGAGATGAATTGCAGACTTTGCCTGAAGCCAGGTACCCAAGTTCTATAAAATGTGTGGGACAGAAAGCACATTTTGGAGTGTGTGTCAGCTTAGGGATCTAGCTGTGATTCTGGATTAAAACCTACCCTCAGCTAAATGTTAATAAAATACTTGATTCCAGCTGTCATTGGACTGCTTGGCTGCTGGGGTGGGTATTCAAATAGGCATTTTGGAGAAGGGAATTAAGCCTCAGCACCTTTCAGAGAGTTGATACACTGCAAAATCAGTTGAGAGAGTGAGCAGCTTAAAATTCTTACATTAGAAAAAGTGCACAGCCCACCCCAGAGAAAATCTGACTGAGAAAGGAAGGACAGAATCAATATTTATGATCAAAAAGTGAGAAGTCATGTATATCTCAGTAAGAGGAGAATGAGTCTCTCAAACCTTCATACAAGCCTGAAGGAGGTTTAAAGGATTTCTCATTCACAAGCCCACAAAAAACTTTGAAGAATATTATATTATAATATATTTATATATTTAATATAAAATATTATATTAAAATATTATATTTAATCCCACACAAATCTCACAACTTTTGCAGGTAAAGCCATATTCAGGTATTTGGTGCACATTTTTAGCTTCCAAAATTTACAAAAAGAGGTGAGGAGGCTCTCTGCCTTTACAGGCATGAATATTAACCCACAGGCATGTCCTGTGCCCTGAGTGAAAATGCTGGCCTGTGTTTAAAGTGCACTGTATCACCTACAAATGTAGCTATTTTAATATATATGGGGAAATTCAAACGAAGGAAGATATAAAAGGTTGCTAATGCTCTTCAGCCAATTACTGTAACAAAGAGCCAGGGAATGACTTTCACTCCAATTTGGTTATTTTTGTATTTAGAGCACTGCAGCTCAAAGAAAATTGGGCTGAAAGTAGCTCTTTTTAACATGGTAGAGTGTCCTGGATCCATTTGCCCAAAACTTTAGCAGGTGAGAGCCCTTCTGATCTTTACACCAAGCCTTACATGATCATGGCTTTGACTTCAGTACAGACACCTGACTTTGAAGAAAAGGACACCAGAATTAGATCCATGATATTCCCCAGGATAGGAACAACCTGTGTGGCAGGAATGGTGAATTCTTGTTTCACAAGGATTCATCCCTTCCCCAGCCTATGCTTTGACATTGCTTAGTTTGATCATTTCTTTGGTTAACATTACTTTGCTTTCTTCCTTAAAACTGTCTGCATTTCCACAGTGGGTCCCTGAGCTTGGATGTCATGAAAAGACATTTCCTAGAGGAAAGCTGCAGCTGGAGTCCCACAAGTGACAGCTGCAGCATATGCTCCTCAGTGTGTGACATTTTAAAACAAATTAAAAAAAAACTCAAACCAAAGGAAAAGACTTTGCCTTGAAGGCAAAAATTTCTCAAGTGCATAGTGGGTAAATTATTTTCTTCATCAAGGGACACTATCCTGCTTCCATGGGTTTAGCTCAGGTGCTGCACTGGATTTTTGATGGCCCCTGATCAAGACTTCTCTCAATAAAGGGCATTATTACAGTATTCATGGCTCTGCACAACATCAGAGTGAAGTAAGATCCTTTCTGATGATCTAAGGGCCTAAATGATCTACATGATCCTTCTCCATGATCTAAGGTCCTGTCCTTGCATATTCAGAAATGCTTTTGGCTGATGAAATGTCTCAGGGTGTTTGGGGTTTGGCTGATTTTTCTCCTGATGACTGCTGGGGGTCACATTCCCAGGTCAGCTGCCAGTCCAGTCTGAAATCTGCCCTTCCATCAGCTGCAAGAGCTTTCCCACTGCATGGCCAAAAGCTTTTCAACACTGTGGGTTTTTCAAAATTTGTTGCAAATGTTGTAGCCATTTGAAACCCACTGTCTATAATGTAGATACATCCTTTTCTTCAAGATAGAGAAGGAGAAACATGGAATCCATGGCAAAATGGAGAGGATGGAAGATAAATCATATACTGTTTGCTTAAGTTTAAAAACCCAATAAAGATGGGGGAAGATTGTATTCAGCATCACTTCTAATTAATCAAAATTACATTGGAGGAATATTTTTCACTTTAACACAGATTTAAAAAAAATAAATCAATCTTCTTCAAATTGAAAAAGCTATATATTTTATTTATTAATTATTTGTGTGTGTTTTCTGCTGTACTGTACTTGTGAAACTGCTTTGTGAAACTGGTATTTTTCTTTGCAGAAAAATCCCTCAGGAAATGAGACAGACCTGTGAACTTCTAGCATTTCACTAACCAAAGCAATTAAGTTAAAAAAAAATGCAGATAAAACAAAATGTAGTTTACACAGAATTATCAGTGTCATCTGGTCTCAAAGTTACTCTATTAAATGAAGATTACAGCTTTATAAACAACTGATTAAATGCTACAGTAGCAGTTAGTGTGGTTCTTTCCTAAAGCCCATAATGGTGACAATAAGGTATTTATCATATTGCAGCTATATTACACACCTTCTTTCTAGTAGAACTGTGACAAACATGTCAAAATAGAAGTGCAGGATAGGGAAAGAACTGGAGAGGAGAAGAGATTTATCCATCAGATAAGTGGAGAATCCAGCACACTGGAAACTGCTGTAGGTGATGGTAACAGAGTCCTAAAATGTTTAGCACTCTGGTGAGAAAAGTAGCAATATCACAGTTTTGCAACTGATAATTCTGAGGCTGAAACATCAATGTCAATACATATGCTTGGAAAGTGAAATATATAATGTATTATGTAAGTTACAGGATCTTTTCAACTCTACCAGATGTTTGCCTGGTTCTGAGAGGAATCTGATAGACTTTGGGGATTAGAGGGAAAATAAATTAGACATTTACTAAAAAATTTGCTTTAGAGTTGTTATGAAGCTGGCATATTTTTCATGCAATACATGTATGGAAATGTTTTAAATATTTATTGTTTTAATATTCAAGAAACACAAGCCCTTAGAAAACTGTTCAGCTTTGAAAGAAAAGGATGATTAAATTTGGTGTGAGATTAAGTAGATATATTTTTGATTGTTATAAAAGCTGCATAACAATAATTTCTGGAGAGGGAGGAATGGTTTCCCACGGTCACCTTGCCCAAATTTCTCAGAATTCTAGAAATAAAAATCAGAATTTCTTTTTGCCATCAGCCCTTGAGTTTATAATGAGGAATCCAGAGGTGGAAATTGTTCCACCCAAATATCCCCCCAGTTCCCCAGTCTAGTAATTGGTAGGAATGTGATTCTGACCTGTGTCAATAGCAAACAGCCAGGGTAAAGAGCCAGGGCCCAGAGGCAGGATTGCAGTTTCCCTGTCCCACACAGAAACAGGGAAAATGAATGAAATGTCTCTGAGGGGAGCCAGCTAAGCAAGAAATGGTTCAGCTGACATGGAGTGAAGCCAAGGAAAGCCTTGCTATGACTTTGCTGAAATGTTCTCCAACCTCAGATTGCTGTGAGATACACTTGGGACAGAGTTCCACAGGTTTCTCTTGTAAATTGTCTACTGACTCCCCCTCCAGAATGAAATTCCTGACAATAGGCCAATAGAACTTTGTGGCTTCACTTGCTGTTGTAAATTAAACAAGACCAGGACAGCTCTCTAGAGCTGAGGCAGTGTTGTGAGGAAAGGTGCACATCTGAAACTCTCATATCCCCCAGGAACAGACTGGATCATTGGAAAACATGCAGACTTCCAACTGGGAATGGTAGCTGGCCTGTGCTTGGTCAGGAATTTTCTGGCAGAGTGTGTGCACTGGAGGGATGAGCCCACTTTAAAAGCTGGGTAAGATCCATCCTGGAAAGCATCTGAGGCAAATATTGGCAGAAAAGGTCTCAGCATGAGCTCTCTGTGCTCCACAGAGGACAGGAAAGCATCACTCTGCTGCCAGCACTGACCTGCCAAGGGCAGGAGGAACATTTATTCCATGGCAGGGATCATTCACTGCCACATCCCTCCAATGCACTGTGGCACCTCCTGCCTCCCACTTTGTGCCTGTGTGAGGTGAAGAAATGGGATCCTCTGAGACAGGTTCATTCCATTTTGACAAGGAAAACACATTGCACAATCAGTATCACAGTCCCTCTGCTTGTCAGGCTGACTTTTCACACTCTTGAGCTCCTGTCTGCCCTGAAAAGTGCTGCAGGTGGCTCCTCACAGATGTCTGTGACAGTGACAGATGAGAAGCTTCTTCACTGTTTTGATATGAAATGAGCCTTGCATATGCCTCCTGTTAAACATGAACCTAAACAGCAGGATTAATAACAGTAGCAATTGAAACACTCATCTGTGTATAATTTTATTTCAGTCATGATCCTGTTAGTGTTGAAATAAATCAGATGTGTCTGCTAAGTCCAGATGAAATTCAGGCAACTTGTTTAGTAGCATAAGTAATGACACTTGGAACCTGGTTTTGAGGCTGTCTCTAAGGAAACTGTAAGCACAGACAATGGGGAGTAGGTAAAACTGAGGTGAATAAATCTATACCTCTTCCTCTCAAGACCCCTTCACTCTTTGCTTTTCCTGTTCAGATACCTATGTTGTATTTCTGAGCTTCATTCTGTACAGGACTGACCAGATCCACAGACTACACACTATGCTGTCTACCTGCCCTTAAGCATCTGACAAGACTCTTTCCCTGAAAGTCCAACTGACAATTTCACATGGATTTAGCTGTAGCCTCCTGTTTCTTAAGTAGGTATATGGATCTGTCTAGCAACTGGTAAAAGAAGGAAAAGAGATAATTCCATAAGTTATGAACATGAGAGAAAATACAGGAACAGTTTTAGGTGATAGGGAAGTCCTTCACAGTGAGAGTCCTAGATTTTAGGATGCAAGGAAACTCTCAATATTCCTTTCTCTAAAGTATTTTCCATGTAATTCTAGAATCATAGGCTTACACAAGTCTGGCAGGGACATTGGGATGTAATCTAGTTCATTTTCTGCTCAAACCAGTGTCAGCTTCAGGGTTAGTTCAGGTTGCTCAGGGCATTGTCCAGTTGAGTTTGCAATATTTCCAAATACAATGATACCATGACTTCTTGGGGCACTTTCCTGCAAAAGAGAAGAGCTTCACAAGGAGGAATGGAAACTTCTCCCCACACCCAAATATGTAGATTATATTCTTGGAGGTGTCTTTGAATCCTTCTTTGCAGCTGTGAAACTGAGACTTTCCACTGGTAAATCATAACTTTTCATTAGAGAGACAGAAAAGATATTGATTTGGTGAAGAAGGACTGGAGCCATTCAGCAGAGAGTGAATAGAGCTTGGATAAGCATTCCCATCCAGAGGAGAGAGAAGAGTTAATTACTGTGTGCCCTTTTCCCCAGCATTTTGCTCTATATGGAGATGTCCTGGATTGACACAACAGTTGCTCCCCACAGGATGCTATGTGGAGGGACCATACCTGTCCCCAGGTTCTGGATTGCAATCTAGTAGCCAGATCCTGGAAGGAGGAATGTCTCTGATTTAGTTTTATAGTTTTCATCCCTTTGGGCCTAATCCTAAGAGATTAATTCTGAATTGATTGCAGAGCTAGGGATAAAATGCAGAGGCTCTGTCTATTCAGTGCTGAGCACTGAACCATTGCTCCTCTGAGTCAGGCAATGAACTAGCTGGAAAAAGCTTTCAAATATATGTGCATGATTAATAGACCTAAAGCTCCAGACTGGAGCCAGATGGAGAATGTACAAGTTTCTGCTTTTTCTGTTTGCATGTGTACAGGTGCTGCTCTCAAGGCTCTTGTCAGCTGCCAGTGTTCAGGGAGCTGACAGATCCACTGCAGCACTGCTCAGCTAAGTGTGCAAACATAAAGTGGAGATTAACCAAAATAGCCCTTTAATAACACCTTCAGTGCAGTGATCACACTGACTGACAGCAGGGACTGGGCAGGGTTAAATATGTATGCAAAGAGAATTTTTATTGCATCCTTTGCCAGAGCTTGCATTCACACAAATAAATTCAGGTGCATCCTGTGCTGCCCAATCACACATTTCTGTCACTGATCTGACTCCCTGTCAGACACCACACATGAATTCCTGGCAGCTGACTAACTGCTAGTGCCAACCTCCTCACGATTTACTGCATAATGGTTTGATTTATGGTGTTTCTAAAGCTGTATCTCCTCTGCTTTGTCAAGCCTGTCCTGGAGAATCCTGCACCAGAATGATGCCTACTGAAATACTGTAACATGTGTGGTGAGTTGACCTTGGCTGGACACCAGGTGCCCACCAAAGACACTCTGTCACACCCCTCCTCAGCTGAACAGGGGAAAGAAAAGATAATGAAAAAGCTCATGAGTTAAGATAGGGGTAGGGAGAGATCACCCACCAGTTACCATCACAAACAAAACAGACTTGGCTTAGGGAAATTAGTTTAATTTATTGCCAATCCAATCAGAGTAGGGTAATCAGAAATAAAACCAAATCTTAAAATACTTTCCCCCCCACCCCTCTCTTCTTCCTGGGCTCAGCTTTGCTCCTGGATTTTCTCCCATCTCCCCCTCAGCAATGCAGTAGGATGGGAGCTGTGGTCTGTTCATCAAACCTTGTCTCTGACACTCTTTCCTCCTCATGGGAAGGACTCCTCACACTCTTCCTCTGCTCCAGCATGGGTCCCTCTCATGGGGGACAGTCCTTCAGGGGCAGGCTGATCCAGTGTGGATCCCCCTTGGGTTCACAAGTCCTGGCAGTAAACTTGTTCCAGTGTGGGATCCTCTCTCCATGGGTCCACAGGCTCTGTCAGAAATCTGCCAGTCAGAGGCTTCCATGGAATCACAGCCTCCTGTGGGCATCCCCTGCTCCAGTGTGGGCTCTGCAGGGGCTGCAGATGGATCTCTGCAGGCACAGCTGCCTCTCCATGGGCTGAAAGAGAATCTCAGCTCTGGCACCTGGAGCACCTCCTGCCCCTCCTTGTGCACCGACCCTGGTGTCTGCAGAGAGGTTTCTTTCACATATTCTCTCTCCTCTCTCCAGATGCTGTTCTGCAGGTGCTTTTCCCCCTTCTTAATGCATTATCCCGGGAACGCTGATGGGCTCAGCGTTGGCCAGCAGTCAGTCCATGAGGAAAGTTTCAGGCAGCTTCTCACAGAAGCCACCTTTGTAGCCCTCTTGCTACCAAAAACTGGTCCTGAAAACTCAATACAACTTGTTCTCTAATAGGGAGAAACTTTTCAGTGCTCTCCATTAAGTCACCAGGCTGCTCACTTTAACTCTCCATAGCTGTGACAACCCTTACTGGATGCATTTGGACAAATACAAGGCAGCCTGTCAGATTAACAAAGCCCCAGCAAGTTTCCAGCAATATAAACCTTTTAATGAAAGCCAGAGGGAGAGACCTGACAGAAGAGAAACTTGCCTTCTAATGGCAGATGTGTGAGACAAATCAGCAGATATCAGGAAGCTGCTTTGATGAAAGGAAACAATGAGGTAAAATGTTCCCTAGTTTCTAAATTAAATTGAAGTACAAAATCCAAAGCATTGTAGAAACAGGGAGAAATGTTTCAATCAATGTTGTTGGATGTGGTATTTCTCTCCCTTACAGTAACATTGGCTTTTCTGCACTTAATGCAGCAAAACTATTAACTTAATTTTGTTTATGAAGAGAAGAGAAGAGAAGAGAAGAGAAGAGAAGAGAAGAGAAGAGAAGAGAAGAGAAGAGAAGAGAAGAGAAGAGAAGAGAAGAGAAGAGAAGAGAAGAGAAGAGAAGAGAAGAGAAGAGAAGAGAAGAGAAGAGAAGAGAAGAGAAGAGAAGAGAAGAGAAGAGAAGAGAAGAGAAGAGAAGAGAGAAGTCTTTTGACTAGGAGGAGACCTTCAATGATGTCCTGGGTTGGTGTTGTGTCTGCTCCTCTCCCGCCCCCACACCTCGCTGTCTGCATGGAGCTGCCGCCGGTCCCTTTCCCCCCCGGGGGGGTGGTGCCCCGGGGCTGTGCTGCTTGGCTTGCCCTGCTGCCCCGGCTGCTGCTGCTGCTGCTGCTGCTTGCTGCGCGCTTGCTTCTGCCCCGCTGCTTCTGCCCCGCTGCTTCTGCCCTATTGCTTCTGCCCCGCTGCTGCTGCTGCCCCGGCTCTGCCCCAGCTGCTGCCTTCCCCTCCCCCTTTCTCTCCTTCAGCTCCAAGATCTGTACCGGCTCCGGACGGGACCTGAGCATCAGAGACTGCCTCCGGAGCCTGCCCAAGAAGCTTCTCGCCCTTCCCAGCAGCGACCGTCTCTCACTTCGGTGAAAACGTTTTTTGTCATCTGGGATTGTACTTTCCTGTTGCTGGGAAGTGTTTTTTCTTGTGTTTGTTAATAAACAAGTTTTTTCCACTTTTTCCCCCGAGTAAAATTCTCTCCGAGCCCAGTGGGGGGGAGGAATTGTGAGGGGGGTTTATTTTGGGGGGCTCCTTTGGAGGCTTTCCCCCAGTTTTGTCCTAAACTTGGACAAATAATTTGGTGGCCCGTACGGGGAACCGAAGAAAGTGGAAAAAACTGTGTAACTATATATATAATGCTGTTTGGAATGGATTTCAGTATGTGGTTCTGGATACTGGGGTTTTTTGAGGTTTTAATGCCTCTTTGGTCTCTGGGGTTATTTTCCTGCCCGGAAATAGCTCCAGTACTGTCCCTTATTTGTAGTTTTTATACTAGAGGGATAATGACCAAAATATTGATTGGACTGGGCTTGGTTGCAATGGCTTGTAAGAGGTTTATGAAGATGCTGGAATCGGTTCCAGGGATATCTTCTGGATCCTGGTTATGGATATGTATCCAGTTTGTTAGAGGAGAAGCAGGGCAGGAGGCTTTTCAGCCTTTGCTTCCCTTTGTCTCCTCTGAATTTTTTACATCGTTATTAGGATATGTGCAGTTCTCCTTTAGTATTAAAGAGATCGTTTTTCTGATGTTTAATGTTGTAAGCTTCCTCTACACAGTTTACAGTTTATATAAAATCAGGGCTGAGATTTCTAGAGGTGCTGGTGCGACTCCTGATTTAGCAGCAGGACAAAGTGTGAGGAGTCCTGAGTGGTGTGGAAAATGGCACGACCTGGGCCAGATGCTAAAGGAATTTTCTGATCCTATGGTTTGGGACTTTTCACATGAGCAAATTCAGAACCCGGCTGAGGTGGTAAAATATGTGAAAGAGAAATGCCACAATAGCTCCAGAGAAAAAAAGATTACTGCAGTGAGCTGGGCTCTGGCGTATGCTTATCGTACCCTGTTAGATAGTGGAGAACAACAAACAAAGGAAAGGGAACAGGGAGATAACATAGCTACTATGCCAGCTACTCAGGCTGTAGTTAGCACCCCAGGCTCGAGGACAGGGACGAAATTAGAAAGTAAGCTTCAACCAATGGCTGTGGCTACCAGTACAAGGAGTGGGAAGTGCACCAAGAAGACCGATCGGCCAGTGGAGGATGATGATGAGGATGCAGGAGAAGGACCTTCAACGCCTCCTGATATTAAATCAAGAGTTAAAACGACAAAATTCTCTCCGAGCCCAGTGGGGGGGGAGGAATTGTGAGGGGGGGCTTATTCTGGGGGGCTCCTTTGGAGGCTTTCCCCCAGTTTTGTCCTGAACTTGGACAAATGACAATTTAGTCCAACAGCCTGACCAGTTCAGGGCTAACCAAAAACCAAAGCAGAGAAATTATTTCTCTATGCTATTAAATAAGTGGTTCTTTTCAATCCCAAGGGAGAGAATGAGGTGTACCTAGGTGTGCCTGAAAGGATGATCCAGTGGCCAAAATTTTGTCCCCTCTCCATGGCTGCCCTAAAGCCAGTCTCATCTCTGCCAATGATCTACTCCAGGACTTTAGGAAGAACCTCCAATTTCCTGCCTTTTTATTATCAGCCTTTTTTATTCTGCTAAGAAATTAATGATGCAAAACCTTTCCCGTGTTTATGCAAAATTTCATGCTGTGTGCCTGTATGAGATCCAGCAGGGCTGTCATGCTCTCAATTGCACCTCTAAATGCTGCTGTGAAAAGAGCAAAGGTGGTAAAGACATCCAGTGAAAAGTGGCATAGTTCAGTGGCATCACTTAAAGAATGAGATCAGTGGAAAAGAATGGCTATTTCTAGCAGAGGCTATTTTTTCTACTATATCTGCCAAATTAATTGCTCAGTCCACTTTCATGTTACCTTTAGATAAGGTGAAATACTTTCAAAAGTAATGACATTTTTAATAATTAACAGTATCATCTATTGAATTAACTTGCTGTCTTTTATTCTTCTCCTTCAAGGGTAAAGCTTCATGTCTTTGCTCATTTGGAACTAATATGCATACATATGCATAGATACACACACACACACACACACACACACACATATACACATATATATGTGTGTGTGTGTGTGTGTGTGTGTGTGTCATGGGAATGAGAAAATAAGGAATAGAGGGAAAAATTATATGCCAGAGAATAAAATAAAAGGAGAAAATAATTTAAATATTATTTTCACTCTTTACTTGTACTTTGCAGAAGCAGGAAATTGGACTTCCTGAAGTATCATCACTTCAAGAAATTTCCAAAAGGAATGCTTTGTATTTTATTTATGGGATTTTCTTCTTTCTAGATACATCCTTTTATCTGCTCTGTGGTGGTGGTCTCGCTGCCATTGGAGAACCTTTCCCATGTCACAAAGGAGAGAATTGTGACAGGAGGTCTGGTACCTGTGTGGCGCCATGCTCAGAGCCTGCACATCTTTTTGAGGAAGCTGAGATTTGGGCAGCTCTGGTGATGTCCCCAGCCATGGTGACAGGTACAGCCTGGCAGTGCTGGAGCAGCCTCAGCCCCTCTGAGCCAGTCGAATTCCTGCTCAGCAGGATATGGAAGCCAGGGTGAGGAGGAAACAAACTTC
Source organism: Oenanthe melanoleuca (assembly GCF_029582105.1). Lineage (NCBI taxonomy): Eukaryota > Metazoa > Chordata > Aves > Passeriformes > Muscicapidae > Oenanthe > Oenanthe melanoleuca. Next base: position 7,572,335 of record NC_079335.1, on the reverse strand, counting down.
TGTCCCTTCTCCTCCCCCTTAAATCTCCACCTGCTGCCTTCCAGTGCTGCAGAGAAAATTAGGTTGGGATTCAAGCACCTGGAGAGCAGTGGATAAAAGGTGCTCTAGAAGAATATATTCTTACAGATGTTCTTCTCTTTACTGCTACAGCAAGTCAAGATGAAAACACACTGCATAAATTGTGACGTGCCTGAAATCTAATGCAAACTGCTCCCATCCAAGCAAGCAGAAAAATCCTAGAAGCTCAATCTATGTCCTGCAGGCAGCAGAGAAGGAGAAATGCTGCCTCACTTTCTTTTTCTTCCTTTTTTAAATTAATATTGTATTATAATAGATAAAATTGTGCTTGGGGGCATTCCAACAATGTGGTGCTGAGGAATGTGCATGAAGCAGATAACACTATTTCCCTCCAGCAGAAGGAAAATATATATAATAACAGGAACTTTATTCATTAACTTGAAGGAAATTATGATTACATTAGTGAGGCTAAAGGGTATGAAATACTTTCTGCCATCCAATAAACTATGGTCCAGCCAATTCTAGGATCAAGCTTTGGAAGTTCCTGTCAGAAGAAATAGCAGATAGAGAGGAGCAAGAGGAAGGAAGCAATTCCCAGGTGGTAACACTTTAATTTTTAATTTGGAAAAGTTAATATTATTCCAAGTTTTACACCCTAAAGAAGAAACCACTTGAGGCAATGCCATATTCTTGGCTCCCTGGTGGGTTAGATAAACTTGTAGTTGCAATGCTTTTTATTTGTTTAAGGGACAGTTTGTGCCTTGGACTGAATATCTGCTTGGGAGCAGAGTAAAGCTGATCCATAAGGCCACCTGCTATGTGATCTGGTATGTGCCTGCTGGTTTCCCAACCCTTTTGTTTGTAGATATACAGGAAATAATCAATCAGAGTTGTCCCACACTCCTGCAATGTGGAAACCAGCAGGACTTGACCAGTGCAGCTATATAATGGTGTTATTCTGCTATAATTTTCCCATCTAAACCAGATGTCTTCTTGGCAGGTGGGGGGAAACAAGGCTGAGCTGCACCTCACCCAGGATTTCATAGGAGAATAAATCTCTGTACCACTGGTTCTGCCTCGATTCAGGACACTGCACTGTGTGGGATTCATTACACTCCATGACATTTCTTCCTTCTTTTAAGCCTGAACCCCGTTTCTCACTGAGGCTCCAGCTGGGGAGCTGGAAGGGATTGTGTGCTATGTGACTCAGGTTGGGAGATGAAAGGTGGGAAAGGAAGGGGAAAGCTCACAAATTGTCAGTTCTCATTTGGCTCTTAACAAAAGCACCTGTATTCTTAGGGGGAAAAAAAAAGATAATATCTTTGATGAGTGTCAAATGAACAGAGGATATAGACATTTACTCTGTAGAATTGAGTTGTTCTTGGCAATTGAACAATTTTTCATTGGGGCACTGGATGATTAATCCTGCTTTCTACAAGTTTTGCTCCAACGCAGATCTAAAGAAAGATAACAGCAGGCTGAAAACTAAGCAGAGATGCACTATTTGAGCAGTGGCCCCAAGCCTTGACATTTTCCTGCTATCTGCTTCCTCTGTGAGAGGATTCCTATTCCACTTGAAGTCATTACTGCTCCCTGGGAAACTCAGCAGAACATGGAAAGCTGTTTCTTTGTTAGAAGGATTTTCTCTACAGCATTCCACCCAGGCTGTAGTCACACAACATTGCTGTGACCAGTCCCGTATTTTGATTTTACTGAAAGGAGGGTTTCCTATGGTCCTAAACTTGACCACAACATTCAAAGCTTCAATTGCAGTTCAATTCCTCCTCCATGGTCTTTTTTATATAGGTTGAATGCTCAAAAGAGAGATCTTAGCTCCTTATACTGCATTTGAACAAAATACTTTTTCTGTGTCCTAAAGGTTCAAGCCAAGTGTTTATTTCATTTTACTCCTAGCTGAGATGTGGAAATCATTCACTCCATTTCAGCAACCCTGACACCTCTCTCTCTCCCACAAAAAGCACAGTTTCTTTTGCAGTGCTCTGATTCTGTACTTCTGTGCCAGGGGACATTGCTGCTTTGTTATGTGACCCTGGGGCTGGTGACATGTGGCACACATGGCCTAGGCTTGAGTGTCACATATGGTGTCCCAGTAGCAGGAATGACTGTGTGCTGGGCATTCTGGATTGGAAAGAACTTTCAAAGTCACCAAATCCAACTTTCCAATGTTGCAGAGAACTATAAACCTCCCATGGAACAGATCAAGCACACTTTTGAATAACAGCTGGGGGTTTTTTTGTTACAAAAATACAAAGACTTCCTTCCCTACTTCATTGATCCATTAGAAAATTTCTTCTAATTTCCATTACTCAAAGTTAACTTCTTTCCAGTCGTCCTTGCACCAACACAGACTTCTGGTCAAAACAGTTTTGTCTCTTACTGGTGTTTAAAATTTTGCATGACTCGTCAACAATATTTATCCTACAGGCTGTCTCTGTGCTGGGCATAATCCTGCTTCTGTCAAAACAGGTAGGGAACTTAATGTTATTAAATCTATCACTTCATTGTGAGCTATGCCAAATGACATAACAGCTAGATCAGGAAATAGGTCAACATATCAAGGGAAAGTTTTTAGTTGGAGAAATGCCAGCAATGACACATTGGGTGGAATTGTCCTAGAACAGGAAATAAAAACAGTGCAGAGAAAACACTGATAAACATCAAGTGCTCCTAATTGCTCTAGAATGGCTTGGCTTTTCCCCATGTCTTGGTTTGTGACGTTTCCCTGTGTAAGCTGTCTGCTAAGGAAGATGGGAGCCTCCCTTGGAATGGAAAATGTAAACCCCCTCCCTCTGATTCAGTATAATTATGAAATTATGGGGCTCTCAGGCAAAGATATGGGGATAGGAATAACAGTGTTTTACTAGTATGTACAAGAAGGCAAACAGAAGAGCAACAACTATGGAATTAGCACCAACCAGAACAGGAGCCCATTTCAGCCCCCTGCCCGCGGGCACTTTCCCCTGGGTGCAGTTCCCGGCACGGCCAGCAGGGGCGCTGCGGGCTCCCGGCCGGGCAGGGCAGGCAGGGGATTCCTCCGCGCCTGCAGGGGGCGCTGTGGGGCGGGGCCTAGACACAGCTGGGCCCGATGGGCAGGGATGAGGAGAGGCTTTGGTTCTAAACACCCCTGGGGCAGTGTCAGTCCCAGTGCCCAGACAGCAGGGATGAGGAGAGGCTTTGCCTCAGACCCTGGGGCAGTGTCAGTTCCAGTGCCCAGAGGGGAAGGAATGAGGAGAGGCTTTGCCTCACAAACCCCTGGAGCAGTGTCGGTTCCAGTGCCCAGACAGGCAGGGATGAGGAGAGGTTTTGGCTCTAAACAGCCCTGGGGCAGTGTCAGTCCCAGTGCCCAGACAGGCAGGGATGAGGAGAGGTTTTGGCTCTAAACAGCCCTGGGGCAGTGTCAGTCCCGGTGCCCAGACAGGCAGGGATGAGGAGAGGCTTTGCCTCAGACCCTGGGGCAGTGTCAGTTCCAGTGCCCAGAGGGGAAGGAATGAGGAGAGGCTTTGCCTCACAAACCCCTGGAGCAGTGTCAGTCCCGGTGCCCAGACAGGCAGGGATGAGGAGAGGCTTTGCCTCAGACCCTGGGGCAGTGTCAGTCCCGGTGCCCAGACAGGCAGGGATGAGGAGAGGCTTTGCTTTACAAACCCCTGGGAGAGCTGATCCCAGTGCCCCAGCAGGACCCATGGAAACAGCGAGCTGGGCAAGCAAGATGTGTGGGCAGGCAGAGGGTGCCGGGCTGTAGTGCAGTGGAAACTCGCTGAGAAGCAGCAGCAGGGATGGGAGAGTGGAGGCCGGGCTCCAGCAGGGCAGGGACAGGCGAGCTCACGATCCTGGGCACCCAACAGGTGGGGATAGTCCCTCTTTGAGTGAGGTGGGTGTCAATAAGGTCCCAGTTCAGTGGCTGCTCTCACAAGCAGAGCCTCACCCCAGGGCAGGAGCAGCAGCTCTGGGCTGGGCTCCGGTGGCAGCAGTGAATTCCTTTCCCAAGCAGCAGCTCCCACCGCCCTCCTCCAAAGCCAAGAGAGAGAGAGAGAGCTACAGGTGCCTCAGCCCATCCTTTACCTGCCCAATTCTCACAGTATCTCTGCCCTGCAGAGAGAAACTCCCAGATAAGAGAAGTGCAACAGATGTGTCCTCCCCTGAGCCTTGGCCACTTTCTTTTGTTTTTTTAAAGTACCCAGTTGTTAGGGTTTCCTAGCAACTGATGGGAAAAAATTCTATAAGTAAAAAGGAACAAAGGGAAATAAACCTAACCCCCAACACCCCATTAGCATACTCACTAACCTTTTCCACCAAAAATAATTTTCCATGAATCACAACCATATCTTTATAATGAGTGCAAGGAAATATCAGTTCACATAAGATCAAATTAAGCAACAAGAAACATCATACTAAGTTCAATCTAATTATAATTTTTTCCACAACAGAAGGGACAGTTTCATTTATTTTTTTTGGGTAAGAGTTGAAAGCTGTGTATAAACACACAAAACTGAAGAACCACAATGCCTACCACTCATCTCTGCAGAGTCAAGAAGCCAGTTGAAACTACCTAAAAACAACAGTTTCTCTGCTGGCACCCCTGGGATTGTAGCTCTTAACCAGAAGCCTACATCATATATCTAAAGCTATGCAGCTACACACCTCCCTTTCCAATCAGAAGTAAAACCCCAAAACACTTCTTTTCCAAAACAGACTTTCCTAAAGCAGCAGGTCAGAACTCTGATATATGCCCAAAGGCCCTACCATTTTCAAATGTCAATATGTTTGTGCTCTTGGAACTCCACAAGGAGATGATGAGTCATAAATTTTATACCAACAAAGACTATCATCAATGTCTTGTTCACCTCCATAACTGGCATGAGGTTTAACTCAGTATTCCCTGCATTGGACCACAACTTGTGTGTGAAATACAGGATTTCTTTTGCAAAAATATTTGATCTTCACCTGTGTGAATTCTTATCTCTCTTGCAGCCTGTCACTAAGGCTCAGGAAATGTTTGTGAAGTGCTTTGGGAGCCTCCTTGGGGATAGGATGTGGAGAATTTGCAGGCAAACAAATAACGGGTTGATTTCTCTCCAGTTATTCTCATGCTGTTTTTACTTGGAGAAGCTGAAATTCAAATGGTGATTAACAAATGATAGTGAATACAGTACATGAGTTCTATGTGCTACTTTCTGCTTCCAATAAACTCTGTTTAGACATTTACAATCAAATTCTGGCATGAATTACACCAGGGTAACACCAGGGCAAACAGCTCCAAATTAATACAGAGGAGGGGAGGTTTTCCAAGACTACTGTCAACTCATTCAAAGCTTTTTTAACCCCCAAGGTTATGTGTATCTATAGCTCAATAGTGTGCTTGGAAAATTGTGCAGCTAATTAGTAATAGAGCCCTCTGAGTGAGATGTAATTGAATTGGAAAGAAAAGGTATTTATTCCCAGGGTAAGAGAATGTTGGTTGGACAAATCCAGCCAAGATCCTGTACCAGAGCAGTGACAGCTCCATTTATGGAGACAAGTGTCACGTGTTAAAGACACATGTGAGTTAAATAATTTAGAAATCTCTCTGATAATGGCTCAGGACCTTTGACTGCAGGGTCTCCTTGTCACCAGTATCCATCCCAGTCTAGTCCATGAAGCCTGACTCATTTTGACCTAAAGAGGAAGGTCAGATTTACCCCATTCTAATGCAGATCCAGACAACTTATTTTAGTCAACTGAGCCCCATTTCTGGTGACCACATTGTTGAAGCAAGAGCATGCTCCATCCTTACTTGAGAATGACATGCAATGTCATGGGAGGCTGTATCTTCCAAGTGTTTAATCAACTATTCTGTGGGACAGGATACCAGGATTGCCTGACAAGACTGGAAACGTCATGGCTTGACACCAACTGTCAACTAAGTACCACACACTCACCCAGATCCCCTTCCACTCTGCTTCAGGATGAGGGAATTAATTGGAAGGGCAAAAGTGAAAACAAACACATGGCTTGAGCAAAAAAATTGTTCAATAATTAAAAAGTAATAATAGTAATAATAATGATAATAACAGTAATAGTAAGTAAGTAATAGTAATAGTAATAGTAATAGTAATAGTAATAGTAATAGTAATAGTAATAGTAATAGTAACAGTAATAATTATTTTTTTTAAGTAAGGGAAAAGAGTTTTTTAAAAAATAGAGAGGAAAATAAAACCCAAGAAAACAGGTGATAAAAATGGAAACACCACCAGCCACTCGATGCTCAGCCACTCCCCAAGCACTGCCCCCTTCCCCCACAACAAACTTCCTTTTTAGTTTTATTGCTGAGCATGGCATCATGTCATATGGAATTGGTCAGTAAGGGTAAGCTGTCCCAGCTGTGTCCCCTCCCATCCTCTTGTGCACCTCCAGCTCATTCACAACTGGGACAATGTCAAGAACAGAAAAGGCCTTGATGCTATGCAAGTGCTGCTCAGCAGGAGCTGAAACATCATTGTGTAAGCAATACTATTTCCAGAACAAAATACAGACCTACAATAACCACTGTGAAGAAATTTATCCAGGGCAAAACCAGTACTAAAACAATCAAAAGCATTGCAGCTGTTTTTTCCTAGAAACTTTTAAAGAAAAATTTTGATAAATAACTGCAGATACATTGTCCATGCCCAATGAGATGAACAAAAGTTTATCTTAAATTGAAACAAAACAGGAAACCACTAGACATTAGGAAAATCTTTCTGATGAGTAGGGAAGCTAAGCCCTGGCACAGTCTATACAAGGGATGGAGAGCCCAAGGTGCTGCCATCTGGTTTGGTATCAACACCACAATGAGCATGGACTGGACATCTTCTTACAGCCCCTCCCAGCCCTGTTCTCTCTGATTCTGAATGGTTTTCAGATTGCTCCAGAAAAGATGGAGTAAAGAAAAAGTAATCTCATGACACCCTGCTAGGATTCCTAATAAATTGTTTATCATTGAAAGTAACAACATTTTCAAATATTTGCTGCAATCAGCATGGTGGGTGTGCTGGTTTTGGCTTTGCTACAGTTAACTTTCTTCTTTATCAATTCTCTAACAAGTGACCTGGAGGAATTAAAATGGTGAATTCAAATTGTGTGTGGTGTTTTATCTCCAGCTGGACTCAAAATCACAACAATAGGTCATTCTTGTCCTTCTTGATGTACACATAAATTCTCTTTGCTGTTTTATTTGTGAACATAACTAATTTCTTATTTTGTTTTTCTTTTCTTTAACTGTCATGTACAATTTTCCTGTAACTTGGCCATGAACTGTGGTTAGTGTTGGGTTTGTTTCATACTTGTTTCATTATTTGAGACTTCAGATTCTGACTACCAGCATGGTAAAAAGAAAAAAGTGTTTTCTTGTGCTCAAATGTAAGTCCATATATTTAGTTTGTTCCCACTTTTAGTTTGTCCTCCTTCCTCTCAGTAGGCACTATTTAGAGGGAAATGGCTACTTCTTCTTCTTCATTTTTTTCTTCATCCCTTTCCATCAGATATTTATATTGTTTTGTACACATTGATAAGATTCTCCCCCAGCTTGCTCTTCTCGGGGCTGAAGAGTCCAAGATCTCTCAGCCTCTCCTCATATCACAGGTACAAGCAAAACTAACAGGCTTTTGCAGCTCTGTATCCCATCAGCAGATTTATAGCTCTGCATCCCATCAGCAGAACCAAGGCTCCTGCATGCACTGACTGCTGCTGGGGATGCAACAGCCACATCCTTCACAGACATGACTGAACTAAAATTAGTGTGGAGAACTTGGACACAGCATTAGCATGAAGGATGGAGGAAGGCCTGTCAGAAATTCCAGTGTAAGCTGTGAAGACCAATCAGTCTGTTATTAGCTGCAGCTCAGTCTCCAGGCTATGCAGTTGATGAGATTCTCATGCTTCAGTTGCACAGTGGCAGTGAAGCATTTGAACCCTAACTAAAGAAGAGATATTGTGGCTCCCATCTGCATGCTTGACACATTGGGCTGGCCTCTCTTTTCTCCTCTCTCTATAAAAACACCTCATGTGTGTTCTCCTGTGCTGTGTAACTCACAGTGCTGTCCAGCCCTGACCTCCATTCAAATCAGTTTTCCAATGCTGTCACTCTGAGCACTAATGTTTTAGACAAACTTGTAGCAACTGAGAAAGGGCTGAAAACACTGCAGCAGCAGAGCTGAGTGGCTAATCAATACATGAGCTGTCAACTTTTCAGATCAAGGGATTAACAAACTTATTTTGCAGTAAATGAAATTAGTTTGGTGAGATAAAAAAGAAAGATGCTAAAAAGAAGGTGTCTGTTCTTTTCTAAAGGAAGAAAATAATGATGGAAAGAACTCAAACACAAAAAAAAAAAATAATCCCTTAACACTTTCAATTGTGCTTTTTCTGACTAGCCCTGAGGAATTATGATGTCAAATTTGCAACTGAAGGGTGCTCGCCACAGCTTGGTGACAGGGAAGAACACGACACTGGGACTCCACACATATCTCTACAGCAACAAACATTCTCTGACCTTACTACAAACAAGAAAAGTTTGAAAATACTTGTCTAGACACTACTATATTACATGCTCATTGTAAGAAATACTTGATTAAAAAAAAAAAAAGTAAAAAAAAAGTAAAAATTAAGGGCATTTGTAAACCTTATTTTCTTCTTCAGATCAAAGAGTAAATTTTTGTATGTCAAAAACTACTCATACTGCCTTTGTAATTTCACATTTCCAAAGTCAGTCTGGAGGAGTCAAAAAAGCATCAAAAGCCAGTTCTAGCAGCAGTGAGATGCTTATTTCAGAACCAAGGTCCCTATCCTTGCAATCCTACCCAAAAAGGTCAACTACATAGCCAGGGCCATTTTTGCAAATAGTATTTTTAATGTGAACCCTGTCCCAGAGAAACTCTGCTCTCTGCATGCCTAAATGACTATGTGGGAAGAGAAGTGTGCTATTTGAACCCTGTGACTGCTCTGCTGTGTCCCTGCAAAATCCACTGTAAAAATTAACTTCTCTTATGTCCTGTTACACGTTCCACAAGTACAGGATATACTGTTGTGATTGCAAGATTTTGTACCTTGACTAAGGAACCTCTGGTGATACATATCATGGATTGAGTAAAGACAGCCCCTGAAGCTTCCTGGTCAAAGCAAAACCTCCTGCTGGTGAGCAGGGAGAATTGACTGAACACTCATCTGCATGTCTATGAAATGGTGATGTGAGACTTTTTTTTTTTTTTTTTTTTTTAAGTATGGTAAAGTTTTAAAGTTGAAGCAAATAGAACATCCTATTTTGTGTCTGACAATGGATGGAAAAGTGGTCTGTACCCAGCTGTGTCTGGCCAGAGGATTCATCCTAACCTTTGGTACAGCTGGTGATGCTGAACATGTCTGGGCAGCTGGGAAAGAGACTGTAGTAGCTACCTGTGGAAAATGCTTACACAGAGTTTTGTAGGCAACTGGCCCACTCTGTAATGAGCTGAACTTCTGGAAGCCTTTCATAAAGATGAGTGATACAGAATGTTAATAAAAATGAGTAAGATTTGGTTTTAAATTACTCTAAGAATTGATTGGCAGTGTGTTCTTGGAAAAGCAGATCTAGCCAAGCACTGGTTTAAGACTTACAATACTGTTTCAATAGTTTGGTAAGAATACCTAGATTTTTTTTTCCAGATAAATGTACCACTTTAAACTACCAGAAATGGTATCTCCTATTTGAATAAATCACTAGCAGAAATACAAGTTCTATAGGCTGCTTAGTCCTAATGTACTAATAAAAATCCGAACTAAGCAAGGCAACATTTACATCACCTTTATTAAAAAGAGAAGGACTTGACACTATAAGCATCAGAAGCATCCCAGAACATTCTGGAGTGTCTGCAGCTTATTTTCAGGCTTATCAAGGTAATAGATGGAGATTAAATCTTGACTTTGTCAGGCAGAGACAATCTCAAACAATTCCCTGCATCCCAGTTGATGGCATAGCCTGGGGGATACTGTTTGCAAGCATAAAAGGCAAAAGAGCCATCACAGGAGCCCAGTGCATGATATTAAACTTTCTGTAAAAGGCCATCCTCAAACTAGGCCCATTATCTCTGACATACAATCCCCACACAAGTGAAATATTTCTTGCTAAGGGTTTATGGCATTTCCCCAGGCGAAGCTGCATGCAGTGCACAGAGGTTTTGCTCGCAGAGCACAGCTCAGCAGCCTTTATCAGCCAGTTTGACCAAGAGCAGGAAAAAAGTCCTGTGCACACAGTCTCCTTGGCAGCATCAGAGCATTAGAACTCAGGGCTACAGAGCTACTGAAAAAAAATATATGCCTGGGCTTTACAACACTTCACAGCTTCAGTGTGTGTGTGCTGTAAAGGACAAGGAGTTACAGTGCTGCCCCAAGGGCACAGAGGGATCATTTCTCTACAAATGTCTCTTCTTGGATCAGAGAGGCACAAGCACCTCAGACAGAGGCTGCAATAACCTGTGTAATGAGATGTCCCCTGACATTATCCTGGATCATATCCCTGTAGCTGGAGGGGATCTCCTGGTGCAGAGCAGAGACGTGTTCGTCTTCTCAGAGTTTGTGTCTGGAGAAGCTTCATTTTCTAGCAAGAAAGAACCTGCAGGCCCAAAGACCTGTGGTTTTAAATAATATAAGTGCACACACTGAAAAGGAGAGACCCTAAAGGCTCTTCTGCAGGACACAATCCAAAGAGATAAATAGTGACTTGTCTATGAAGCTGAATCAAGTGTTCTGGTTCTGCCTCAGCAGCTTATTTGTGCCTGACTCCTGGAGAGACCTCTTAGCTACTGCTGACCCCTTGGGTGATCCCTAAAACAATTTTGGATGAAAGTTATGACTATAAACATATAAGCATTAATGTTAAGCAGGTCTTGACAATTTACTGTGTTGTTTTTAGTTCATTCTTCTCCTGGAGAAAGCAATTTAATCCTTTCTTTTTCTAAATAAGAAAAGACAGGGATCTCACATTTGCTTCTAATTACAATGCACTTTACTGTGCAGCCCCAGTGAGGGGGAAAGCTTTTTGAAGTCTGCAGCATTGAGAGAGAATTGATTGCTAATTAAATTTGTATCTGGGAAGTTAACTATAACTAAAATGTACTGAGTGAAAATAAACAGATCATTGTTTTGCTAGTGGCACATGTTAAATAAAACCTGCATAAATCAGGTACTTTGAAAGAGCCTGGTAAAGCCAATTGGTGGAAGCTTTATTTCAGGAGAGCACTAGCTGCAGTGTTAGTGCCTCACCTCTGTTTAGGGGTTGTGGTGATCACCTTTTATGAAGGACTTACCATTCTGCCCTTCTTGCACAGGAAAGGATAGTTATGGTGTCTATAATTCCACAGAGACAAACATTCCCACTTGGATAGAACCTGCCCTTTTGACTCTTTTTGTGTTCCACTGTAGGTCTGGGACTGGGTTTTTAAGATGTTGTGGGAACTGAGGCTGGAACTGAGTGGGAAACACAAGGTACACTCTAACTCCACTTCAGCAAAACACCATTACAAGATGCCCAAACATGACCCCAAAGATAAAACAAGATCCAGTGGAATACAGCTGTAGGTTTTGGGATTCATCCAGCTCGATCTTGACAGGCTGGAGAAACCTAATGGGGTTTGACAAGGGGGAGTGTTGGGTCCTGCAGCTGGGGAGGAATAGCCCCATGTACCAGCACAGGTACAGCCCCCAGGCTGACCTGCTGGGGAGGAGCTTGTATAGAAGGACCTGGGAGTTTTTAAGGGTGACAAGTTGATCATGAGCTTGCAGTGTCCCTGTGGCCAGGAAAGCCAATGTTATCCTGGGGTGCTTGGGGAGGAGTGTGGCCAGCAGGTTGAGTAAGCTGATTGTCCCCCTCCCTCGGCCCTAATGAGGCCATTTCTGGAGTTCTGTCTCAGTACAATGGCTGTGATTTTTTCAGTTTCCTCTCCTTTACAAAAGAAGTGTGTATTTTTGCCAGCTGTATATTTTCTTTACCTCTGCCTGTTAATCCAGCAGCAGATGGCACAGGCAGGTATGTGCTAAGCTGCATGTACAGATGGCTCACTCAGTCTTGCCATGCCTCTGACAAGATAAAGACAGGAGGAGCTGCAGGATGCTGCAGATTACAAAGGGAAGCAGTGTGCATGCAGATGGCCCACACTGACCTGTGGTGCCACTAACAAGACAGCAAAACGAGAAACTGCAGGAATTACAGATAACAGGATAGGCAATAACCTGACAAAATCACTGCCAAAGTCAGAAGTTATCAGGGAAACTACAGCATAAACACCAAATAAGGATTCAAAACCAGTGCTGATGGGGATATGGTACCCAGAAATGAGCTGTTAAGGGGGTGAGGGTAGTAAAGGGGAAGATATTGCATGGCAGAAAGGGAATAATGAGAGCCAGATCATATGTTCACAGCTCCTGAGAGGCAGTGCTGAGCCCGACCAACACAGTTGGAGCAAGACTGTAAACATGGTATTGCTCCAACTGTGATTGCATCTGACCCTCTTGTGCTCTCAGGAGGGATCTGGATGCTTTCCCCATTGCTGGAAGGGAGCACCCAGAGGAGGTGGCTGAACCTCTTGACTTCCAAATGGTGTTTGAGTCAGAGTGCTGACAAACCTATAAAGAAAATTTTGCTGTTGTAACTTTTTGGGGGTTATTTTGTTGTTGTATGTACTCAGTCTGCTTTTGAATCCAGAAACTGTTTTTCCTTGATTTTAAGAAACCCAAGCCTAATTCTTAGAAACCCTGCCTGATTTCAGCTCCTGATGATATTATTATCCAGATGTGGTGGCATAACATAAACAAGAAAGATAATGCCTTGGAGAGTGGGTTTAGGAACAGGAATATAAGTTAACGGTAATCAGTATCCCTGTCCTTGTTTAATTTAAGAAAAAACTATAACTGAGTTTGTCCTCAGAGGTCACCTTGAGATTACTGTCAAAGTCAGATATGTAGGTGAATATTGGACCTGCAAGAAGGAGTTTAGCAGATTACAAGAGGTCTGTATTTCTCTAAATTCTAGAGCTTATTTCATCAAGAAGTTTGCTGATAGCAGCACAATTCAGTATGGGAGACTTATGATGGGGAGAATGATTCCTAAAGAGCAGCAATAGGGTCAGGACTGACTATGGCCAGCTGCTTGTTCTGGTTGTGGAGGATGGGCTTCAGTGCAATCCTGTTGAGAGGGAGGCTCGAGAGAGGAGGCAGAGACTGTGTCCCAGTAAATAATATCCCAGGCAGTATCTAAAGGGTGGGTCACAGAAAGGTTCTCATGAGCATTCCAGCTGCCCTGAATTTCCCTCTTTGTTAGAGATATGTGGAAGTGCTAGGTATAAATGCAAATACACATTTACTTCAGTATTTCCTGCCTTTATTTGTCAGAGCTCAGCATTCAAGAGTCAAATTTCACAGGTAGCAATTACAGACTTTGTATTTGTAAAATGTAGTTTTAGTTCAAAAAGCAAATTGACTTGAAATTCTTACTCATCCCCACCTCCTGTTTTCAGTGTCAATTTATGAATCTTGGTGAGCACACTGCTCTCTTGGCTGAACAGGCTGGTTTCAGGGTGTGACCCTGCTGACAATAGCCACAGTCCCACACTGTGCTGAGGGGCTAAGGCAGCAAATGTCATTGTGCTCCCCATGTAATGCTAGGGCCTTCTAGGCAATAATTCAATGCTTCTTAGAAGACAAGACACTAAGAAGATTATAGAAATTACCATATAGTGACTTTGTTGCAGACAAAACAGTAATAACTCAGAAAATTAATTACTTGCAAATTAATAACAATTTCTTATTACTCATTCATATATGGAATAAAAAAAAAATCAATATAAAAAACAAAAATACTTCAGCAAATATAATTTCTTCTCTTTCTCCAATCTCATTTTAAACCCAAGTCACCACATTCTGCCCATTCCCAGTCTCAAAATACCTTATTTTAATCACAGGTTCCACTTGTTCTGTCCTAATTCCTTTGGTGAGACAGAGGGGCATAAGAGATTGGGATCTTGTCCATAAGGGATTCTTTCTGTCTTTATGTCCTAATCAGTTTCTGTTTGCCACCCTTTGCTTCTTACTGGTTTCTTTCTGCCAAACTTTTCTTCCTACTGGTTTTGCCCTCCTGTTGCCTGCCCCTTACTGTATTTCCACTGCAGTACTTTGTGCCACTGCTCTGGGGAGAGTCATGCACAGGCTGTGGTCCCTCAAGAGTGTCTTTGCTCGAGCAGGGGCCCCTCTGAGGAAGGGCTGCCTGCTTGTGATGGCACAGATGAAATAAACATTTCAGTTCTGAAATAAAAGTATCACTGGGGAGACCATGAACCTCTATCCCAGGCCACTTTAGGTGGCAGGATTTCTCATCCTGACACTTGAGTTTCCCACTAGAAGGAGCTGGCCTTCCTAGATGGGTTTTTTTGGGCTGAAGACTACCTAAATGTGCATCAGCTGTTGCACTGTGCTTTCTGGTGACCCTCACCCTCTCTGCAATTCTGTGGTTTTGTGTCCAAATGCCTACTGATACCAGTGCAAGCAAAAAGATCTGTAATATTTAGCTGTCTGAAAAGAGGATGAAAAGAAGGCGCACAAGGCAGATACAGATTTTTTTGTATCTTATAGAAGATTATCTGCTCCCACAGTGGATGACATTAGTGGGTGAATTCCATGACCGTGACAGGGGTTTGGAAACAGATGATCCTTTGAACCCAAAGAATTACATGATTCTATGATTACACATTACATGTGAAGTCATTCCTCTTCAATGTACAGTCATGCCTGGGTTTTTCTGTCATTGGTAATTTTAACATCAGAAAATTGTGTTTGTGTCCCACTTTAATGACACTCTGAAGACAAAGGGAAATAAATAAAGGAAGGAAAAGGAATTGTGACTGAAAAAAGAGTGAGTGGCATAATCCTGTGAGCACTTTCTGGTGATGTCTCACTCAAATGCTGTGTTTGGACCAAAAGTTTTCCCAATCACATATGGCAATTCCCAAGAACAGAACTGGCCCTGGATATAGGACTTTTTCTTTCTTTTCTTTCTTTCTTTCTTTCTTTCTTTCTTTCTTTCTTTCTTTCTTTCTTTCTTTCTTTCTTTCTTTCTTTCTTTCTTCCTTCCTTCCTTCCTTCCTTCCTTCCTTCCTTCCTTCCTTCCTTCCTTCCTTCCTTCCTTCCTTCCTTTACAAAATAAGGTGCCTGTTGGCACTGAGATTAAAGAGGTTAACAAATATTAAACAGAAAGACAGCAGATGGTTTCAGAGGTCCTCATTTGAGACCCCAGCTCCAGTGTTTTGGAAGGAATTTCCAGCAGCACTAAATAATTAGCTACAACAGAGCTCATCTTCACAGATGTAATTAATTACTGCTTGCTTGTGACACCACAGATATCACCATTAACCCTGCATGTGAATCGTCATCTCATTTATTGTCTTAGTTGGGAGCAATTCTGTCTTTCCAGCTGAAAATTTGCAGCAGTGTTTTATCATGTTAATCTTCAGGTTATGATCTCTCCTCCATATGCATGGATTGCTCTCCCAGATGGAGCCTCACCCGAGCAGCTCCTGCTTTCAGGCTTTGTGTGCAGTCTTTGACAATTTAGGGCTTTTTCCAAAAAGTGCAGCCAGTCTTTATTTCCCCGCATAATGAAGTCCATTTAGCAAGAACTGGTATTTAGAGCACAGAAGGAAGGATATTCTGAGAGATGCAAGATGCTGAAAAGACTAATTACTGTAATTTCAAAAAAAGAGAAGGGCTCTGTGTGATGTCCTGACCACACAGTGGACAAGTGTCCATGATGCCAACCCACTGCTGGTGAATGTGCAAAAGGGGCCCCTGACACCAGGCCAGGTTCTGAGACTCTCCAAAAAATGTGGCATCAGCCTTTGTCTTGTGAAAGTATCACTGAAAAATCACAGCGTGAGATGAGGTGTAAACACTGTTATTTGATAAAATATTTCTATGAGAAATTTGTATAAAACTATTTCTTTTTCATTTAAAAATGTCATATCTACTAAATTATGGGGGTTTTAATGGAAAATGCTAATTATCATTTGAAGTTAGTTTCAACTGAAGCTAGAAATTTAGTGCCAATATCTGCTGATATAAATTCATTTGTCTAATTGATACTGTCTAATTAATATTTTGTTACAAGGAATTAAAAATGTAAAGTATATTTTTTCCTTTCTTTGTGGGTCTGTCTGAGTAAATTATGCTTTCCCACAAGTGAGCAAAGCAAGTTCTCCTGAATTTTAAAATACTTAAAAATATAGATGAGGCTGAAAATGAGAGCATAAAGGGCAGTGAATACGAGTTTTAAATTAAAATCTGTCAGTGACTGATGGAAGAGACAAATGAGTCAATGATAATATGGTAAAAGAAAATAGTAAGGTATTAAAAAAACCCATTTTGAGAAAAATTAATGGATGGGAATTAGAATTGTAAATTAATTACAGATGAAACTGCACTTAGTGAAAAAGTATCCATGATCTAAAGTGATAAGTGTGGAATAATAAAAAAACCCATAGGATTGTAATAGTAATAAAGAAAAGCATTTGCTTTTCAAATGAAATATTTTCCAAAAATTAGATTCAAGTAACTTGCCCTCATGATGTTTTCAAAGAATTAGTTAATCACATTCATAACTGAGTTTATCAGAATCCATTTTTAGAAACAGGGAGTTCCCACATTCTGGAGGATTCTCTGTATAATATAATAACAATCTTTATAATATAATAATATAATGTTCAAATAATAAAAGCAAATAATAACATAATATTTAACAGAGACAGAGATTAGGCAATCAGATGTAAATCTCTACTAAAATTATGCCAGAAGTAGTTAACAAAGCTATTGTTTCCTTCTCCATCTTTATTGATAATATTCATCTCACTTACTGCCACTTCTTGTAAAACAGGCTTGATCAAACAAATATTATCTCCATTCTTTTCTTATTTAAAAATAAATTATTGGCATGACTCATAAAGGTAACTGGTGGGATTAGATTTCTTTGTATCATTTGGATGAGTACCACATAGAATTTTATCAGAACTGATTTATTTGGTGAGAATAGAGGAGGACCATACTAGGCATTGAACAAAAAGAGCAAAGAAAGTTAAAAATCCAGGTTTTGAAAGGAAAATATTCAGAATATTTTTCTCTGTGTACCCCAGGATTTAATCAATGTTATTTGCCAAGGGAAGGGGGGAAGAGAAGAAGAAGTGATGGTAGGGATCAACTAATTAACTTTGCCTGCAAAATTTGCAGCTAAGGAAAGATTTGTGAAGTAGCAAATTACAAGAGAACATGATGGTTTTATTGTCTGACCTGGAAGTCTTGAAGAAATGACTGAAAAGCCACAAAACAAGTTTTATCACAGATTGGGTCCTGCACATTTTATACATTGCATTAAGACAATGGGGGGTTTGTGGTAAAAATCACTGAAACCTGAGACATTTACAATTAATTAACTGGTAAAGGCAGTCATTTGGATCACTGGTGACTGGTAGGCACATGTGAAGAGTGGTTTATTCCTATTTTCTGTAGAAACCCCTCTCTCTCCTCTGGCTGCAGAGAGCACTGCATGATCTACTTAGACAAGATGCTAATGGCTAATATAAAGAGAAATTAATTTTACCATTTTCCTTAGCAAAAAGGAGAGACAGAGAATTATAGGTGACTTACAAAGCTAAGGATGGGATGAAACTCCTCAAGCATTGACACTGGCATTACATAAACACCTTCCTCAGGCTTCAGGTAAATGGATCCCCAAAAGTCTCATATTGCACCAGAAGTCAAACCAAGGACTGAAAACATTGAATAAACTTTTCTTGATCTAATCTGCAGGAAATTCTTGGAGCTAGGGCTACACCACAGGAAGGGCAGAGCCCCTGCACACCTCCTCCATGGATGATTTTAGAAGGCTTCTGTGTCCAGTCTGTCAGTATTAGATTCACACATTATTCTGTGATACATATTTTTTTTCCTATCCCTCTTTACATGGAAAATTTGCCTTATCATTTACTTATTTCTCTCAACCAAAATAGAGACTCCTGTCCCTCTAAGACATCTGTATTTTTTGGTGCTGGCATTCATTTGGGTTAAGAAATAGAAAGTTTTCCAAAAGAGATTAATTATGCCAGGCCTGCAACTATGAAGGAAAAAAAATAAGACAGAATTATACAGAGGGTTTATAATACCTTCCAGAAATATGCTAAAGAATTGAAGAAAAAGAAGAAGGGTTAAATTTATTACCTTCCACTGGAAAAAAAGCACAACCAACAAACTAACAACAAAAAGAGATCTGGGGTCTTACAATAAGCAGTTGTCTTTATTTCATCCAGTAAGTATAGCATTTTTAACCTTGCCATCTTTAGCAGAATCCTGTATCAGGAAAAGATGAGATTTATTTCTCCTGAGTTAATTGGAAGGTTTAAATAACAGTATAGCTGTAAAAGTATTAATAGTGTAAAAGTAAAAAGAAAACACTTGAAGTTTTGGTGGAATTTTTTAAAATTTAGTTAGCTTTTTGCACACCCTCTAAATTTAGAAACCATTTGATTAGTTTTAATTCTTTTTAGTCCTGTTCCAGACAAACTTATCCAACAGAAAAATCTGACCTTCTGGAACAGGAAAGTCTGTTTGAGATCCCATTGTCCCTCTAGGAAAAAAGCAAACCCTTCTAACAATGCCTACTCACAGAGCTCAAGAGTTCAGTGCAGTAATTTACAGACACAAAATTCCTTTCTTAGTAAAACCATCACTGAAACCAACTGAACCAATGGTATTCAGGACAATAGCAGAATTTAATCATTATTTGAATTGTTAAAGAAAGCAAACAAAAAAAACCTTCAGTGTATCTTACATAACTTATGATAAAGGTCCTTTTCTAAATTAATCTTTTAAGAACAAATAAAAAATTGAATCCTTTATTAAGCCAAACACACAAACTTAATTTCTCATTTTTATCTGGATTACCTTGACTTTCTCTTCCTTAAAGATTATTTCTAATCAACTTATGGCTTTCATGATAAGATACTCTTGTAGTCTTTGGGTCACATTATTCTCTCAGTGACACTGATACAATTCAGTGTAACTCAATTGAAATCAGTGATATTGTGCTGAATTGTTTCTAATCTGGCCAAAAAAATTTAGAATCTAAACTTTGTCATTCTACAAAGACAACAGCAGGAATAATTTCACAGACTGCAGTTCATAACACAAATTTTATATCTTTCAGTTGCAGGACAGAAAGGCTTTTGTTAAGCAGAAATACACAGTCCTGATGCTCAAAAATTGAGTTTTGTTTAAAGACTGTTGATTTGCTTCATTGTCTCTGGACTAGAAAATATTTCAAACTTTTCCATTATGAGAAGTAAAGCACTTTTCAAAAATAAGAGTTGAACACTTGGCACTTTTCCATCCTGATTTGTCTGCTCTGCATTAGCTACAGTCCAACAGGCATCTGCTCAAGGGGGAATGTGGCAAGATTTGTGCATTTAAGTCAGTCTTTGTAGCTTTGCTTTTATTCAGCCAGGCTCCAAGGCAGTCCATGGGGAGTAAAACTGCAGTGCTCTGAGGGTAAATAACAGCCAGCCAACTTTGTATTTGCCTGCAAAGATCTATTTCAATCCTTTGGGAGAATTTGTTTACCAAAAAGTTATTTTCTTGTTTTCAACTATACCAGTTGGTCTAATAAAACAGATTATAGCTGCCTCTAATTCTTGTTCTGCCCATATCCTTTGACCATCTTGGCTGTAACAGCCATGACACAGGAGGATATAAATTCTTTACAGTGGGGCCCAGTAAATGGGACAGCACAGGGGGCAGTGGGAACAAGCACAGGATATTCCAACAGGACATCAGGAAATTCTTTTTCACTTGAAGGGTGATAGAGCACTGGAAATGGCCCAGAGAGCTCATAGAGTCTCCATGCTAGGAAATACTCCAAAATTGTCTGGACAGGACACTGGGCACCTGGCTCCAGGTGTGCCTGTTTGGGCAGGGTAATTGGATCAATGTCCTCTAGAGGTTCCTTCCAACCTCAGCCATTCTGGGATTCTGTAACAACTAAATATCTAAAACTTTCATTAGCAAGTCTCTGGAGGACAGCTAAATGCTTTAGGAAGAATGAGAATGAAGGAAAGTTATCATTTTCTCATGGTCTCATATAACATGATCTGAGTCCTGCTCTTAGCCAGTTTTGACAACTCAGGTATACACAACTTAACTGAAGAATGCATTTGCCTCTGGTTTGGATATTGCCATTTGCATTAAGAGTCACTATATGTTTTACATCCAAAATTGTCATTGCATGGCATTGCATTGTCTTTTACCAGGAATATAAAAGGGCAAAGATACCAAGTCTCTCCTTCATACTGAAATCCTCTAAACACATTTTATTTTCCTCAGAGCCTATATTCTAGTCTTCTTCATTGAATAAAATCAGACATGTAGCTCTAGACATACAAAGGCTGAAGCATTCGCAAAAGTCAGATTAAAAAAAAAAAAATCTGAATAGTTTAATGGGTTCCAAACACATGGGTTTTATTGGAAACTTCAGGGATGTTTAGTTTTGGGCTGGATTCATTCTTCAGAGGAGAAGACTCTGGGGAAAAAAAAAAAAATTAACAAATTTCCAGTGCCTAAAGGGGCTACAAGAGAGCTGGAGAGGGGCTTGTTTTACAA